>NW_028288745.1:5847777-6155555 GCF_059628265.1 Tinamus guttatus | reverse complement strand
CTGGAGATTTCCAAGGCCTGCTTAGACGCAGTTCTGTGCCACGTGCTCTGGGTGACCCTGTGTGTGCAGGGGGTTTGGACTAGATGATCCCTGGAGGTCCCTTCCAACCTTAAGCATTCTGTGAGTTTATTCTATCAAATGAAACAGTAATAGTGAAACTTCTGGGGGAAGCAAGGGAAGAAACATGCATGTTTGGGTAGGGATTCCTTCAAACCTTGTGATAGTTGTGTTTTTATTAAAATTACCATGTAATTAAGTTCTTGGGACAAAAGGTACAGAATGCCTTGTGTAAGTGTTGTTAAGAAAATGGTTCTGATTCACTTTTTGATTATTCATTTGGTGCCTAGATTGATTTTGTAGCTAAGAAGCCTACCCTTCGATATCATTAAATATAAAATACATTTGCAATATTGAGAGAGGGTTTAGAAACATTTGGTAATGAGGGTAACTTTTATCTTGAGTGTAGATACAGGAGAGCTTCCCTAAACCAGGAGCAAACCCTTGGCCTTTAGGTGCCAGTGACAGAGCTCAAAGCTCGTTTGCGTTGTCCTCCTCAAGATGGCCCTACATCAAATTCAGTCTGCATAGAGGCACGTGGTGTTGCATGTGAAACTGCCCTAACATTTCAGGGATATTTCTACAAAAAGGCAAAAGCTCAGGGTGTGCTCTCTTCTGCCTGTTTTGTACTTTGCTTGCAGCTATGGAGACTTGTTCATCTTCAGTGTGGCTAATGGGTAACCTGGCAGGTTATGGCATGGTGGTGCTGCCATGCCAGTAAGCACTGGCTCTGGAAGCAGCTCGAGAGGCTGACTTACAGCTCTTAAAACTGACTAAAAGGAGAAAAAAAAAAAAGGGGGGGGGGGGAGGAATATTGGCCTGGTGCTGAAAGGGGCTGGCAAGGATTTTAGGAGAGGGGACTGCAACAGCCTTGCCCTGAGTTCATTTACCCAGGGTGGCATTTTGGACCCTGGGGATGCACCCAGTGATCTGCATTCCTAAAGATTCCTGCTGTTCCAAGTGGCAACAGGGGATCTGAGGTCAGCAACAGTGACCTCAGTTCTCCAAAAAATGTGATAAGGGTCAGAAAAGGGGTCTGAGTTTCTTAACTCAGTGATACTGTGTTGCAAGTAAGGACATATTTTTGTGTTGAATCATTAGCCCAAGCTGCTTTTAATAGTAAGTGCGTGTGGGTTTGTTTCCCCCCCCCCCCCAATTTTATTTATATATCTATAAATTTCATACTCCCCTGCCTGTTCCAGAAGAGGAAAGGTCAAGAAAACATTTGGTCACTGTCTTATAAGTTAAGAGCTTTAAAAATCGTTTTCAATTCTGCTAATAGCATTTCTTCTTGAGCGTAAGCAGTATGAGGCATCCGTCTGATTTGGCATTAATAGACTTGAAATGGTAAGGGAGGTGTTGTCTTCAGAAAATGTTTCTGCATTGTAGGCCAAAGCAAACGCAAATGAAATACAACTAAATCAGATGAGACTGTGGATGTGAGCCCCCTCGGAGCGATGCTGTGTAGCTTGGGGATTCACGTTCGGCAAAACTGCTGGACTAGCAGGAACCAAGGGAAGCCATGGAATAAATAATTGCTATTCCTTTGCTAAATAGCAACGGAATTGAGACATTTTTATTGAATTCCCTCTTAACTCTATGGAGTTTCTCTCAGAATTGGCTGTGTATCTTCCAGCTGAATAGTGGTTGGTTTTGAAATGCTGGTAACTACTCCGGTGACCAGCTACATCCTCATGTAGTGCCCTTCAGAATATACAGATCTTGTACAAAGACCGGGGGGATCCTTTCTGTTTGTCTCCTGCGTTTGGGGTATGTTTATAACAAGTTACAGCTTGCTAATTAACGTACTTTGTCCATGGAGACTATTGGTTGTGATAAGGCACTAGCTTGATTTCTTCCTGTAGATTGCATTTTAAGGAAAAACACAGTCTTTTTTCCCCATAGTGTCCAAATACTGCACCGTCTTAGATATGTCCTTCAGCAGTCACTGTGTTTTGTCTAGTCTGCAGTGTGTGTAACTGCTGTTTTGTCCAGCTGGTGGCACTGTGTGGCAGCCTGACACGAATCAGGTAGGGACGTCAGGTGGAAGCAGTCCTGGAATCAGCCCTCAGCAAGCGGCCTGGCAGGAAAAGGGTCCCCCCTTCCCCGTCCTGCGCGGCAGAGCGCGGGGTCGGCCCTTACGTGGGAGCGCAGCTGCTCCTGGAAAGCTCAGCCCTGGAAGGGACTTCCCAACACACTACTGACACTTGTGAAGAGACCCCCCTGTTGGGACTGTTGCTTTGGAGTGCTGGGAAAGGTACCATTTTAGTGCAACAGCCCAAGTGTGTGTAAAAATAAGGCTCTAGATTAAGTTACTGCAAAGGAAGGAAAGAATTAATAGAAATGTAAGAAATTACCGTGAGCTTTAAAAATAGCTCCAAACCAAACTTTCTTTATGGAGATAATCTACTCAGAGATGATGACTCATAACAACCCTTGATATCCAGGTTGTTGAAACAGTGTTTTCATTAGGGTAACCATTGAAAACATGTTGCTCAATGCTGGAGGAAAGCCAGTGTTTTGACAAGTAAAGAATGTACTGTTCAAATAAAAATGGGTAGAAATTTGTGGGAAATAGTACAGAAAGTTGTTACTGCTTCTGCTTCTCAGCTTCTGCATGCCATCATTATCTTACAGAGATTCACTTCAGCACGCGGGCTTGCTGAAGAGGAGCCCCTCTGCTTGCTCTTCCTTGGGCTTAGGCTAATGCAGCAGCATTTCTACCAGCAGCTGTGCAAGTCCTGCTCACCCCATGATTTCAAGTGATAACTGTGTATTAAGCAAACAAGACAGTTACTTATCTTCGTTATTTTTGTTGACACCTCTCAGTCTCAGGGCTGTTTGTGTCAGTGCATGTTCAGCAGACTGGAGAGAATAGCACTGGCACTGGCAGGTATGACAGATGGGACTGGTAATGTAAGTAGCTGATACAGAAGCTTCTTGACTTTTAAAAAAAAGAAAAAAAAAAGTGAGTCAAAATTGCCATGCATTAGAAGCATTATTTGAAATTATATGAAATGTTATATCATTTGGTTCATGGACTAGAAAAGGACCTTCTGGCTAAAGAAATGCCTCTCCTTTGCTATGCAGGCTGCTCTCTAAGCTAATAGCAGCAGCAGTAGTATTGCTCTAGGGAGGCTTTTCCTCTTATTCTATTCTAAATTTGTGAATGATCATTTTATGCTCCCTTGCCCTTACCTCAGCATTGTCTTTTCACTAAAATAATCCCCTTCCAGGCGCACTCGCAGTGGTGTTTGTCATCTTGAAGTGGTTATAGGTACTAGTGATTCTTTAATAAATAAACCATCGTTCTTGGGTTCTTGATCATCTTAGTTGTCTTATTTACCTCCTCAAATCTGAAAGGTGTAATGACAGGATCTTTGAGAAGTCCCAAAATGTCTTGTGTATTGATACTATATTTTTTATTTCTTGAAAATCTACTTTATCTGATAACAGAGCACTGTGTGTGTGTCTCACATTTGTATGGAGTGATAGTCATGCACAACCAGAGGTTCTATAAATACTGTTTCACCACTTTAGATACAGGTATTTGTCAAGGATAGAAGTTTTTAAATAAAATTCTTATGCCTCTGTATACTTTTACATTTCTCAAGGGATGTGTTGCAAATTGTATATTTATTTTTTTCCACAAGATGCTGTCATCTTTGGATGCACGTTAGACCTGATCTCTCTCAGATTCTGTTTACCTTGTATCTCCTCAATTGCTGCTTGCATGAGCCTGTTACTTTAAAATTAGGTGTGAAACTTTGTTTTGTATGGAAGGCATAGCTCAAAAATCTCTGCTCGTAAGAAGCAGGCAAGGCAGATAGCCAGAGCAGTGATATGTAAGTGTGTGTCTCAGATACTGCTTCGTGAGTAAGTTTTGCCTGTTTCTTCAGGGAGTTGTGTGGTTTGTAGTGCAAACCAAAATTACATCCCTTAAGATCATGTCTCCTTTTATCACCCAACATGTACCCTCTGCTGAAATTATCACTTGGCACTTTCTTGCCTGGGGCACTATTGTTTAAAAACTAGTGTTTGAAGAAAACAAAGAAAAAATCCACCTAACCTAAGCCTATCCGTGCATTACAGCTTCTTACTTGCCAAGAAAGAAGCCAGGGGGTGCAATATATTGTTATTTTGTATGATTTCACCAGCTAAACTTCTGAGGATGCCGGTGAAGACTAGACAAATGCTTATTTTAAGTAAAACTTGCACATTTCCAGCATAGATAATCAGAAAAAAAATGAGAATTGTCTTTCAGGCAGGGCTAAAATTATGATAATTACTGTAACTATTTGAGAGCTAGTAGAAGGTGATTCATATTCAAATGCATTCAGAGTGCAGGCAACTGGGTTTAGGCCTTGCGTTCAAGAGAGAAAATATTTCATTCTAGTTCTGCATATGCTCTTACTTTGCGTGTGCAATGCCCTGAGGATCCTGAAATGGTGAAATTAGCACTGCTTTGAGCAGAAAGTTGGATGAAATGTCATACAGAATTCCTTGACAACCTTTTTATTATTATTTTAAGATAATCTAGTTCAGACCACTTTCTAAGTGCACTAAGCTAAATCTCCAAGAGGCTTCTCATAAAACCAAACAGAAGTATCCACATTAAAAGTTACGTTAAAATACCTGTTGTCCTTTATATTCATACTAATTTCATTTTAGCCTCTCTAGGTTCAGTGACTTTTTAACACATAGAAGCTTTAGTAGCTGCAGTAATTTTCTCAGCCTAATTGTAGACAGCTTGCTTTGAAACTTGCTAGTTTCTTGTGAGGCTCCTCGTTCTTGTGTTGGTCTTTTAATTTTTGTCCTCATTTGGAAGCCTGTGCAGAATCTTGTCATCTCCCTCTGTACCTCTTCTGTCTCTTATTTCTGGTTTGGGATGGAATGACTAGAGTCGGGCATAATATTCAAGGTGAAGTTATACTGTAGAATAAGGGCCTTTTCTGGTTAGTTTTATTACATTGCCACCTCATCATTCACCTGCATTTCCAAGCCACCTAAGAGGAGATTTACCAGCATGGACCCCAGCATAGCTCCTTGGTGAAATTCCCTGGGAAATTAATTGTACTGTCATGTTCTATCTAGTAATGTTAAAGACATAAACTTAACTACATTTGGATTACACAGTTGTGATTAGACCTGAAGAATAAAAGGCTAAGTAATTTCTGATAAGGTAAGAGGTGATATTTTTGTGTGGGCATGATATAATTTGTATGGATTTTCCCCACAAGGTTAGTGATGCTTTTGCAGGAAAGACTGGAGCAGACGGAAGACAGGGAAGGCTAATGCTGCCTGTGCAAGGAGAAGGTAGGTAGGCAAAGGAAAATAGAAAAAGAAATCTGTGGTGCCTACATGGGGTCAAAATTTGAAAAATTATGCAAGGTAGGCAAGGAGCCAGATTTTACAGCAAATTGTCATGGTGTTTTAAATACCCAAGTGGGAATGCTACTACCTGAGAACTAATCCTGTGTGAACAGCTGAAATATAACAGTTTTTTTCAGACATTTTGCATTCCTGTAAAAATATTCAAGAGAGAAGTTGCAGTGATCATGGTGGCACGTAATTACTCTCCATAGAAAAATGTCCAAGAAGCACAAAACTCCCACTTCAACTGTCATAAAATACTAGTTACCTTGGATAGAAAACTATCATTTTCCTTTGAATCCCCTGAACCCTTCCCAGATATTTTATCAGTGTTTATATATTTATATTGCATACAAAGGGAGTCACATTTCCCTTCGCATATTTTAAAATATGAAGATTTGTAAATGACTCAGCATAAAGGTCCTTGGTATCTTGCTAATCAAGTTTAGAAAATAGAGGTATTTTTGAGTCAGAGTCTGTACGAATTGAATTGCATAGAGAAAGTTTTGCTCTTTGAGCCCAGTGGGCCTCAGCTGTGTCTGTCCTTTGTGGTCTCCACTGCAACGTGAGTGAAGCAGCAGTTTTGTGGATAGGAAGGCCCAAGGCTAGAAACAAAGAATTTAATTGTACTTAAACAAGTTGTCTACAACATAGAAAACAGACCCTGATGCTCTGAGTTTTACATGTTTAGCCATTCTACTGAGCGTGCAAGTTTAGGTTATTGTCTTTTAGACCATTTTGAGATTTGAGCTGACATGAGTCGGGCCTTTTTGAAGAATACAGGACAAAAATGCTGGTAAAGATGTGCATAAGAATAGCAAAGTCTACATGGAAGGAAAATCCTAATTTCTGATCAGATGTGAATAAAAATAAGTTAAAATATCCCTTTAGAATGTACAAGTGCCTAAGGATGATAGAGAGTGTAAAAAGTCTCAAACTGCAGATCTGTGTGACAGGTAACTGTCATACTCAGTGTGAGGAATTGGCATAATATTTGCTCTGCATTGTCAGTTTTTTCTATTCTTCCCATTTTAGTCTCTTCCAAAAAAGAGACTCACCGAAAAATAGGCCCAAGTTTTTGTGAAATGAAAGGTGAGGTGTGACCACTGTGCAGGATCTCTTAGGAGCTCCAGCACACCCCAGCACGCTGGATTCTGGTTCATAGTGAAGTTCTCTCACCCATCCTTTGAATAGTTCAGGTTTTGGAGGACCTCTTTTTAAACAAGTAACCCTGCTGTAAAAGTTGTCCTGACAGTATTAGACCGCCTCTCTTAGGAAGCTTGTCCTGTAGTTAATTTCTCTTTCCTAAAAATGTGCTTCTTGTTTCTAGCCTGAATTTATTCAGTTTTAGCTTCTTACCATTGGATCCTACTAAACTTTCTAGAATTAAAGACTTTATTATATAATCAGTTCATTTCATTTTTTGTAAGCCCAGACCTTATTCCAAAGTGAAAGAAACCCTGCATTTCTGTAAGTAAAAGTTAGCTATTAGCATATTAAAGTTTGGTTTATACAAGAAATAAAAAAAGTCTTTTTAGATGAGCAGAATTCTCTCACCTGTCCTCTGTTGTTCTTGTTTTACCTATGAGCTGTGATTGTGTTGAAATCACCAGTGACTCTGTTCGTTTTCATGCTTCCAGTCAGCCCTATGACTTTCTTGCTTCACAAAATGCATAATATGAGGCTATTATTCCATTCTTTTCAATATTTTGAAGAGTATTTTCATTTGCATTTTGACAAGAACTTGTAATGTTTTTAGAATACGATGCTTACTGATATCTGTGTGCTGGATGTGAGCACTATAAAAATTCAGGGGAAAAAAAAAAAAGATTTTCTGCAGTGCTCTTCTAATGTAGCTTATCTGGAACCACGTGCAAGAGCATCCCTGACACTGGGTAGTTCCACGAGTGCAGCAGTGTTCCCATCCTCATCTTCACTGTACCTTAATTCAAAATGAGAAATGATGGCTGTGGTAAATATTCCTAAACTCAGCCTAGACTTCCCTCCACTTCTTCACAGTCCTGCTCTAGAGACTTGTGCTTATGCAATAGTTTTCCTCTGCAAAATACATTTTCACAGACTGAGATACTTGCATGAGCTTTTAGAAGACCACTGGTATTAAAGAGCTTGTTCATAGTGCATTAAGCATGTGGGTGCTTTAGTTGTCTGAAATCCACATCACAGTATGGGTTGTCAGGGCTCCTTGGCCTTGTTGGTTATCTCTGATCTGGGTCTTCTGTTGCTTCTGCTTTAATAATTTTTCTCACCTGCTTCCTGGGTCCCTGGGAGCTGAGGTGACCTGTGAGGATGGGGCTCTTTCTGCTAATAATTTCCATTTAAGTTCTTTTCCCATCCAATAACACTTATTCATATTTAAAAAGCCTCTGGTATGAATGGTGTATCAGACCACTTGTATGTTTATTATTTCAGTTTAATCACCTGGTTGGTCTGTTTTTCACTTTACATCATTCACTTTTAATTGTATGTGGTTTTCTCTGATATCAGACAAGCTTTTTTTTTTTTTTATTGTTAGATCTGCATTTGCTGAAGTGTTTGGAATTAATGTGATCTGTAGAGATCCCCATATTTCAGATTATTGCTCTTCTGCATGGGTAGCTATCTATGGAAGGTCATGGATTTGGAGGAAATGCTATTGTAGTTTCCCAGCCACCATGTATTGTTCTGGTGCAGAGCCCATGCTCTAGTTAGGCAGTCCGAAAGCAAAGCAGAGCATGAGAGAGAGAGAGAGAGAGAGAGAGAGGGGAGGGAAAAAAAAAAAAAAAAGGCCTTCTAAAGCACAGACTGATGAAATGAAGTAAAATCTACCAGGTTACCTTTAAGGGGCACCCTGGCCTGTTCCCCATGCAGGAGAGAGACGAGGTCAGATGTGACATCATAACCTTTCCCTTACAAAGGTGCAGCTGATTTCTTGAATCAGTTTGGAGGCCTGTGCTGAAATGGTGCCCTTTCCGCTGAGCGGCTGCGGGTTTAGAGACGCCTCCCGAGAGTGTGGTGCTGGGAAGGATCATTATTTACGTTATTTAACATGACCCTGCACCAGCAGCGCAAACACGGGCTCTGTCCTTCTGGCTTTTGGCAGCGGGGCCGCCGCTTTTGCCTTGGTGGCAGCCCGTGGCCATGCCCTGGCGGCCGGGCACCACCGCCTGTGGGGTGGGAGGGCGAGGGGCGCCTGCCCTCCCTGTGCGCCCCGGCGCCGGGCCCCATCGCCTTGCGTTGAACAGAAGCTGCTGGAGCTCTAGGCAGGCCTGTTCTTCCCTCACATCAAACGCTAGCGGCTGCAGTTCATCTCCATCCGCACGCTCGGGATGCAAGAGCAGGGGCTGTCACCGCCGAATTGATGGCAGGTAGACGGGGAGGGGGAGCGCGTCCGTCCAGCCGCTCACTATTGGCTTCTTATTACGGCATTCTCCCCGGAGAGGGCTCTGCCCGCTCATCCCCTCCCTGCCCCCTCCCGCCAGCCCCTCATTGCCGATGCGCGGCGCGAGGCAGCGCGGCCGCCACGCTCGTCACGGAGCCCGGCTTGCAATGAGCTCATCCTTTTCTGCGCGCGGCTCCCCAGCTGCCTCGCTGCTGCCTGCCGGCACGCGCGCCGCGGGCACGCCGGGCGCTTCTCCCCGCACGGCTCGCCTGCGCTCCCCTTCTGCCATTTTCCTGCTTTTTAGATACGTTTGAGATCCATGTTTTCTTCAGTTTGCTGTTTCAATCTACTTTGGACTCTGGTGGAGCCAGCACGGCAGATCATATTTTTCCTGGATTCTTAGCAAAGATGCTCTTCTCTTTCTGAGACGGTCCTTTGCTGCTGCAGCCACTACCTGAGCCTGCTCCAGGAACGCACACCTGGCTCTGCTCCCGGTGCCCCTTTTGAAATCGTGGTGAAAAGCCTGTTCTCCTCACTCTGGATACTTATTACTTACTGCTCATGGAAGAAGGGGTGCCTTGCAAAACCCCCGCTGCCAAGCTTGCACCACCTGTCAAAAAGTCCCAGGACATGCATGACGAGAGGAGCAAGCTGGTGAACGAGTATGCGTGCCGGGTGCTGGAACTTCTGGGCATGGGCCATCGCCTGTTTGTGCCTCGGCTGCTCGCGGTGAGATCACCTTTTCTTGAGAATAATTCATCTGCCATTGCCCCTCCCAAACCCTCTTCCCCCTCGCCAGCTCCTTTACATTCAGTGGAGATGGCTCTTGGTTTTCCCTCGCCTTCACCCAAGCTTTTTCCTAAGCACTGCTGCTCCCTCACTGCTGGGAGGGCTGGGTGCTGCGGGAATCGGTGTCTCTCCTTAGCCAGCTTGGAGGGTCTCAGCGAGGGCTGCAGTCTAAAAAAATGCTTTTTCTGAGGCTGGGAGGGCTTTTGTTCTCGGCTCAGTAGCGGCTGCAAGTCAGCAGCGTGCCCTGGCTGCTGCTGGAAAGTGCTCACATCTCCAATTCTGTAGCTGCAGCATCACAGGTTTTAAACATCTGTAAAATCTGCCTTTGGAAAGCCAGATGATACTATATGTGAAATAAGTTTAAATTATGGGTACAAAAAAATGCTGAAGGCGTTTCTAGCCCTTGTAGCATACGAGGTGTGTGTATGTGCAATGGCCTGGACCGGGACAGCTTGTCATGGCATGGAGAAGCCCGACCTGCTCTTGTCACTCATATTGCAGACCTGACCCCACAAACCACAGTGTTGAGTTGGGGCTCAGGTCCCTCTGAGACTGACCTGGCTCCAGCCACAGGTGCGTGCGGTCCACGGGATAACAGGGAGAGAGCCCACCCTTGATTCCCTGCTGTTCCCTAGCAGGATGGTGCCTTTCCCCAGGGCGTGGGTGGCCCTGTATGGTGCCCAGGGCAGACCTGGGGAGCAGCTGCACCAGCGGGTTGGAGCTCTGTGAGACGGCGGGAGAAAATAGACACAGGCCAGCCCAACCGCTGACAAAGCGCAGATGGGTTTGGATACTTGCAGGTGTTTGTGAAAGTGGTGCAGTGCCCACCGTAAGGGCTGGTAAGGTCCAACTGAACGTGCTGTTGGTACGAGCGTTATCCAGGCTTCCCTCGGAGCGCCTGATGGCTCCTGCGGCCCAGGCCGTGCCCGGAGCAGCCGGCGTGAGGACTGCCACATCATGCTCGGAGGAGCCCTCACGGCCTCGGAGGGCAGCAACACAAATCCACTGAGGGCCTTTTCACACGGCATCGTGGGGCTTTGTAGCCAGCTCTCCACATGGAGGATAGCAGAAAATTTAGTATACTTCATTCCGCAGTCATCCTTGCTTTACTGAATGGCAGAATTCTATTTATTAAAAAAACAAAAATAAAAGGCACAAAGGAAAAGAGCTAATGCTTGGGTCGATGCTGAAGAGGCTTTATTTGTGGAATTGGTGTGGCTTTCCCTCAGGTTTTATTACCTACATATATCCCTTTCAACACATATCCCTTTCACAGATAAGGAGTGACTATGTTCCTAATGATTTTTAAAACATGAGAAATCTCTGAGGACCAGGAATTTGTACATTAATCAGAACTAAGGATACCACAGAAACAAACTGGTCTTCCTGTTTTGTAAAACGCAATCCTGGATTCTTTAGTAAACCCATGAGCTTATTCCCCCTGCTCTGCTATTGTGACTAAATGCCTGGGGTTGGCAGAATATCCACCACCAGCATGTTGGGTGGAAAAAAATAATCTGCAACCCTGGTGGCAGCTTTGGGAGAGCGGAAATGGCCTGCTCGCTGCCCCTAGCTGAGTGTGACGATAGACGAGCGAGATGGCAGTAATTTGGCGTGGGTTTGCCCTGCTGAAATGGTGGTGGTTGAGACAGGGAGTCGATTTTGTGTCTGTTCTTTAGTGTTTTGTGGGGCAGGATGAGCAGACCTTGGTGAAGGCCGCCCCTGCAGGTAGCTGCTGTTGGGAGCCGCACATGCCAGGCCCGCCTGCGTTCATGGGTGCCAAGTCATTGCACGCGCACCTGAGGCTATGTCTTCCACCAACTTTGGCCTGCCAAGCAATGCTCTGTTTATTCTATGAGTTTTTTACACCAAGCAGCGTTTTAGGGTGGACAGTTATTGTCCAGAAAGATAGTTTCTGCCAGGCTAGCCTTTGCATTAGGGAAAAGAGCATAAGCTTGGCCAGTAAAAGGATAGGTGTATATATGTGTGTGTGTGTATACAGAACACATATATACAGCAAAATAGATATACATGTGTATATGTGTATATATATTGTGTTTGTCAGAAGCGTGCATCAGTGTACCTGTAGCTGTGTTGCTTTAGCAGACAAACTTTGCAGCCCTTGCTTGCAAGTGTATCCTTTCTTGTGCTCCCTGGATGCGCTGGGGTCATCGTCACCCTCCTGCAGTGATTTACTGGGTGTCACATCTATCTGCGCCTCATCTTTAAGGGCAGCAGCGTGAAAAATGGCGCAAGGCGCAGCAGTGCCCGCTGTTGCTACCAGAGCAAAGGGAGGTGCCAGCACAGAGAAAATAGCTCACACATCTTGATGTTTTTACGCTGCAAATCTTGGGCTCTCTAAGAGAACTTAAACCCACCTCTGTTTATGTTGCAGGGTAAATATGCTCTGAAAAAATGGTATAAGGATGCTTGTAAGCATTTTGAATTTACCGGTCGCAATTTAAATACTAAGGTAGAGTTTAGCTAGATCCTTCCCTGCTGTTCATTTTGTCTTGTTCCCGACACCTGTTCATTAAAGTGTAAAACACTGGATTTTGATTTAGTAACAATTTATGATTACTGACGTTCTAGAGAATTTCTCAATATATATTCTATATAAAGGGGATCCTATAGAAATTTCTGTAGTTTTCCTCTTAGAAAGGAGGAAATAAGTGAAGAAAATAGTGTGGTTAATCTTGAATTTCTTCTGATTTATTAGTTCCCAGGTGGGAATAAGAGATTTAGCTGATATAGTCAGTAACAAATGAGACTGCAGAATTAATAATTGAAGACAGCAGAATTAAAGAAAAAAGCAAAGTCTTGGTCCTTTGTATTAATCACATTTGCCTAAATATTTTAGAGGAAATTAGTTGTAATACTGTTAACACTATTTACTTTAAAAATTCAAAGTTCACTTAATTTAACTCTCTGAAAAAAAAAAATCTGATATTATCTTTTCCTATTTTTCAAATGTTTTTCATTTCCCAGAATGTTACCTTTAGATTTGAAGGTTTCTGTAGTATCTATTCAAAAGTGCTTTTCCTTAGTTTCAGGCAGTCCGTGTGATGCTTCGTATCGGATAGATAATTTTATAAATGGGTAGTACTTGAGTTGCATTCGAGGGAGTTTGTAGAGAACTAATTTATCCAAACCTTAGAAGGTGACCTGAGACTTCAGAAGTTAACCATATAAACCATAACTTTATACAAATAAAGTTATTTGTTGCCTTATTTTTAATGTGTAATGCTTTGTTTGCATACTGTATACAGCAAAGCAGAGCATATGCAGAATCTGCAACCCCATGAACATTGCGCTCAGAATGTTAGTTTAGTTGTTTACAGTTCTAATTGTGAATCCCTGTTCTGATCAATGTTTTTAATTAAACTAAAATACACAGTAAAGTAGAAAGAGTCAAATATGGTGGGCTCTGCCCCTCACTTTGTCGAGCTGTACAAGGTGATGGTTTATATTTTTATGTAAGCAGAGTCAGTGACAGAAGATATTATTGTACTCTGTTTTTTCATTTAGTAAAGGCTTTTCAGGGCTGGCTCAGCTGTTACAGTGTTGAATGAATATTTTCCCTTGGATTTGTTAAGAGTATTAGTATATCAGTAATTCAAGCAGGTGTCTAAGAGCATTAAATCTAACTGTAAGTGTTTTGCATATAAATGCTGTCGTTCTCATGCAAAATCTAAATCTCTTGATGCATTATTTAATTTAAGAAAAGGAAAACTAAATACAACACTCAAATAAGTATTTCTAGTCAGAACCTTGAGGAAGAATACTTACTTAAATCAGGATTGTAGCTCCTGATAAAATGGTAAAAAAGTGTTTGCTTTGTGCTGGGAGCAGCTGTCCAGAAGTCCTGATGGGCAAAGAGCCCCCTGCGCCCGCAGGGCCCCAGCTGGGCCCCTCAGCTGCGCAGGAGGAGCCAGAGCAGCAGGGAGGGCTCCTGCGGTGTCCCCCATGGCCTAGGGTCAAAGCCAGCCTGGGGCCCGGTTCCTGGAGGAAGCTGGATGGAAGTGTGAGGAAGAGGAAGGTGGGCCCCAAAGAGGGGACTTGGAAATGCAGTGAGCAAATCTGTTTGAAATGCATGGTGACCACAGTCATCGGTTTAACTGGATGAGGAGGAGAGAAGTGACTTCCGAGGTAGCTGGTTGTCGGTCATTAACTGTTTTTTCATCAGTGTTACCCCAAGGACAGGTACCCAGAAGCTGGCTGGGTCCAGCGCAGATTTTGGTGTGTTGCTGCCTTGTTTTGCTTGGTCACCGTGGTCTGCGACCTACCAATGATCTGAACCATAGCCCTTTAGTGACATGAAATTGGTGTAGACCTAGTCGGCAAAAGCCGGCCTTACTGAAACGTTTGCCAGAATAATACTTGTAAATATACCATTAGGAAGCAGGTTCAGGTGCAAAGGCAAGATTGCACCCACAGCATGCCTAGAACCCCTGGGGGTTCCTCACCTCTGTGGTGTGCAGTATTGCACCCAATTCTGGGCTGTTTGGTGATGGTCTGTAACTGGATATGTCTTATTCACTGTTTGTGACTTAAAGATTGCATTTCACATTTTGAGATGATGCCCTAAATGAACTATTTAAAGCCCTGGTATTGCAGAGCTGTGCAGTGTCTTGGTGTAGCCTTCAGTAAATCCAGAGATGGGTGTATTTGTCCCTGCCCTGTCAATCCTTTTACTCCATGAGTAGCAGAACAGAATTAATGTTGAAACTGTAACATTTTCTGGCCTGTTACCATTATGGCTTGTTACCACAGTGAGAGATACAACATTGTAAAAGATGCAGGAATATATGTGTAAGATTTTTTTCTGGCACAGTGCTCTTCGAGAAACTGTGTCACAGAGTTCTGCACGTTGACTTGCGGATGCCTCCTATGAGTCACAGGCATTTCTGCTTCTCATATCTACAGCCATGTGTATCTATATATTGCCTTTTTAGGACAGCATTAGAAAAATCAACGCTGAAACACAAACTTTCTTTAAATGTGTCTTGTGTTTCCTTGTTTGGTTGCCTTGCATTTTTCTCCTCCCTGAACTGCATCTTGACAGGCTTCCCCAGGTTCCCTCTCTTGCCTGGTGGGTGGAGGAGATTAAAGTATGTTAGCAGGTTACAGTCCACCGGTCGCAGGGCTCTGCCTGCGACCATTTTCCTTGAACATGTTCTGACTTCTGGTTCATTTTATGAGATATAGGTTAGGGAGCTATTTCCATAGAAGGTGGTTTTGAGCTAATGTGGTTTGGAGCACAGTCAGTAAATGACAAATCCAGTAAAAGAGCATGATTGCGTGTTCTTGGTGTTCACAGTTCTCTCTGTTTGATTGCAGACCTCAAAAGAAGATCTTTTACAAGCTGATTTTGAAGGAGCGTTAAAATTCTTCAGGGTGCAGTTGCCCAAGAGGTACAGAGCTGAGGAGAACGCTCGAAGACTGATGGAGCAAGCTTGCAACATTAAGGTAGGAGCAGTCTTCATTTCCTTTTTTACCCCTGACTTTATTCAGGGAAAGCAAAGTGTGATGCTAAGAATGGTGCTGGATGTAGTACCAAGGTCATCATTTGATCATTTTATGTTTATATGTGTATGTGTATTTATATGCATGTACAGATTTTTTTTATTTATTTAAAGGAAATGTAGCACTGAGCTTTTCCCCTTGGTCTGCTTTGGCTCAAGCTAATAACTAAAATGGAAAACTGATGCATAATCCAAAACTATTATCAGTGCCCCCGAAAGCATTAGCTGTTTTATAGTGCTAACATTACAACAATGAACCAGATGTCATGTCATCATGCAATGGTATGTTAGATGTTGTTTGTTTTATTTTGAGGCTATTTATTTGCAGACTGCTGTAGCTATATGTGAGTAGAAAGTTAGTTTCTTTTGTGTATGAAGTTTGCCAAGACAAAACATGTTTTTATGTTACGTCCTATCCAAGACCTTGCTATCAAAAGGAAGGCTTCTTTGAAGGTCTTGGGCACAAATATTGGTCATTTAATGAATGATGTCAAGTTACAGGATCCTGACTGTAGGCTTTTGGGACTGGGAATGTTTTGTTAAAAATGATTACAGAAGTACATAAAGCTGTCATTCAGAAGGCCTGGGATTTTTTTTATGGCCTTTTCTTTTGGAATATGTATAGTGGTGGATGGGCTTCCTCAAGAGAAGGAAAAAAAAAAAAAAGTAGTTTTATTATTTCTTAGAGTTTGAGCTCTGGTGGGCAAGGCATGCTTGGCGTAGGCCAATGATGGACTGAGAAATATGATTAAAGAGTAAGTGTCTCTAACACCATGTTTATCTCTCTCTCTGGTTTTATGTATATCTCTCTATATGTATTAAGCAATACACTACTAGTAGTATTAAGCAATGCTCTACTATTGCTTAATTTAGTAGTTTATTAAGCAAGAGCTTTTTCCATACTTGTTAAAACACTGACCCTGTGAAAGAGGAGGCTTTGCAGTACTGTTGTTTATTCCAGACAGAGAAAGGAGGTTCTGTTCAAAGGTGGTTTTGTGGGTGTTTTTTTTTTTTTTCTTTTAATTGGACTTGAGATTTGAACTCTGCTGCTGAAGGATGAGAGTATTTAGGAGTGAAAGACTACAATTGAATTTGATGTGCTTAGGACTATAAGATCAGTTCTTGAAAACAGGTAATTTAGAGATCAAGTACAGTCAAAATATCTTCATGCTGTGTGTATTCAGTGTGCATTTTTCTGATGCGAGATTAGAATAGAAGTCCTCATGGTATTTTTGAAAGAGAGGTTTATGCATTTTCCTGAGCCCGTCTCACTTTGTTCTCCAACCATGTAGTGTCTGCCACATGATGGTATTTTTTATTAACTTTTAAAATTGTGTCTGGTATGTGTTTATATGCAATGCTTTGTGTGGAAAGCATTTTAAAACCCATTTGAGGCAGTGTATTATGGTGCTATATGTGATTTCAGCACATGGGGCCAAGCAAAAGCAAAAAAGAGGTGAACTTGCTTTGCCATGGATGGGAAGGCAGCGGGGAGGTTGTGCAGTCCCTGTTCTTGGAGACACTCAGATCCCGACTGGCCGCGTTTCTGGGCAGCCTGGTCTAGCTGACCCTGCTTGAGCAGGGGGCTTGGACTAGATGATCTCCATAGGTGCCTTCCAACCTCAGCTATTTTATGATTGTATAATTAGATATTATCATGATGGTATTTGCAAACGGGCTAATAATTACAAGAGCTGACATGTTCAAATGGGAAGTCAGTCTTGATAATTATCATTAGACAAGGTCCCGGGGACTGCAGAGGTCAGGTGAAGTAGTCGTCTGTCTTGTTGATGGGGCGAAACTTGTTACGTTCAGAAAACAGAAGCCTCCTGCATGTGTGTGTGTGCTGCAGTGAGAGCGAGCTTCTGTGCTGCTCCTTGCTCTGTATTCATACTTGTAGCCTAAACATGAGGCATAAGAAAAAATTAGCACATCTGCAGAGTACATACAGCTATAAAGGCTGAATTTAGGAAGTTATTTGTCTAGACTTGTAGGGTAGATAGAGCCCAAAATCATACAAATTTCCCCTTCCCATCTACAAGACATTCTGCTACAAAAGCAGAAGGACATTCATGCTCTGAGGAGGAGGTCAAGATGTTAATTTAAGGGTTAATAAAAAGTTAATGAAGGATGAAAATTTATAGTTAACGAATAGAAGATTTTTACTTGGGTTTCCAGCTGTTTTTCTAGTCTGTAGTTGTTAAATGACCAAATCTTTTCTTTTACAGTGGCCTATACAAAGGGAAGGAGATGTTTCTCCTAGTGTAGCAGTGTAAGGTGGAAATCTGTTTGGGGATGAGAATTTTCCAGCTGCTTGGAACAGGCTGTGTGTTATGCTATGTATTATAAGGGACTGCCCTGATTTTCTATGTCCTAGAATGATTGACAGTGCTTTTTGTACTCATTTATTTATTTATTTTCACATTCATCCTGTGACAAAGCATTCCAAAGGTTTTTCTATGTCTCTGGAATCTCTGCTTCAGGAATGAATGAAGAAGGAAAGAGCCTCTCCTAGGTTAATGAAAATTAAACTTAATATTCTGCTTTATTGAAGCACCTAACATGTTCTATATGCTCGGTAGACCTGCCTCAGCTGTTTCTCAGTGCAATATCTCATGTAAAGGTCTGTATATATCCTCAGAAAGGGGTATGCTCTCGATTTTAATTTTAGAAGTTTATCAGCTTTATTCTTTCACTTCAGTTTAGTCAGTTGAGTTGTAGAAAAGAGAAGTGACATTCTGAGACTTTTCTCCATATGAATATGCAGATTGGACAGTTTTTAGATAAATTAAGGCAAATACAAACTTCAAAACTGGTTACACTGCAGATGCTTGAAGTCTAAAGTAGTGATGAGGTAAGTGGGGAAATCACCAGGAACTGGCTGCAGGTTCTCCCCTTGCCTGCCTGGGACAAGTCACTCTGGAGAGGCCATGCAGCAACCAAATAAAGGAGCCACCGAAAAAAATGTTGGGATAACAGGACAGCAGCTGCAGTGTTGCCTTCTTTTGCGTGAACCTTAGCATTGAGTCCTTTTCTATTCATTTATTGTCATCGGTGGCAGGAAAAGACTTGGTATCTTGAGGTTCTTGTAAGAAGAGTCAAATGGCCTTGAAAAGAATTGGTGGTCAGGGGCATGGCCACCATGCCCAGTGCTGTCCCTGCTGAGCATCCAGCAAGGGTTCTGGGCCTTGCCGAGCACACCCACCCCTGTGCCGAGGCCGTGCTGTGCTTCACTAGCCGAGGGAGCAGGGACCACGCCAAGCCTCTTCCCCATCAGAAAGCCTTCTTGATGTGGTCGTAAAACGGAACTACTTAATGATGTTGCTGCTTAAATGCTCTAGAATCATCGAATCATCATGGCTGGAAAAGACCTTCAAGATCATCAAGCCCAGCTGTAGGGAAGGGATGCCCAGCCAAGGCCAGCCCAGGGAGCTGCACCCCGGCTCCCAACGCGCTGCCCAGATTCCCAGCCCGGGGGATGGTTTCCCCGTGCGTTTGGGGGCATGTGCATGGCAGCTCTGCGGGGCAGAGATGGAATCCAAACACAGATTTGGAAACTAATGCTGTACTGTGGTGGGTGAATTACTTTATCCGCACCTCTGCAGGCATGGTTTAGCAAGAAATTATATATCAATTTGTGTGAGTTTCAGTGGAACGGAATAAAAATAAGCTTGCTTGTTCTCTCCTTTTCTCTCTTTAGCACATTTTCTCTCTTTGTCTTAAGTACACATGTGTATATATATGTAATCTGGATATTCGGGGGCTTTTACTATTGAGAAAGGTGCTAAAAGAGCACAAATACAGCAGAAAAAATGAAAGGAGATAACTGTAGAAAGGCTTGGAAGTCGTACAAGCTTTTTATTGCTCTGGTTCTGCCAGTGAAGTATCTAACCTTCTAATGTAATGGACAGAAAGCGGGTGGGGAGGGCATATTTATCAGCTGCTGAAGAAAAGACCAAGTTGAGGAGAATTGTATTTAGATCCACAAACCCTGCTGAGCCAGTATGTGACTTGTTATTAAACGCTGCTGCTGAGATCCCCCTGCCCTGCGTGCACGGTTATTGCTGGTGAGCAGAACCCTGGTGTCTCGAGGAGGAGGGCTGTGCTCTGAGCTCCGCTCCAGCCTCCTCCTCTCTGTTTGGCTCTGTGGTGTTGCACAGAGCACTGAACTGGCAGGCGAAAATCAGAGCGGAGTGCCCCGAGCGCAGCCTGACCTTTAGCGTTGCTGTCATCTTGGTGAGGAGCTTTTGCTCTGATTTACTGATTCCACTTCTGCAGGCCTGGTTTCCTCATGTACGCACCTGCAGCCTGCGTTAGGTAGTGAGGTTGTATTTTCTTGCTGTTTAAGCATTAATAAAACCGCTTGGCTTTTTTTCCATTTGCTTTGAGTTATCACTGTAAATTAAATCAGATATAGCATTAATTTTTATAGACTGAGAAAGAATATGATTTTTGCGGACTTAAAAAATAGAATATATTTGCCAAAGAGCTTATTTAGACTAACCAAAACTGTTATGATTTTAGGTTGAATCATTAATTGTTTTTCTAGGAGTATCTCCAAACTTTAATTTTGATTAAAATATATATATATATATCTTCCATGCTCTTGGTGAAGGGTATTCTGGAGGCCGTGCAGAGAACAACAGAGTAAGTTCAAAATAAGATGCTTTCCTTCATTAAGACACTTTTGTGATGCAGAACAGAGTGTAGAGAAAAATAAATGTATTCCAAGATCAATACTTATGGATATAATGCAAAACAAACCCCAGGCTTTCACTTTGTAGCAGAAGACATGTAAGTAATGTATAGATATAGAAAGGCCTAGAAAGATCTATGCCCTGTAATTATGTTGACCAGAAAGAAGTGCTCAGTGTGTTTTGATGTCTTCAGCAGTAACAAAAGTATTCAGGCTTAAATAAATCCGACTGCTTGAAGGAGTCAGAGAGAAGTATGTATTCATTTTTACCTCCAGAAAAAATTCTCTAAGGAAACTGGTGGGAGCTGAGTAAGCAGCAAAGCAGTAATTCATGGGGAAACTCTTTTCAGATACTGTAGACCTGAGTGTCAAAAAGCTGAGACTCTTGCTATCCAAAGTCTTGCTGTTGCCTGAGAGCAAATTTTGAACTGTAGGACACAGAAAAATATTCTATATTTGCTGCTTTTTTTTTTTTTTAAATTCAGTTCGTGTAACCAAAGAAACCCTATCTTCTCCCTTCTGAACATGCAGGAAGAAGCTTCTTTATCTACTGTCGGCTCAGTGCCAACAAAGCCAGTTTCTTTTATTTCTATTCCGAGAAATCGCAACAGATTTGCATTTGGAAGAGATTACATTTGGTCAAAAATTTCAAACTGCTTGGTGTCATAAACACTGTAGCTCATCATTTATGGTTATTTTATTTCTGTAGGTGTCACAAGACGTCCGGGTGTTGTAACTGTAATCCTGACTTGTTGCACAAAGCTCGGGGAAAGCTGAGGCAATGGCTACTGCATGTGATGGCTCCAGGAGAAAAAAACAGTTTTTTCGCTGTTTCGCTCCAAGGCTGTTTCGCTGTTGGAGTAGTGCAGAGAGCAACTGGGTCCAGACTGCACTTGTGACAGGTGAAATGAAGCAGTAATTTGTGAAGCACTGTAGTAAACCAATACTGAAAGCTAAACAATCTTTAAGGACAAAGGCTAGCAATATTCTCCTTGTATATCAAAGTTTTTGCTAATGATCAAAGGTAAGGCACTGAGGACAGAGTCTTTATCTTTTCTGGTGTTTGTTTTCTCAAGCACCTGCGACTGAATCTCCTTTAAAAAACAAGTGAGCAAACAAAACTAAGTATAGAACAACGGCAGTAGGCATTTTTTAATGCAAAGGTCTGCAGGGACCATAGAATTCAGAGCTAAATCCCCATTAATATTTTTCCATTGCAAACCCCACATATTATTTCTGCCATTATTGGTACTCTTCCAAGTTAGATTCAGCAAGTGGCTACTTGCCCGTTACCTAAGCTATTGAAGTAGAAGTTTGCCAGAGCACTTTGTAGTGCTACTATTCCTATTTTTAAAACTCCCCCATCTCTTCAGAAATCAGTTCAGATTTCTCTGTTCTCTTATTGTTATTTTACTTTTATATTTACAGTATTGTAGTATTGTTTCTTTTCATGGCAAGGAAGTAGCGTAGTAAGCATTGTGTTAAATTGTTGATGATGTTTAATTTGTTTGTGTTTAGGCATAAATAAATTACATCAAGCTGGTAACCGAAAGGGCTGTAGATAGCAGGCTTTGGAGGATCCAGCTGAGAAGCTGCATGGAAATGCTGTAGTATGTTTATTACCTTCTGTGGAGGCGCTTCCTTGTGGTTGAGGACAAGGGTGGGAGGTTTCACTCCCTGGCCCAAGCCTGAGGCGCTCGGCGGTGCAGGTGAGGAGGTGCGGGCAGCGCTGCGGCCCCGGGGCAGGGACGTGTGGACTGTCCCCGTGCCCCTGGGCTTGCCCGCGTCCCCAGAGCCTCATGCGGCGCCGCTTCAGCCATGCAGGTTGCTCCTCACCAGCTGAGGAGCTGTGCCAGCCTGCTGGGGCTTGGAGACCGGTGGGTTTGCGGGTTTTTTCCATGAAATCTTTCAGGCATTGCCAGGATATGGAGAGTGCCTCAAAAAGGGAATCCTTTAAAGACAGCTCAAGTTTAGGGGAAGCCAGAGCCTCACCATAAAGACCAAAGGCAGCCAAGGGCTCTCCATGTGCCTGTCGCCTGCTGCTGTCCCTGCTCCCGGCAGCTCCCACTGTCCAGCATCTGCAACAGGCCTTGTAAAGATAGGAGGAAGTGGAAAGCCAACTGTTCCTGTGGGCTGTGCGTTGGGAAAGCTTGAGCGTGTATCAGTGCTCTTCTGCTGTTGAAGCAGTAGATGAAACCTGAGTCCTCATTAAGTTATCATATCTGCGTATTAGTTTTCTGACTTCCTTTTGCTAGTTAATGCAATTTCCTGGGCAATAATTCTTAAGTAAAATCTGATTATACAAGTGAAGTTGTTCAAAAGCCGTGCAAAAAGAAAACATAAAACCTGTCTCAGAGCAAAAGTTCAGAAAAATCCCCATAGAATTCAGGAGGAAAGGAGTTGAAACATACTCTGAAATTGGGAAGTAGAGGCGCAAACTGTGTGTGTGCAGCTTAGGCTCAGAGAGGGCTGTCACATCAAGTCACCCAGCTCCTGTGACAACAGACCTGCAAATGCTTTAGCTTTGACAACCTCCCAGTGCAGCAGTGTCCAAGTAGCCTGGAGGGGATGCTGCAGCATTTCCCAGAATAGGAAGCGCAGATGTGTGGTCGCTACCATAAGCACAACGGGGCTTACATAGTTTAGAGGCTTAGAGGTTAAGGCCTTGATTGCTGAAAAAAGTAAAACTAGAGCTAAAGTTCTTAGCAGAGTCAAATGACTTACCAGATCTTTTTTAATCTCAGAAATCCCATAGTTTAGGGCACAAGATCAAGGACTTTATTGTACATTCCCATGGGGAATGATTTTGTAAGTCATCATGAGCCACCTGGTCATGCAGTGTGAAACATCCTGTCTTCACACAGCTGGGAATACTGATTACATTTCAGTTAAGTGAAATAGAAGTTTGGGCAGTAGTGAACTTCCTCCAAGCAGAATTAGTTTGTTCCTTTCTGAAGTGCAGTGGGCGCAGGGTGTATCTGCCTCTCTGAAGTAGGAAGACGTATAAGAAACAGCATCTTTTGCATGTCTCAGAACAGGCAGTTGATGTGTTCTTGCTAAGACAGTGACTGTCTCATCCAGGAGAATCCCAAGATGAGCCAGCACCATCTTCCGCAGCCGATGTGACAAACCTAAGTACCTCAGGACTTGACAGAGAAATTCCTCGTAGAAGGTGCAAATGGAAGAGAGATGGTGCCTGGACTTGGTAGTACTAAAAAAATCCCCCTCACCAGAATACCTTCGGCTCTGAAGCCAAAGGCTTCATCATGGTCACAACTGGATTAGGAGCAAATTAGGAGTGAGGGTGGGTGCTGTGGCAGCGCCACAAGTCCCTCTTCTGCCTGCTCTTGCAAATCACTCTCCATTAGGCAGCTTCTCCTGAGGAAGCAGACGAGGCCCTAATGGCCTCGGCAGGCAGGAAACTAGCAGCGTATTTATAGGTTCAGCACTGGGCTGAAAGCTCACACAGAGGCTGCTTAGGAATCCTGACTGCTGGGAACAAGGAAGGCTCCCTCCTCATTTTCCTGACAGCTTTCCTATTGAGGCAGCCACAGAATTTCAGTAAGAGTCAGGCTGTATCAAGAGATACAGGCCTGACTCAAGCAGTGCATATAGAATATCTGTTGAAGCAGGTGAGTGTTTACCTGTATGCCTTCCAGCTTTTCAGCCTTGGATCCATCATTTATTGTACAAGACTATGCATCATCACTGGAATTGGGGGAGTGGAGGGATTGGAAAATGCTGAAAGGCGCTGACATGAGGGATTCCTAAGGTCTTCAGGAAATGATGAAGGCTTGTGCAGGACAGCCACATATCATATGGTCATATGTGTATGGGTTTCATATTCTTTTCCTTTTTTTGTTGCTTTTATGATGAAGATGAGTTATAACAATCAGCAAGAGGATATTTAAGTGCACACCCTAGGAGGTTTCTCAGAGGTACCAGTAATGACAGCTCTAAATGTTTTAATGTGCCTTACACTACACTAATGGATGTAGAACAGTGTTTTTATTCTAAAGGCAAATTTGCTGAAATTTGAATAGGAGATTTTGCTGCTACAGAAATGTAAAGGACACAGTAGACCATGATTTAAGTAGGTATTATTTTTGTGATCTTGTCCAAGTAGTGAGTAGTTACAGTATAATTTACTGTGAAACTCTAGAAACTATGACAATTGTCAGAAAAATGACATTTCAAATCATTTGATGTTTTCAGTGTATCTGCTTTTCCAAACCCTTATGGCTTGTTGATGCTCTTTGCTCTTCCCCTTGCCCTTCTTTTACATTCCTAGCACACAGTTAGAACCCAACACTCGGCTTTGTCTGTATTTTCACATGTAAAATGACTTTCCCCACAACTTTCCACTGCCCCGAGCCTGTTTTGGCTCCATGTCTCTACTTGGTCCTTAACTTGCTTTCTGCCACAACTGATGGTCCCTCTGTCTATCCTGCCAAGGATGGAAAACCCATCTGTGCTTTTACTTCAGTAACTTCCCATTTCTGGCATCTGCAGATGGTGAGAAGGTTCCTGACAGTATCTAAGTGTGAATGGAGCCCAACTCTATTATATGGATTCTTAGCTCTGCATATACTATGGGGCCAGCCTCGACAGGCAAAGCAGGCAGCTGCTATTCCTGCAAGCTATACCACTTCCCTATAAATGGGGCTAGGCCCTGGAAAATGATCAAGATCGGCTCAGAGCTAAAACTGGGCAAGTACATCTGCAAGTTATGAATGTGCAGAAATAATCTCCTTTTGAATCTTTGCTTTTCGAGACCTAAAATAAGTGTTTTCTTCCAGTCACTCACCTTGTTCAAGTCAAGGGAGCCAGCGGTTTCACCAGGCACTTGGCTCCCCAGATGTGCTGGAGATGAATGTATCACAGCAAGGCAGTGAAGCAGAATTCAGAGAAGGGGAAGCAGAAGCAGGCGGTGGGCACTGCATGCTCACTCACACCTAGCACAGCAGCAGCGTGAAAAGGGAAGTGCTCAGGTGCAGTCACCGATGTGCTGCTCTAACCACCGGCTCGTGTTGTTCCCAACTGCCTATGGTAGCCTGTGGCTCATCTTCTTGTAGATGAGCAATCTCTGAGGACAATTTTTGTCTCTATCTCCATTTCTTTCCTCGGAGACTAGCCGGATGCTTTTGATAGATTCTCTTAATTGCCTCATTAAGGAAATGGAGGGCATCTGTCCTTACTGTTTGCTATGTCAGTGAGCCTTTCCTGCCTTTCTTCTAGCCACAGACAGACTGGAACACGAAATAGCACCAAATATGTCTCTGAATGCATCGCCCCCAGCACCCAGAAACGGTCATTAGGAGGATTGAAAACGACCGACGTGCTGATTCCTCATGGTCTGATGTTTTGTGCCTGGAAGCAGCTACTGGCGTTGGCACGCTCCTGCCCGCTCGCGGCAACGGGCTGCTCCGGGGCATTAGGGAGAGGCAATGCGGCTGAAGTTTCCCTGAGTTTCTCTGCTCGTATAACTAAAGAGAAAATTTGGCTTACGTGCCCAAGAGGACAAAGAGTAGGTCTTACTCTTCCTAAAGCACTGCATAAATATAAGTAAGGGAGACCTAGAATAAGTTATCACTGCTCATTTTGACGAGGGGAGAGGGCCTCCGTTTGCCCTCTTCCATTTCACAGAGAGCGTGGCTAAGCCACACAGCGTCACCCTCCTGTCCTGACTGCCTCCTGCACCATTTCCAGGGATTTTTGGATTCAGATCTGTGCTGGTGTCTCACCGAGGGGGAACAACTCACACGTTTGAGAGGGGAAAACGATTAACTGTTACAATCTGGTCCCAAATTCAGTTTCCCAGAAAAATCTTTAACACAGGACTGGGATGGTGGGAAATACATTAGAGGCTTTGTAGCTGCAAATGTGCTATATAGTAATCTGTCCCTAATGTAGCAAGGGTGCTGTGGTATGGTTGGGTTTGAGGATGACTGTAAAGGACATCATTTTAATCAAGACTGAATTATTAGTGGCCAGGCGTGCTCCAGAAAGTATCCAGACACATGCAGAGCAAAGGCCCTTTGCCTCCTTCACACCCTTGAAAGCTGCCCTCTGTACCCGCTGGCCAGGTTGCTGCGTTTCTCTGCCATACAGTGCACCTCCCAACTTTACCTTCTACTTATTTATTTATTTTTCCAAAAAGCTGCTCGTTTCCTGCTGCTTCAGCCTGGCAGCCCAGAGCCTGTTGCTAAGCGACACCCAAGTAACGCATGGGCCTCGGCCCAGCTGCTTCTCTGCAGCCAGCCTTTATTTACTGTGTTTATTATTATTTATTTAAACAGATTTTTCCCATAACTTGGAAGCAAAGCTGTAAGCCTTTGAGTTGGAGCACCATGGTTCTACTTGGATGTGTGTTTGGCTTTTCCTCTAGTTCACTGCTGAGTGTTTATGTGTTTCCTGCAGCTGAAGCAGGGCTGCATCTGGGAGGTTGCAGCAACATCTTTGCGGGGGCGGCCTGGCCGGCGCCGCTGTCCTCAGTGCGAGATAGCAGCTGGGAACCTGCTCGGGCCCAACAGCTGATGGGGAAAAGGGAAGAGCAGAACCAAGATGGCCTTAAGGCATTTTTATGCTCAGTTCTGTGGCTGCTTTAACCTCAGCTGTGTCTGCACTCGGAGCTGCCCAGAGCCCAGTGAGAGTGGTGAAGACGTCAGGACGGTTCTCAGCCCTCCGGCCATGCTGGAGCCGCCTTGGGCAGAAGCAGTTTTACAGGATCCGCTGCATTTTTTTAGGGTAGGGCTGGGCCAGGGGCCAGGGAACAGATTTGGTGTCAGTTGCATCAACTAGAGGAGCAGGTTACTGATATCCTACTTGTTGTACAGACTCAGGGCCAGGCAATTTGTGGCTTGGAGATGACCTTTTCCTTGGCTGCCCCTGGACAGGCAAGGGTAGACAAGGGTAGACAAACTGTTCGTGCACCACTTTTCCTACTCCTGCTCCACATATTTATTAGAGCAATAGAATTATTTTTTTTTAAAAAAGGGTACTGAACTGTTTTCTCTTTTTTTTTTTTTCTTTTTTTTTCTTTTTTTCCCCTCTTGATTTTTTTTTCCCTGTTTTTTTGTTGGACTTGCAGAGTATTCATGAGCCGATTTTTCTGGACTGTAGTCCTCCTCCATCTGCTGCCTTTTGGTCCTCTGCTCTTGCCTCTGGTGCTGCCCGATGGCTGCTTTGTCTGTCTGCTGGGGCTTTCCTTGTGTGCTTGGTAGAAAATCATCTTCCTGCTTTGAGGGTGTCGATGGTGCATCTCTTACCTGACCTCCCCAGAGCTGCACCAAGAGGAGCCCATAAACGCTTGGTTTTGTACATGCAGTGCTGTAGAAGAGGAGCTGCACACGGAGCCAGGGGTATATTATTATATCAAAGTAAAATGAGGAAAGTGAGGGTTAAGTATAAATTTATTTTTCCCCTTATTTACTTTGATTGTTAAGTTATCTTTTTGGAGAACTGAGAAGATTATTTGGATTGGTCATTCTTATCCCTGAATTTTTCAGAATGCACTCTTCGTTTTCTGGTCATTTATGATGTAGTTCTATCACTTGGATGCCCCTATTTCATGTGCACCCAGAGGCAGAACCTTAACTCATCTGTTGCACTCCGTGCTCGCTTTTGCTTTTATTTATTTATTTATTTCCTTTCTTCGATGGTTGAGATGTCACAGGCAGAGCTGTGCTTGCGTTGTTTGTTTGTGGTGGTGCATGGATTTTGGTGCTGTTATTCACATAGCACTCGGACACGGGCTAGGTGCTGTGGCAAGTATTTCAGGTATTCTGCCAGCTAAGTCGTGAAGGAAACAAAGGAGCCGTAGAACTATCCAACATGCCCAGGAATACCTTGTCCTGCCCTGAGAAATTGGTCCAAGAGCTTTCAGCAGAGCCTAATATCTTTAATTAAAGAAAGAAAAGGATCGTTTATATGGGAACATGTCAGATGTTTTGGGGAGCTGAAGATAGTTATTAATTGAACTGCAGCCAGAAACAGGCAGTTGGCTGCCGCTGATGGGGATGACACGGTAGAGCCCAGATCATATGTGCCTAATAGAAAAATGAAGATAGTGAAATTAAAAATACAGTATTGTCCTAGAAGTGACATGAATGTTTTGCAACGTACCAGTAAGAGATGCCCAAAGGCACCGTGATCTCTCGTAAGGACCCTCGCTCATTAGCTGCATGAAGCTGCTCCTCTAGCTGCTTTTATATGCTGTTGTGGGAGGATAAGGAGACTCTGATTTAAATGTCTGTGGCCTTTCTCTATTTCATAGCTTTCTCACCATATTTTAGGACTGTCCTGTTGTTTTTATTTTCCCCCCACAAATGAGGACACCGGCAGTCTCAGTGGTACCGCACAGTGTGAGGAAGAGGCTGTGTCCCAAGAACTGCCAGCGTGAGTCACCCACAGCTGAGGTGTTCAAGAACAGATGCAGCAGGAAAGGACATCTGTAACCTTTCCAAGCATTACATACGCCATTTGGATTTGTATTGCACAGAAGATCTGTATGAAGACCACAGCAGAGCTTTTCCTCTTCATTATTAATTAGTGTATTAGTTTATTTTCCTTCATTTTCAGATGGAGTCATGTTTACCCCATTAGTTTAAATGGTGCCATTTACTGGTGTTGCAGACAAAAGGAAGAAGCCGCCGGGTTTATTTTTGCCATCTGCAAAGGAGCATTTTGTGAACAAATGCCAGCACGGCCTGACTTTCCCCGTTACCTTCAGCCGTAAGTGGCGAGTGGGTGTCTCTGCGCACAGCTGGGTGAGAGGCCGAGCCCGCGGCCTTGCTGTTCACCAGCAAGGTTAAAAGGAGAGAAGGCAAAAGCAGGTTCTGTTCTTGGGGAGGTGGAAATACCTGCAGTCCCTGGTGTCTGGATGAAGAAATGCCTCATCATCATGTAGAGAGCTGTTCCAGTCACTTGTGTAAGGACTTGTCGGCTCTTCCCCACGTACCGACCCTCTGAGCTCTGAGCATAAGCTTATTAGGAATCAAGACAAGTTAATCTTTAAATCATATGTAAATACAGAAGCTTTTCTCGTTGTGGTATTCTGGAGTATTAAATGTAGATGCAATTTTTCCCAGCAGGAGACTAGATCAGCACAGTTAAACAGTGAAGCGGTTTCTCTCCCAGATCATTTTCTGTGAGTGGAGTTTCCCTTTCACTGTGCCGCATGGTGATGAATAGGGGCTTAGAGGGGAGGATTATGTGAACCTCAGATTAGCGGGGCCTGCTGCAGCCTCGCACAGCTGAGCAGCTTGCACAGCCCTCAGCTCCTTTCCTCATCTGAGCCTGACCTGGGCAAATTCCTCCTGCTCTACTTGTCCAAGGAAATCTAAGATTTGGTGACCTCCATCTCCTCCAACAAACAGATCCCTTCTCAGGTGCCTTCTCAATCACATCCCCATCCTTTATCTTGGGTGGGAATATGTACTAGGAGGTCCTTTTTCTTTACTTTTTTTGGCTGCATTCTCTACTTCGACCTCTAAGGTAATCCTTTAATTTTTAACTGCAGCTGTGGGGGACAATGTTACATCAATAGTTTATACTTTCAATGCATAATGCATGTGCTAGTGTCATTTCAGAGTCCTCCCGCATTCCTCGGGCTAGGCTTCTTCGTGCCTCACAACACAGGTGCTTGAACTAGTCAGTCTGGTTCAGAGCAGTTTATCTAATACCAGGTGCCATTTCCTGCTCATGTACGTCATTTCGGCCTTAATTATTCTTAGCTTTATGTCATCTTGCAGGTAATCATCCTGCTGATTTATTTTGTGTGCTTTGAGATATACCATAATTACACACAGAAAAGTCTCATCTTTTCTGTCAGGCTGCTCCCTGGGGGAGCAGGGGTCTGGATGGGGCGTGCGGGGCCACAGCGCTCCCCGGGGCAAGGCTGCGCTCCCGGCCCTGCCCGGCACCACACGGGGAGCTCCGAGAGAGCCAGCTTGTGCCTGGCAGCGCTGTGGGGGTAATACCTGCAGCTTTGCATTTTCCACACCCTTTACCATTCTCAAGCCTCTCAGTCCCAGGCTGAGGTAGGTATGAACTGCTAATCCCTCTCTGAGGAGTGGAAGGTTAAGTTATAGAGAGAGCCAGTCCGGTGTGGGTTTAGTTTTCACAACCAGGAGTCCTAGACCCCAGTCTGAGTCCCTTCACGTGACAACGGCCACTTTCCAGTGTGCTGCTTCATGTTCATTAGTATCTTCTTAATCGAGGACCGTGTTGTCTAAATGAAAAGCCAGTAGGGCACGGCTGCAGGTAGTGATAGTTACACGATTATTGTATGGTTATTGTTTCTATGAAGCCCGTGATCCTTTGATCACAGGATGGCTGAGGTTGGCAGGGACCTATAGAGGTCATCTAGTCCAACCCCCCTGCTCCAGCAGGGACACCCAGAGCATGTGGCACAGGGTCCCATCCAGGTGGGTTTGGAAGATGTCCAGAGAAGGAGACTCCACAGCCTCTCTGGGCAGCCTGTGCCAGGGCTCTGTCACCCTCACTGTCAGGAAGTTCTTCCTCACAGGGAGGTGGAACTGCCTCTGATAGAGTTTTGTCAGATATCTGAATATTCAGATACTCAGATCTCTGAATCAAGCTACACCGAAGTCAGTCCTTGAAAATAATTTTGATTGCCAGGCAGCACTACCACTGTAATTTTCTTGAAAAATATATTTGATTCTCCCCCCCCTTTTTTTTTTCTTTTAAATATCAGTTGAAGTAATTAAGTGCTACACTTTAAATCAGTCAACAGCATGGCTGTTTGTGGAGCTTAGTTCTCAGTGGTGTTTGCATGGTCAAAATGCCAGGTGAGTGTTCAGCTCCAGCATTAGTAGCCCAAGGGAATTTGTATCACAGGCCCTTAGTGCAATGAACAGGTTGCTAATGCTCGTTCCTTTAGCTGATAACTTGTCACACTTGCTATCTAAATCCCCTGAAATCCTCAATTTTGCTAAAAGAAGGAGGTATGATCTTGGAAATGACCTTGGCTGTGTGTTTTGCAGCAGCAGGTGCTTGAGAAATAATTGAGAAGGTGCTCTTAAAACTACGGGGAGGGATCTGCAAAAGCCTGGGAAGATTTCAGCTGGCCTGGTGTTCCCCATTTTATCATGTTCGAAGTGAGGTGCCCCCGGCCCCATAGGCTTTAAAGCTTTTCCTGGAGCTTTGGCCTGCACAAAAAACAAAGCCTAAAGATATTTACTTACTCAGCTGGGCACACTCCTCCCATAGGATGGTGATCCTGGAGGAAACATAGGATTCAAACTGAATATTTGGTGTATCTCTCGTTCTCTGGTTGTGAGCGGTCATTTGGGGGTGAGGATGTAACTTTGTTTTCCCATTCACTGTATTTAACGGCAGCATTATTTTTGGTGGATAGCACATTAGTTCAGTACTAGGAAACCTTTCCTGGGGGTTAGGCTGTTCCCACGCTGGGTAGCGTGTTCATGCAGCTCAGTGAGGTGGCCGACTTTCCCTGCCACAAGCCTCCTAGTGCTGCATCTGGGTGGGTGGACGTCCTTGGGGGGGGGTTAATTCAATTTGAAAAGCATCCTTTTTAAAGTAAAGATAGCCATTAGTCAGCACGCAGATCAGTAGTCACACTGCTTGCAATTGCTGGTTAGAACATGTCAAAATTGCAGTGTACCCAGGGGTAAGAAACACAGAGCAGAATGAGTCAGCTGACAGCAGCTGAAATGCAGCTTGGTGGTGTTAAATCATTGGACCTCGTCTGCTTAAAAGGAAAAAAAGTGAGTATGGCTTCCTGTCTGTAATTCCTCAGACATAAAAATCCCTGCTGGTGGTGCGGAGGGAAGGATCGGCGGCGCCGTGGCTGCCGCCCGGGCGAACTCTCTGCCTCCCGCTCTTGCTGCAGAGTCAAATGGGGCTCTCGGTCTGTGGTGCCTGTGGCTCCCACACGCGCACCCAGGCGAGGGAACCCGGCCCAGCGCGCTCGGCAGCCGCCTGCTGTCCTGTGGGCCGCGTGTCCGTGCGCCCACCTGCCGCGTGTCCGTGTGTCGCCAGGCAAGGATGAGCTGCTCCTAGCATTAGGCTCTTAAGTCTTGCTTGAGGTATTCCTGCCCCCGCAAAATGAAGCCATGAAACAGCAAAGGACACAGTCCTTAAAACGCTCCTAAAAATCTGAGCACGTCTGAGCACATCAAGTACGATCTGGTTAGCAGAGCGCCAAGGAGCAGCCTGGGAGCCGGAGGTTGCTGCTGCAGCCTGGTCAAAACTGTCCCAGCCGACGTGCAACAGCTTTGCAAGCCAATGCCTTGGAAGAGCAACAGTTTTATTTTTGTGTAATAAAACACAATGCATCACAGGTGCATTTCAAGAAAAAAAAAAAAAAAAAAAAAACATGTTTTTCTTCCTCCTGCAAGGGTTAAGTGTAATCAGCAGCTGCTTTGGTCTCAAGGCTTGTACCTTGAGTGCTGCATTTTTGTTTGCCATAAGCCTATTAGGAGGCTCTTTGTTTCCTAGCAATCACATGTAACTCCCCCCACCCCCAGTTAAGTGAAAGATGCTGGTTTTTAATCCTGAACACTACAGCTCTTGCTCAAGTTTCCTATTGAAATGCAAATAGCACCTGGTGCAGTATAGATACTGGCTTGTCTCTGATAAGGTACCTCAGCCGAGCAGTGGAAGGAGGGAAGCAAGGTTGTTCCTGTCCTGGAAAACGAGAGTGGGAGCCCATGCTGTGGACACAGCAAGCCAGGCGTTTCCACAAGGTCTGTGGCATCCGGCACATGCTCTTAGCAGGGATGAACATGCGGATGAAGTGATTTATACTCCATGTGCAGGTAGGATTTTCACCAGGGAACACACCTCCACCAGGGAGTGATAATGTAGTAGATAAGCCTGAAGAGGAGCACTGACTTGCTTAGGTATTTTTGCTTGCCAAAATACAGTTTTGAGAATTTGGAATTTTGAGGCTCTTTCTGGAGTTTTCCCTTGTGCTGGCTTTCCCTTGGTACCACAGAGCTGTTGGAATCAGTGGCTCAGCACGCCAGAAGCGGTTGGGAAGGCTGTTGCGCTCTTCAAACTTGTCAACAAGAGGTTTGCTATCACTTTGTGATTAAAAGCAGAACCAGCCTGAATCCGTATTGAAGACCCTCAGCCCTGGGAAGGATCAGTTGGATGAACTGCTTTTTCCCACTTGAGGGGGCACACGCTGTTCGCAGCCATCCGCGAGACTCCTACCCCTGTCACAGGAGGAGACTGTGGGAACAGGCTGTGCCTTTATACCATCATCTTCCTGCTGAAATCCAAAGGCCTCTGATGGGTACAAAATGTAATTCAGGAGTGTGAAAGAAAGCATGTAAAAATGTGGAAACCTGTGGAAAATTCCAGGAATGCCTGAAAGAAATCACCCTTATGCTCTTCCCTGCGCACTTAGAGCATGAGCCAACAGCAATAACTCACCAGGAAGGACGACTCTGCTCACAGGAGTATCAGCTTTCTGATAGGGACTGGACGTAAGGAAGCGCCGATCACCAAGACGGCTCGAGGCGAGCGGCGCCAAGGCTGCTCCTGCTGCTGCGCGCTGACGGACGCTTGTTTGTGCAGTAAGAACGCGCGGCGGTGCCGCGTGTGGTGGTGCCGCGTGTGGCGGGAACCAAGCCCTCTCCCGGGTTCGGTCGCGCTCCGGCAGGTGCTGCGGGGCCGTCACGGGGCCCAGGAATGCCCGCAGGGGCCGAGCTGTCACACGACGCTTCCCCGCAACGCTGCCTCCTCCTTGGTGTCTCGGGGCGGCCGTGAGGCGCCCGCGGCCACCGCCCGGCACGATGATGGAGGAGATCTCCATCACGGTGGCTTACGACGCCCACGTCTTCAGCCAGCTCTACGAGGAGGACCTCCTGGCCAACCTGGTGGCCCTCAGCAAGCCCAAACCGGCGGTAGGTGGCCCTGTGACTCCTTGGCTGATAACGCGGAAGGTTTTGCCCTTGTTCGGGCCTTCTGCTGCAAGCCGCGTAGCGACTCTTCTCTCTTATTAGGATCTTTTCAGAAATTAACTGTCTATTCCAACAGGGGTAAAATTATTGAAGTAACCTTTCCGAGCTATGGAGGGTTAGAGAATGACTTGGTAGGAAAATAAAAAGTCTTATTTTTTATTTCAGTTATTTCAACATTATTTCAGCTATCGAAACAAGGGAATGACTGAATATTTCTAGCAATGGAAATGATACCAAGTGATTTATAAGGTTTCTATAGATCAACACGTCAAGTAAAGATGTGGACTGGATGCTCAGGGTACTCTTGTGGTCCGTGAAATATAAGCTGAAAATATGGCTTATGTGGGAACAGTGATTTAACCCTTTGATACCATATAATATTTTCAAATTGGTATAAGCATCTGTAAAATATGTATTAGTTATACTACCAGTTCTTCTTTTTATATACCCATGTATAAATTACATGAATAGCATAGACATGAAGATCCCAGCTTTTCCATGGAGTCAGCTGAGTGGAAATCCCTGGTTTCTGCCCTGAACTTAGGTACCAAAATTCATCTTTAGCCTCAGATTCTGCAAATTGACCCCAAGCACAGACCAACTCACCTTGAATTAGTTGAAGGAAGTCTTTGAAAACAGAAATGAACATGTAGCTGTTGAACATAACTTGGAAGCAGATGCAGGTCAGTATTTGGTGCAAATACAAGTCAGGTGGATTATTTGAGTCCAGCTGAGCGTTCCTGTTTGCATTTGTAGCCTGCACTAGGTAATTCAGATGTAGCTGAGGTAGTTCACTTAAGTTGTGACTATTCCAGTTTTCTCAGAAAAGGAAAGGAACTTGCTTTTCTGCTTTGTGTTGTAAAACCTCTCTGCACACACTGGCTGTTTGTTTTGCTCTGCCCTTCCCTGCTCAGGAAATCCCAGGTGTGTGAACTTGCTGCCCTGCAAATCCCAAAGGCCTCCACCCCAAAAGCAGAGTTTTACCCAGTCCCATTTGTTATGATGCCCTAATGTTTTGTTGTTGTTGTTGTTTTTTCCCCTCTGGCTTCATCTAAGCTAGACTTTAAACAGTACATTAGTAGAGTTAGCTAAGAAATATGGTGTAGAAAACCTGCGTGCTTTGATATGCTTCAGTTGACATGGTTAGAGCCTGGGCTCAGAAGCAGCACCCAGCCACCCTGGCTGGTGTTAAAAAGGTGAAGAAAGAGAGTGTTGAAAAATAACTTCTCTGCAAAGTAACACTGTACTGCAGGTAGACGGAGTTAATTGGGCAAAATATCTCTAGAAGGGAAAGTACCACTATTAACTGCTTTTGATAACATATGAATGATTAACTTCAGTGGAATGATGTGTTTTTATCAGCGCTGTGGTGCTTTGTTTTGAATCAAGGAGTACCAATGTCTTTCAGTACATTGTGTTGCCAATGAATAGGCTAAGAAATGTGTTTTTTTTAAAAAAAAAAACAGGATTCACACAAAAAAAGACATAACTGCTTTTTGAAGTCAGTTTTGAAGTGTTTTAAATAAGCAACTAATGGAGGCTGGAGGTGATGCAGTTGGCTGGAGCAGTGAGTGGCTTGAATGGTGTGTGGGAGCTGCCCCCGGCCACGTAGGGCTGGGGGCTCGAAGTGCCTCTCAGGCTTCTGCTGCAGAGTTTAATAGTGGACTTTGACTTGCTGCTGGCACTCATCCGGTTAGTTGCAAAGTTAAGGTTTTGTTTATTCTTAAAGACATTCCTCGCATGTTTCCCAGGGCGCAGAGGAAGGTTTAAGACTGCTCTTGTGACCAGTCTAGCGATAACTTGCACCAGGCCCCTGCGTTGGGACGCCAGGCTGGCTTTGGAGCAGCTCAGCAAGTCTTGCAACTGATGAGGAACTGCAGGCACTCTAACGCGCTGGGACACACGGTGGTCTTGTGCACAGACAAGGAGCCATGTGTTTCGATGCCAGGTTGCAGAGAGTTAACACAGAGAGCAAGACAGGCGCAGGCCATGGCCCTCTGCCCTGCTGCTGCCTGAGGGAGGATCCGCAGAAAGACGGTAAGATGCAGGAGGCGTCTCAATGCAGAGGCGCAGCAGTAGCGGCTCCAGAGGGGGTGAACTAAATCAGTGCTGAGACTTTTGCTGTTTCCAAGTTCCTGTCAATTCCAGTTGTGTTTCTCAGTGGAAAAGGTAAAATTTTTGGTGGAATATTTAGCAATGTTTTTGCAGCATTCCTTTGATCCACATAAATAACGCAGCGCTACACAAGAGTGTAGCCCATCAGGCTAGTGATGGGTACCTGGGAGTGCCTGGGACTCAGCAAATGTGTCCAAGAGTAGAGCAGGAGATGGCTCGGGCCCAGGTGGGTCCGTTACCTCTGGAAAGGTCAAGCAGACAGCAGAGATCACTGATGATAGGGAAAAATGCAAATGTCGGGTCCATTTGCAGAACAGGAGGAGGCTCTGGAGAACCTACAGGCTAGTTAGCCATGCCTTCGTACATGGAGATGCCATGGAAGACATCCTCATGGAAGCTCTTTTGCTCATGGATGTCCTCATGGAAGCTGTTTTTCAGACCTCTGATGGGCAAGGTGATTGGGAAGGGCCAGGTTGGCCAATCAGGCCTCATGGCCCTGATGTCTGTCTGTGGAGAAGTGACCATCTCTTTGTGCCAGGCAGGAGCCGTGGGTTTTAGTGAGGTTTTCAGACCAGTTTCCCAGAGAAAGCTATAGCCAAACCGATGAGGTGCAAAGTGGGTGGAAAACTGGTGGACTGGCAGAGTAGAGGACAGTGGTTTGAGGTCTACCTGGCAGCTGCCTAAAAGTTGCTCTTCTGAGTTGGTAGAGGGGCTAATACAGTTTAACATTTTCAGCAGGGCTCTGGACACTGGGAGAGGATGCACCCAGGTCCAGGAGGAGCTTTCACAGACAAGAGAGAGGCCAGCGCAGGGCTGAATCTATGAAGGAAAGCTGTGAAAGCTGGGCTGGCTTAGCCTGAGGAAGAGGAGTCTAATGAGGGATCTAATCGCAGTCTTCTGCTGTCTGAAAGCAGGTTTAAATCCCTGCTATTGCTAGAAGAGCTTAATTAGGAGCTGCTGGAGCTCCCAGAAGGCCCTGCAACATGCATGGCATCAGCTGCGGGCGGGAAGCAGGTGAGCCTGGAGAAGCTGGTTCTGCACTGCTGTGATGAGCAGCTGCCTCGAACTCGACCTTTGTTCCTTCCTGCCTCTTTCACCCACATCACTCATTTCTCATTAACTATGGAAACGAATAAGCTGCGCAGCAATCCTTGGGCTATTTATTTTCCTCTGGCATCCCCTTGCTTTCTGCTCTCCTATAAATTCAGCACAGAGCAGAATTTTGCTGTTGTGCATATTTAATACATAGCAGACACTGTCAAATGTGAAACCATGCATGGGTGGAAGAAAGTTGGGGCAGTTGGCACCGGGCGGGCCCATTCCCTATTGCATTCGAAGGTGGGAGCTGCTGCTTGGCTTCCCCCTGCCCTGGTCCATGTCACTGGCTCCTGACACATGAGCCTGATGTTTCCCGATTTTTGCTGAATGCTCCATGGGGCAATATCCAACATAGCCGACAGTGTTGCTGTCTAGCCCATGCTCTGTGACCAGGTTCACCTGCAGGGAGTTAAGTGGGATGGTTAGTCCTGCCCACCTCCAATTTCCAGCGTTTGAGGCTAGATTTTCTCTCTACATCCTCTAGACATCATCCATTTGATTCAACTTCATCCTAGCAGCATTTTTTGAAAATTCAAACCTGTTTTGAGTGAAGTACCTCTTCACATCGCAGCTGGGCACTTTACCAGAATGTAACAGGAGGTGGTGGGCACTGTATTATTTTCCATGGTAATCTATTAATCTTTTGCTATTCAAAATACGTCTCTAACTTCTCATTTAGATTCATTCCGGTTTCAGCTTCCAGTCCTGGCTTTTGCAGTTTTGTTTTGGGCTCATGTACCTCTTAATGGGAGATGTTTACATAGGACACAACTGTTCTCTGGGGGTGTCTGCTCCGCATGTTTTCTTCTAACTAGATTCAGAACTGTCTATCCCCAAACTGGGTGCATATTCCAGTACTGGTCTCGCTAATGATCTGGGGTTACCGTCCCTGGGTGCCTGAGTAGCTGCAACACGCTTTTTTGCTTGAACATGACAATATGAAAGGAGTCGGGAAGACACAGTAGTGAGCTAAACAGAGCGGTGATGTTTATAAACCCTACGAGTCTCTGAAATGTGATAACCAGCACTCCCAGCCAGCAACCCCCTACTGCTAAAGAGGGATGAAATCAATAGCGCCGAAGCTTTTGCAGCAAATTTCTGAGTATGCTTTGTCAGGGGCAGTGCAGGGACACTAAAGCATAGGTAAGAATATGCACTTAACTATGAAGACTGAGAGAGAGAGAGGTCACCTGTTGAATTTTCAAGCTGTTTAAATGAATTAAATAGGGAATATGGAAACAGGTATTTGAATTTATTTACTTAGTTTACCAGTGATAACCCAGAAGAAAGTGTTGTAATAAATACTCCCTCTCCTTTGAATGCGGTGGCAGAAGAGACCATGGCAGTGAAGCTCAGCACCTTCCTGGGTTCCTGAGTAGATCTGCCTAAAGGTTTGTTATGGCATTAGGGGATCAGTATGAAACATTTTCCTAATAGGAATTTCCCTCCAGATACAGTCCTTAGGATAGAATTTCACTGTATTTAAGTACTGTTGTCCTATTAAGGTTGTTGCATAAGCAGATATAACCATGCTTAAGTCGGGATATCTTACAACGGTCCCTGAGGCCTTTCTAAGCGAGGGCCCAGGGATCATCCTACTTGCCGGCATAAATTAGAATTTAAGACAGCAAAAGGGCTCATCAATAAAAGCGGAGTGGGAAGAGGTGTCAAGTGTTGACAAATTATCCAGAGCCATCAGTGTGTGGAAAGGGGGGGACTGTGAAGAGAGAGGAGCAGCTCAGTGGGTTCAGAGTCATTTTGTGTGTTTTGAGGCAGGTGATTAAGTGCCAAAGAAAAACTGCGTGAGTTAATTTCTGCCTCTTCTGGATGCAGAATAATACATGATGCCAGAGAAACAAGGTTGCTTTTGGGCAGCTTAAAAAAATAACATTGGGAAAATGAGCTGGGGAGCCACGTGGGGCAGCGGGGCAGGGCAGGCTGTGCTGCAGGTGAGAGGCAGTGCTGCGTGCAGGCTCTGCTGCCCGCTGGGGCTCCCTACCCAAACTCACTGTCTTGGCAAGAGCAGCTCTTTACTGGGGCCATCATCTCTGTGCTGTGATGCTTGATGTTGAAGAACCTCAACAGTGTTAAGCTGCAGCTTAACAAAATGGTCTGGCTTTGCATCCTGAGCTCCCATTCTAGCATAAGAAAGCAAGTCATTTAAATTTCATTGTGTTTTGTGTTATTCAAAGTTGTCAAAGTGAAATCTGTCATGCGTTTGTCCAAAATGATCCTTTTTTTTTTTTTTTTTTTTTTTTTTTTAACTCTCATCACTTTGGTTTTAGAGGGTTTAGTTTAAAATTTCCTCTGTAACTGTGGGCACTTGAGCTGCTTTTGGGCCCTCTGCTTCTCGGTCGCAGCTCCCTGCACAACGCAGGAGCTCCCTGGGCACTTTGTGAATCACAGGTTTTGCATTTCCCACCTGTAACACACATCTTCTCCACAGCAAAAACGTGCTTGGTCCCTCCCTGTATCACTGAGGAAGGAGGTATCAGATGGAAAATACAATAATGGCAGCCCCGTATCAAAGCTGCACGTAAACACAAACCTGCTGCCTGGGGTAGCTCCAGGCCTCCAGGCAAGGTGCTGGTGATGTGGAGCAGTGCTGCCTGCAGCTCTGGTGCTGCTGCCTCCTGCCAGCCTCAGCCTCTGCCAGCATGAAGCCCAGGTTAGGGCTTTTCCTGAACTGGGGAGTAATGTCAGGAGTTGGTTGGGTGGGAGCAGTAGGGGTTAGAAGAGCAGATCTGGAAAAAAACATACAAGAAGAGATGGGATGACTCCTAGTGCACAGTCTGGCCGGTTAAAAGGCAGAAGTAAGGCAGAGACTCCCCATGCTTTGCTGAAACCCCACAAGTGTTCAGCATATAGCTTTGGTTCCAAGCTTTGTTTTCATAGCAGTTAGTCCATGTGTGGCTTGGCCTGTGTGCCCGGTTGTTCCCTGACTGGCTTGTGACTGTGTGCGGGATGCGTGGTCCAGCCACCGCTTCCCCGCTGCAGCGCTGCCCCGTCCCGAGGACCAGCCCCACGCAGCCGGCCTGCGTGCAGGCGGCGGCCACAGGCTTCCCACTGCGCGGACTTTAGTTTCATGCTCTTTCAGCAGTAAAAGCCGTTACTCTAATTCTCCCACAGTGAACTGCCCAGTGCTTTTGTGAAACCACTCCCTTTCTCTAATCTCACCCTGAATAGCCTTTTTTGCCATCCCTGCTAAGCAACTTTGCTTCAGTGAACGACGTGCATCAGAGAATGTTTTTCTTCTCGCTGCTTTCTCATTCCTTTAGCTTATATCTTTTTTCTTATTTCTCCTATTCAAATGCCTCTACCTCAGCACTGTTTTCCTTTAAGCATTTGCGAAATTAGCAGCTCTAGGGGCAGGAAGACTTCTGTCGCTGTGACCCGCGTTGGCGAGTGTTTGACACGGCTCGCTGTCAGCACCAGCAGGGGAGGGGGCCCTGGGGAGCTGCTGGGTGCAGCAGGGGTGATCCAGCATTTCCTTTGCTTCCTGCTTGCAAGTGGAGCTTTCAGACATTTTTTCCGGTGTTTTTCTAATCCTTCAATGCATGTTTTCTGAATGTGTCTCACAGGTGCCAACCAAAAAGCTGAAGAAATATGAGCGAGAATACCAAACAATGCGAGAGAGCCAGCTGCAGCAGGAGGATCCAATGGACAGATACAAGGTATGGGAGCTGGTGTTTGGGCACCTCTTCCTTGGCGGAGTTACGCGGGCAGCCTCCACGCCCCGGCAGTGTGATGGAGGTGGGGGGGACCACGCTCGCTGCCCGGGATGTGCTGAGAGCTCACAGGGAATGAAGGTGGCAGGTGAAAGAGCCCAGTTCTAGAATGCTCACTTTGAACATTTGGACTTAGTGTTTGTCCAGGAATATTTCAGTCACAATTTGTAACTCTCAAGACATCTTCAGATAGCCACATATAATATTTTTCTTCTTTCAGTTTATATGTTTGTAGGTAACTCTCCTGCCGTTGCACTTTTGTGGGCGATCTTCATGAGACGCAGAGACAAAGGGTGATTCTCAGCTACTGATACAAAAAGGAGAAAATACACATTGTGCTAGCAAAGCTGTGTGCAGTAACGTCCACAGAGACTTTTGGAAGATGAACTCTTCCTTGACTGACATAAGATCCTTTTTATTCATCTCTGTTTATAGCAAACATAGTAATTTTTTGTTGATAGAATGCCTAGTGCACTGGGACCCAGAGCTCTTCTGGGATCCTAAGATACTCCTGCAATAGAAATAATAGTAATAGTTATCCTACCTTAGAGGAGCAGAAAAATAAAGTTTCAGTTATTCATATGATAGCTTGATAGCTCATCAAAAAGGAAGAGTTCTCTATGACTCAGCACTGCTTATTTTTCTTATGTATTTGCTTTATTGTCACTGCTGCCTTTTGTTGCTGTAGATGTTTCTGTGATAGAAGCGCTGTCTGTAGGCATGTACTTAGTATTGAGGATTCATTTCCTATTTACTCTTTTTTAAGAAAATAGGTCAGGCTGCCAGAGTTGAAGCACTTTACTGCCCAGTGTAGCTGGGAACTGACGTTGTTACCTGCTGAATTTCATTGTGCCTTATGTATGTTAAACCCATTGCCATTGGTACGGTGTCTACCTGGATTATGGAGCAGTAGCTAAGATAGCTAAGACACTGAATGCAACAGATTTACACAACATGTAAACTCATGGAAAGTGCACCATATTCAGAAGACCACAGCATGAAAATATGCAGTGAAAGACTATGTTATAACTCATAAACATGCTGAGGTAGAGGTCATGTTATGGACAAAGTAAAACTGACTTTTTTTAGTATTTACCTGAGAAAAAGAGGTAGTTTGACTGTAGTTCTTTTTATGTCAAATAGTGTAGATTTTTTTAATGTGAGAACTGGGACTGCATTTGTTGTCAGGAAGCTGTTTGTCAATATACCTATTCAGGGAAAAATGTCAAACCCAGAATTTGCTGCTCATTAACTTCAAAGTATTCTTTCAGTGGTTTGATTATGCTACCACAGAATTTAAATAATACTTACAAAATTCAGAAGGCATCTTTTATGTGGAAGCATATTGAATGTCTAATCCTGGACAGTGAGCAATGAGGAATGTTATCCCTAGACTGCAAGGGAGGAGACTGAAGTGACTGTGGCCGCTGCCAGCATGACTCCCTGTCACAGTCAAGATCCCAGTGCAGGGTTTTAGCTTGCACTTTTGCAACTTGCTGTGTGATTTTATTAAGCTGGACTGAGTCTGAGCCCTCTTATTGATGCTGTGATTAGAGTGAGTCCCATACCTGGCTGATGCACATGGAGTTCCAAGCTTGGATGCATTCTGCAGCTGGCTGGTGTCATGGAAAAATGCTCCCTCGTGCCCTCTGACCCTCATCTTGCATGTTCAATTCTACTGTAGCATCAGACTACAGGAGGGAGTTGTCATTTAAAGACTGTGCTTCTATGGGACAGCAAGTGGCGTGAGAGCGTGCAGGCAGAATGCAAGAGCTGGCTCTGGTGGTGCTGTCAGCGCTAGCACTGATGCACAGGCTTTCAGAGGGCATTTTGTGGTGATGGCATCAGTTGCAGGCCCTGTGCAGCGGGACTTGCCTTGGAAAACAGCAGAATGCTTCTTGGATGGGGTCTCTGGAGTGGAGCTCCATGCAAGAAAGTCCTCTTACAGGCCAAGGAAGAAAAGTGTTTTCAGTTTGTTACTAGTTTTTAGCTGTAGTAGTTATAGTTTTCACTGTTGGTTTGCAGTGTTTCAGGTTTTGTTGCCAGTGCAGACTAGCGGCGGCTGTAGAGCTGCGCTTCAGCAGCGGTCGCACCAGCCCTCACCCAAGTGTGGCAATGAGGAGCTCCTAGGCTGCCTTGCATCCACTTTCCTGCGGATTGGCCTCCTGCGGGAATTGCTTGGTGGGCTGTTGAGTGGAAAAGAGCAGGTGGTTGGTGGAGCTGCCGGCCGGGCCTTGCTGAGCGACCCTTCTCCCCGGCGCTCGTGGCTGCAGTTGCGCAGCCGTCGCTCTGCAGCGGAGCTCACGGAGTCGCGTGGCAGCTGCAGCCTGGCAGTCACCAGAAGCGCAGAGTGAGCCAGAGACGGGTGCCAGAGCGGCAGGGCGCCGCGCGCTGCCCCCAGCGCTGCCCTTGGGCCGAGGGAGCTGCTGCCCTAAAGGGCTGCGTGGAGGGAGGGGTCGTCATGCCCATGCAGCTGCTGTGCCCAAGCTCGCCGGCCCCAGGGCCCCCGTGTCCCAGGAAAGGGCCCTTTTTGCAGAGCCCGGCCTGCTGTTTACCAGCAGCGCCCCTCGACAGGTTGGGTTCACGCAGTACTGGAGCTGCATGTGACAGACAAGCTCCTGCCTAGCCTGGATCTTAACATGTGGATTGTGATAGATTTCATTTGCCAAAGACAACAGTATTAAAGAGTGCCATAAAATCATTTCTGGGTTATTTCCTTCTGTATTTACAAAGATTTGGGAGGACTGGATTGTTTATTGATACCTTCTACAGTAGAGTGTTTTTATTATCTATTGTTTATAACAAAATATCATCCAACATTTTTGTCAGCTTTTTAAAAGATGCAAAAGTAAACATGTTCTAAATTACTTTTGGCACCACATTTAATGACTTTTACTTACATTAAATCGCAGATTGCCTAGAAAAAGATCTATATGTGCAACAAAAACAGCAGAATAGTTCAGATGAATTATACTGTGGATGAGCCTTCTTCAGTGTCTCAGAACACCTCAAATGTACAAGGCTGGGATTGATGAAAAAATTGTGGGAGTTTGGGTTTGAGAGCTCTTTGTTTAAAATTAAAAGGATATAACAATATAAAGACAGGGCAAAGACCTGCAAACAGCCCCTGTCTGTGCACTGAGTTCTGTTCTGACTGTAGAAGCACCATTACCTCTATGGACCTTGTTGTGCAAAGGAGAAGTTGTCAAGCTGAATAAATGTGTTATTTGGACATAATATCCTTTGTGTGTTTGAAGTGCAACAAAAATTAATATAACTGTGTTTTTTACTTTTGAGTCGTGATACTAAAAACTTAACAAGGTTACGTTATACCCTAATATATAAGCCTAACAAGAAGAAATGTTAGATAAGTTGGTGTGGATTTTGTTTGTTTTGTTTCCTAAAATTGTCCTAGCATACTTCTTAAAGTTTCTTTTGAGCTAGAGTCAACAAACAAAACACCAACCCTCCTCCAGAAGCCTCTGCATTGCTTCCTTGAGGCGTTTCCTGGACAGTTTACTTTTTAGATGGCTGCTTTCTGTTTTTTTGCCTTCAGAATTGGCTTTGCAATTCAAGTTGCAGAGCTCTTTCCAGTTGGCTTACGAAGCCAACGAGTTGCTTGCATCCAGGAATGTGAATTTTAACCAGTCTTTCTGTTTCACCACTGGGGACTTGTTCCTCTGCAAATCCCTGGGTGGGGCACGAGCTTTTGGTCCTCCGAAAATGTGACAACTGCATTGCTTAAGAGGGCTGGTGACATTGTTCCGCCCAGCTGTAGCAGTACCACGGAAGGAGGATCATCCGTCACCACTCATCCCGTCCTGTATCCCTCCTTCGGAGCGGGGAGATAGTAGAGGGTGGAGTTTAGCCCTTTCGTGCTTCCTGAGTTGAGGCTTGCCTACTGGTTTCAAATTTGCATTCTTTCAGTCAAGTGTGTGATGGAAGCTGGAGCACATCATCTTTAAAAATCCAAACCAAAGCCTCTCCTCAAAGAATCAGTGACATTTTCTTATTTTTTGGCTGTTTTTGTTGGTATTAAATTTTTATTTTATATCCTGTTTTCACTGTCTTTACACCAATGGTTGAAAGCAGTATTTGCTCTGTGACTTTACAGGAGGTAAGTTTGTTTGTGTTTGTATGTGGCAACGGTGTTTGTCCCTCTCAGAAATGCAGTATCCTCCTTTTAAAAGCAAGCTTGAATTCACCGGCTGCCCTTGGTAGCAAAAGGGAGGAGACTCTCTGGGAAAGAGGAATATCTTATTTATTGGCTGTAGAAGCTGAATGATACCAAAGAGAAGGAAATGCTGGAGCCAGTAAATTGTTAGTGTTATAGAGAGAAAGGGCAGGAAGCTGTTTGTTTACACCAGGGACAACCAGCAGGTCTGGCTAGTTGGCTCATGCCATGTTACAAAATACTCTCTGATGTGAGTCTGCCTGTAACTAACAATCTCCATCTACTGAATTTTATTTTTTCCCATTGTCAATGATATTCTTTAAAAACCCTGTAAATATTTTAGAGCCCTCAAAAATCATTTGCTCCGTACAAGTAGTATTGCCTGGTGTTTTTGTCTTTGTCTTGCAATGCTAGGTTTTATTTGGATTGAAGCAGATAAAGAATTTCCTCCCAAGGAAGGAGGCAGTTTTTCACTGCTAGAACTGGGGGGAGGAGCTGGAAAAGACAAACCATGTCTAATTACTCCTACTGCCTTCTTTGGAGGAAGAGTAAAGGTGTCCCAATAAGAGATTTTTAAGCTAGAAATTAAAAATACGGAGAACAAGATTAAAATCACTGATAGCTACTGACTGGATGCTTGAGGTAAGAGATATTTAACTTACTAAAACTGTGCCGTGTGCATTCCAGTTTAAGAGGAGGATAGCTCATTTCCAGCCACGAAGCTTGCTTATCCACTTGTCTGTGAATGCAAAGCAGGAACTTCAAACTTCACGTTGTGCAGCTCGCTTTGCAGACACTGAAGCTTTTGGCAAAAGCATAGCAAAAATGTTAAAGCAAATGTCTTTCGGGGGTATTCGGTGGAAGTCTAAAACTTTGCTGATTTCTTTCTCTAAACAATGTTCCTATAAAGAGGTAGTGGTGCTACAGCAGCTGTCAGTATCATGTGCTTATTGTCATCTCCAAACTAGTCTGAGTTTCTTTGTGAACTTGTCCCTTTCTGAAACAGCTTACTGGCAGAACTGTGTCTGTAGAATCAGTTTATTAGATTATATGAAAAAAAGAGGAATAGATACTTCAGAGCTTTTCTAAAAATTAAAAACTGCAATTTAGTTTTATACTTAAAGTTTATACTAAGGTATACTTAAGGTATACTTAAGTATTTTGACTTAAGGTTTCTGTAACAATACAGTTATGTAAAATATAATCTTTTGAAGAGGAAACAAACTTGCTTTCCTGTACAGAGTACTCAGTTCCTGTACTCAGTTGCACAATAAGGGCACATTAAGGAGAAAGCTCTTGAAAAGGGGTTATGCTTCTGGTTACAGAGGAAGCTTAGGGATTTAGGTTTTCTAAGATTTTCTCAGAGCGGGAGTTGCCCCTTTTTGTTCAAGATACTCATGCAAAATCTTCTTCCAACAGAAATGAAAACAGGGCTGTTTGACTGTGTTGTATTATGAAAAGAAAAAATACTTGAGCATAGCTGGAGACCAGGAGAGATGAAGGAAAATGAATAATGTGTTTATATAATAACATTTTTTTCCGAACGTTGGGATTACCTGAATGACCTTTGGAAAATATTTTGTTGTCCTAAATGTTGTTACACATGTTTCCCTTTACTGTTCTTCCTTGGAGAACATAACTTATCTTTTAAGTGAATATGAGGTCTTTTTGAAGTCTCAGCATGTAGATTATTGTTTCTCCATCTGTGAGTTTCACATGACCTTGCTTTTTTCCTGGCGTTTCCATAGCACGCTGATAGCCTCAGCAATCTGCTCTGCATGGGAGAGGCAGGGGCAGTGTGTTAGTGAAGGCCAGCAGACTCTCTGTTCTCTTCAAACCCATTTGAGGAGGGTCCTCCTATCTGGTCCCCTTGGCTGCTTCCTTTTGTAGCCACACATTTGATGTCCAACTCCTGGAAGTCCAGTTGACCCGGGGACATTCTTTAAATATGATTCTGCTTCTCCGCCCTAATAGAACGGTTATTCCAACTGATTTGGTAGGAAACACAGATTACTACATTCTTCTCTGGTATACTCATCTTCACTAATTGGTGCTTCAGGTAGTCATTTATGCCAGTGTGAAGCGGTAGTGAGTGCAGTACAAGGGAGAACCAGGGCTCTTGCTTTCCAACTTCTGCATTTTGTGGTGTCGGGCTTTGCCTGCAGAGCACAGTTCTGTATTGCTGCCCGCTGCTCAGAAAGCGAGAGCCGCCCTCCATCCAACAGTTATGCTCAGCAGGTGTCCTCTAAAGTGAGTTCTGTTTCACTTGGGCAAATTACAGAGAAAGTGCAGAAATGGAGATATATGAGCTCAAGAGAAGTTCCCATCTAAGTGCTGTTCTTCACTGGTCCAGCAGAGGATGGACAGTTGTCACTGCAGCGTTTACAAAATGGACTATTTCTATGGTTATCTGCAGTCAAAATTTTGTAAAATGCAGCTGGGCAGACTTCTGATCAGAAATACTGTTATCTCTTTAAAAGGTCCTTTTCACTGATGCTGTGTGGGATTTTATTTGCCTAATTTCTTTCCATGATCACCAAGCAGAAGAGAAGTGGTTGTGAGGAGAGGACTGGGTTTACTTTTGACAGAGAAAGCCCTATGATCAGTGTGGCGCTTGCGCGTCTCAAGCACAGTCATTGGGATGTGAAGGGAATTGCTGCATTTGCACTGCTGGCTTAATTCACTGTTGTTTCCCAGGGCAACAGTCCTGTCTTAACGTGCACTCTTGCCTTCTCAGTGTACAATATACTCACCTTTCTTTTCTATTGACAAGAATTAACTTCTGTTTCTGGTTGTTCCTTTCTTCCTGCAGAGGGAGAACCGCAGGCTCCAAGAAGCCAGCATGAGGCTGGAGCAGGAGAATGATGACCTTGCACATGAACTTGTAACAAGCAAAATCGCATTACGAAATGACTTGGACCAGGTGAGTCTATCACCAGCAGTGATGAGTTCAAGCAGAGCAGCGAACAAAATTCAGAGATAATGAAATAGCTTGACATCAAAAATTGAAAGGATCCCTGGGCATCCCTTGATAACTGTTTTTGTTTCCTATGAATCCAGCAGCGTAGAGGACACCAGCTTTCAGAGCCATTTATCCTAGAGCTGGCTTTCAGAGAATTACACATTCCACCCTCCTCTTTGCTTTATGTAATGTAGTGTTTTATGTAATATTGATAAATTCCTTGGCAGCTGTTATTAATGTATTGAATACATGAGTGGGATATCCCAGTATCCTTTTGATTAGCACCCTGCTCAGTGAAGGCAATATTCTCTTGTAATGTAAAATTTGGTCTTGCATGAGCCTGTCGATTTGACTTTTCTGGAGTTTCAGACTTTTAGTATTTAACTTGGAAGTTGTTAACATGTCATTGACTGCAGTAGTTGCAATTTATATTTTTGTTTAGTGAAATTCTTGAGAATTAGACTGCTGTTTTGGATCCATGTGATTCTAAAAATCTGAGCCATCTTTGGTGAGCGAGAGCAGTCAGAGATGCCTGGTGGAGTGGGTCCTTTTCATGTAAAGGACAAAAAGAATATGCTGAAATGCTCTTGTATACAGGAATATTTGCATACAGAACAAGCTTATTGTTTGCTCCTCCCCAAGTTGCATCCTGAATATCAGGACATTGCTGTGAAGCAAGTACCCCTTTCCCAGGCCTCATGGGCAAGAATGGGTGACACACAATTCTACTGCATTCCACTGCAGATGCCAGGAGAACCTGGAATGACCAGATTAAAATAATAAATATTTTAATGGTTACTTCAAAACATATTACAATATTTATATTACATTTTAAAACACGTATTTAGATATATACAAGTATTATAAATCCCGTACTACTTTTGTCCTAAGATGCCAACGTTATCCATCTTCCTTTCATTTACTCATCTCTATTGCTTTCTTCCACATGGCCATTTGCACACTAAGCAATGCAGGTCTCCTCAGTCCATCCCTCTGGCTGTGGCCTTAGTGGAGTTGCTTTTGCTATCAGCAGTAACATCCTCATTAATAGTTAATGCTATGGCAGGTAGATAAGCCAATATCTCCAGTAATGGCAGAAACAAAGTGTAATTCAGAGACGGCCGCTACACTGTTGTTCATTGTTTTACAGTGCAATTTGCCCTCTTGTGTTTTCAACAAATTGCACAGCCATTGCGTGATTTAACTCCGAGTTATTGAGCAGATGAGTGCTGCAACACAGTGTTTATCTCCCGGTTAGGGGGTGAGGTAGTTGGCAGAATACTATCAGACATTGACTAAAAATTTCTTTCTTAATGATCAGTGAGGATCAGTAATGATCAGTGAGCAGAGATAGATGAAACCACAGCATTTACCAGTACATTTTCACCATATTTTTGACTTTTCACAGACGAGAGAAAGTTCATACTCTCCAGTACACACAGAGTATCTGTTTTCTCCTGAAAATACTTATTTTTCATTGTCAAGCAAACTTTTTTGCTTGACAATCTGGTTTGTCTTTTATACTTGTCTTAGCGCTGACATTTTGTAAGGCAACTGTGAAAAAATGGAATGAGTTAACTAAGACTAGACAAGAGCTAAATTATGCTGCCCTCATTTGGAATAATATTGTTCTCAACAACAACAACAAAAAAATCTATGTATCATTGTTTCTATTAGGTTTGTATAAAGACATATGATCTATGAACCTTGTTTTCCTGTAATCTGGGCATGGATAGTATTTGGCAAAAGGGTCCTTTGGTTTAGTTGTTGAACTGCAATGAAATAGCTTAAAAAATAGCTACTTGAAACATGAATTTCCTTTAAATAATAGGTCAGGTGAGGCATTTGAGGGTGAGAGGAGGTATTTAGAATCATAGAATCATAGAATGCTTAGGGTTGGAAGGGACCTCTAGAGATCATCTAGTCCAACCCCCCTGCACACGCAGGGTCACCTAGAGCACGTGGCACAGGACTGCGTCCAAGCGGGTTTTGAAGATCTCCAGAGAAGGAGACTCCACAACCTCTCTGGGCAGCCTGTTCCAGTGCTCTGTCACCCTCACTGTTAAGAAATTTTTCCTTAAGTTCCTATGGAATTTTTGATGTTTCAGTTTCCGGCCATTTCCTCTAGTCCTATCAGTGGCCACCACTGAAAAGAGACCATCCCCGTCCTCTGCACTCCCTCCCTTGAGGTATTTATATACACTGATTAGATCCCCTTTCAGCCTTCTCTTCTCCAGGCTGAACAGGCCCAGCTCCCTCAGCCTCTCCTCATAGGGCAGATGTTCCAGGCCCCTGATCATCCTTGTAGCCCTGCGCTGGACTCTCTCCAGCAGCTCCACGTCCCTCTTGTACTGTGGAGCCCAGAACTGGACACAATACTCCAGATGCGGCCTCACCAGGGCTGAGTAGAGGGGCAGGATCACCTCCCTCGACCTGCTGGAGACGCTCTTCTTAATGCAGCCCAGGATTCCATTGGCCTTCTTGGCCACGAGGGCACACTGCTGCCTCATGGTCAACTTGTCGTCCACCATGACACCCAGGTCCCTCTCTGCAGAGCTGCTCTCCAGAAGGTCGGTCCCCAGCCTGTACTGGTGTCTGGGGTTATTCCTCCCCAGGTGCAGGACCTTGCACTTGGCCTTGTTGAATTGCATGAGGTTTTTCACCGCCCAGTTGTCCAGTCTGTCCAGGTCCCTCTGGATGGCAGCACAGCCCTCTGGGGTATCGGCTACTCCTCCCAGTTTGGTGTCATCAGCAAACTTGCTGAGGGAGCACTCTGTGCCTTCATCCAGGTCATTGATGAATAAATTGAACAGGACTGGACCAAGGACTGACCCCTGGGGGACCCCACTAGCCACAGGCCTCCAACTAGACTCTGCACCGCTGATCACCACTCTCTGGGCCCTGCCATCCAGCCAGTTCCTAATCCACCTCACTGTCCACTCATCTATCCCACACTTCCGGAGCTTGCCCAGGAGGATGTGAGGGACGGTGTCAAAAGCCTTGGTGAAGTCGAGATAGACGACATCCACCGCTCTCCCCTCGTCTATCCAGCCGGTCATTTCATCATAGAAGGCTATCAGGTTAGTCAGGCAAGATTTCCCCTTGGTGAATCCATGCTGACTACTCTTGAGCACCTTCTTGTCCTCCATGTGCCTGGAGACAACGGCCAGTATGAGCCGTTCCATCACTTTTCCGGGGACGGAGGTGAGGCTGACTGGCCTGTAGTTGCCTGAAGATTCTATTTCTATTTCTAGAATCTGAATCTGCAATATATGCGAGACGTGCATGAATATATTTCTATTGGAACAGATAACACTTAGATCACACTGGCTTATTTAATTCTAGGCTGAAGACAAAGCAGATGTTCTGAACAAGGAACTTCTCCTGACCAAACAGAGACTAGTGGAGACTGAGGAAGAGAAACGGAAGCAGGAAGAAGAAACTGCTCAGGTAAAACATAGTCTGACTTTTTCCATCTAGCTAAACACAGGCAAAAGCATATCTAGTAAAGCATGAATGTGGTGTTGTGGAAAGAATTCTATCTCTAAACTTCTGTGGCAGTAAAAAATTCACATCACCAGTGCAAATCTTTCTAAGAAAGATACGTTTCCTGGTGTCTTCCTTTACTTAACGTCTGAATGTCCAATGTATCAGAGGCCATTCTGAATTCAGCTCCTGGTCCATGAAAATAAAGCTAAAATTCTTAACATAAGCTAGAACCAACAGCAGAATAGTGTTGAAGTTTGGGGGTTGAATTTCTGCTAACTAGAGCTGGACTCATTTTGCCTCACCTGCCAAATACTCAATCTTATTTTTTGAGTTTGCCTATCTATAGGCTGAAGCATTTAATATGTTTCAGAAATTATACTGTGATTTTTATTTTTGCCATTTGACAACAGTGACTGCAACAAACAAAGAGTAATTTTGTGCGCCTCTAAAATGGAGGCTGCCATATTCTGTGTTTGATCTATCCTCTACGGCCTCTTCTCTATTGAAAGGGCTCTCAAAGCTTCATGGTTCTGAACGGTAAGGAAAGGATTTAGTTGTATTTTAATGCAGTGCCAGAGATGAAACCAGAAGTCTTTCTCTTCTGTTGGGGAGATGAAAGTGTGATAGGGCTGGAGTGATTTTTCTCCCTGTCAGTCTCAGAACAAACAAATAGATAGCCCATCCTCCCAGGCCTCTCCAAACCTGCTGTACAGTGTGCAGAGGGGAAAAAAACAAAAACACTAAGTTCAAAGATTTTTTTGTTATGGTGGTGTTTTGTATAGTTTGGACCATAAGATACCATATAATGCAAAGGAAAATGGCTATACAGGAGAACACCGTGGGAAGCAGGGATACACTGTATCCCAGTATAGACTGGAGAGATTTTGAGGTTATAACTGGATATAATATATATAATTTGTATGTTGAGTAAACGAGATTTTTGTCTGAAGAACTATAATAAAAATAACTGAAATAAACAGCTTTAGTACTGCTGCAAACACAACAAAGCTTTCAGAACAATTTGATCACCCATATTGTAATCTTCTTTCAGCATACAGTGTAACTTCTCTCCTTGAATTTGTAGTTGAAGGAGGTCTTCAGGAAGCAGTTAGAGAAAGCAGAATCTGAGATTAAGAAGACCACAGCCATTATTGCTGAGTATAAACAGGTAATGTTCCACAAAAACTCTTTTACTTGTAAACCTTTTCAGCCTGAGAATTCAGCCTGAGCTCATGCTCTAAGATGCATTACATTCCAGACTTCTGGAGAGCAACCATTTTAATCTATCGTAATTCTTTTGCAATCTATTTATAATTCTTTATGTGGCTTTCCTAGTAGTCTGCTGTCTTAGTGAACCAAGAATAACCTCTCCTTCAGATATTCTTAATACTGTAGGGTATATGCTTCTTTCTTTTGTGGCACAGTGCAGTTGAAATTATATAAACCAATTTGTCCTTAAAATGTTCCCATCTCCATATTAAGGTTCAATATTGAATGCTGTCTTTTTGAGCCTCAGTGGGATTCATTATGTGTAGTATATATATGAATGAGGCAGGGAATATGGTATAGCTCTAACAAACATCACTGTTCCTAAGTACTTGCTATATTTTAGTAAAGTAAACTTTATCTGTGGTATTGCTTTCTGTCCGGCAGATTTGTTCTCAGCTGAGTACCAGGCTGGAAAAACAGCAGGCAGCCAGTAAAGATGAGCTGGAAGTTGTGAAGGTGAGAATGATGTTTTTACATGAGATGTTTCTAACTCAAGTATTCCTAAATGCCAGTAATATAGAAAAAAACATGAACTGAATTTAATGGTAAACAACAGTAGCATCTGTTAAGCTGCCCCAGTAGCCCCACGCTCATTTTTCATAGGATATAAATAATTAAAGGCTTTATTTCCTTTCACAATTATTTTCCTTCTGCTGTATCTTCTAGGTTTCATCACAAAAATGAGTACAATTAGTAATGTTCCTATAATTTGCTGAAATAGTTCAATAGCTTGTTTTCATTTAGATAAGGCTAGGCCAGCTGTGCTACATCTTCAGATGTGCTACATCTACTATTGTGATCAGATGCTGTTGGCATAAAGGGCTAATCTGTAGGATGCTGAAATTCAACTGACGGCAAGAGAGCACAGCCAAAACAGGATGCTCTCTTATGGGAAATGAGGAAAAGCTACCTGTATTTCTTTAAAATCTCAAAAACTATATTAACTTAAGCATTGGTCAAGTGCTTCTTTGCAAGACAGAAAGTCCCTAGAGTACAACTTGCTATTCTATAGTGTACTGCTGTTAGTAGTACAAAATACTACTACGTCTTGATTACAAAAATATTTGTGCAATTTTAGTCTAGAAGCAAAGTCTCTGTGCAGAAACAGAATGTGCCAGGTAGTTTTTATGGATTCTTTTACCATTCAATAAACCCTATAAGTTCATGAACTTCTCAAATACTTTAATGAAAACTTCAGTATATATTATTGCTATACCATTCCATTATTTTCAGGCTAATACTTTTTTTTTTCCAGAAAACTCCTATGGAATTTGGATTAAAAACAAACTTTCTGGCTCTTTCAGGGTAAAGTGATGGCCTGCAAACACTGCAGTGAGATTTTCAGTAAGGAGGGAGCACTGAAGGTGTCTGCTGCAAACAGGGAGAATCAAGGAATTGAAACAGATGATGAAAAGGATGCACTCACCAAACAGCTGAGAGAGATGGAGCTGGAACTTGCACAGACCAAACTGCAGCTTGTGGAAGCCAAGTGCAAAATTCAGGTACATGGAATTTGACTACAGTGTGGTGGTCTCTATAACCTCACTGTACAGGGGAACTTGATAATTCTGAATCATGCAGAAAAAATATGTTCCTAAAGGGAGCATATTCCTTTACCAATGTATACCAGGGAACTTACAATATCCTTATTTCCTCTGTCCTTAAAAACAAATAAAGAAAATGTTCATTTGTAGAAATACATAAATACCTTCAGCTGTTTGCTAGGTTTGTTTGCCCTCCTCCAGTGTCCTGGGAGGTTAGAAGGAAAGTGCTTGATTGCGGTGATTGAATCTGAAGATGCTCTTTTGCTAATTGCTATTTTTTTTTTTTTTGATCAATTCTGACTATTCTGCTTTCTTAGGAGCTGGAGCACCAGAGAGGAGCCCTTATGAATGAAATCCAAGCTGCCAAAAACTCTTGGTTTAGCAAAACCCTGAACTCTATCAAAACCGCCACAGGCACACAGCCACCACAGCAGCCTCAGCCACCTCTGCCACCCAAAGAGAGCAGTACATAGTTCCAGCCAGACCCCCAGTACCAGAGCACAAAGAACAACTTAACTCATACAAACCCTGGAGGATTCTTCCAGTGGGCTCTCCTCTTGGGGAAAGGACAAAAGGCAGGAGTGCAGGCTTGAAGTTAAATTCTTCGGTGTTTTTCATTCATTCTGATGTGACCCTTTACAAGGGGGGGAAAAAAAAAGAAAATCCTGTTTTATGTTGAATTCCTGTTTCCCAACTGCCTTGCTGAAAGCCACGTTCTGATACCTTCATACTTTTACAATTTATTTTATATGACTAGATGTTAAAAATGAATAAATAATTCAAAACTAGGTCCTTAATACATGACTAATTATTCAAAAATATTTTTATCTTGCATAAAAAAATTCTTCTGGGGAAGGAGACAGAATGGAGAATGTAAAGTACTGAAGCATAATCTCTTCACAGAAAGCACAGTGTAATAAGTACTAGTATGTGTGTGGGTGTCAAGAATAACTCATGCCCTAGGACCATCTCAGAATTTTATTGCTCTAACTGTGTCCTGCAGAGAAGCACTTTCTGTAAAGCTTAGGCCATAGCAAAGGTAGTCTTGTGCTCTCTTGGCACAATTGTTTGAACTTTCCTAATAATTACAAAGTTTGATTCTTTTTTTCTTCAGAAATGCAAGTAGTGCAATTCTTTGTAGCACTGAGTAGCACTGCTGTTTAATGTTATTTACAGATGAACTGGAATTTAACATAAAATTATCAAGTTACCTTTTTAAATTTCATTTTATACAAATTCCAAAATAAAATTCCTTCCACTGGGAGAAAGGGAAAACTATTAAAAATTGATTTGATTTTTTTTGGCAAGAAGCAGAGTGCAGATCTTGCATACATTTGATTTGTGTGTGTGTGAATCCTGTGCAATAAAAGGCAGGTTTTATGTATAAAATTAATAACAAAGTTTCCCTGCATCTATATTCAAGTCGTCAGTTTGACACAGAAATGAGATTTTTTTTTCCTGCAGTGGTGAATAAAACATGACAGAAACAAGGTCTGTTTTCTTTAAGTGTTTGGTTAGGAAATGCTAACTTGATGTGTTACTTATTTTTATAAATACAAAAATTTTCAAGTGGAACAGCTAAATTTTTCCCATGGGAAAATTCACTGATTCCCAAATCTGTTTGGTTGTTTTGTATCTCTAAAGCAAGAAAATTCAAAGGCATTTGTTTTGACTTGACTTAGTGTTTATAGAAATACTTATTTCATGGCAAATTAAACTATTGCTTGAACTGATGGAAATATTTTTTTAATTATACTCAACACATCTATAAAAAGGTCTTGCAGGTAAATATTACTGATGAACAAAACTTTGTGCATTAATTTTTCCATTTACAAAATTGTTCCAGGGACAGGACATTAGTTCTGTTTTTTGGGTTTTTGTTTGTTTGTTTGTTTTTTATTCTAAGGAATGCTATATCTTGTCATTTTTGTACAATAAAATTTAATGATACGCATTTTGTGCTTTATTGTCAAGCATAATTATGAATTATTTTTAACAGGGTAGTACAAATTTAATGTTTACATGTGCCAAATGGATCATCCTGAAAGGCAGTCAGCTGTTTGAAGTAGAGATCAAAATATAACTACTATTCTAACACAACTATCCTGCAACTTGACAATGCAGACTCTGTCTTCTAAAAGCAAGGAGTTAAAATTCTTAGTCTTTATAAACTTGCTTGGAAGAACAGTGATTATGTGGAAAAAGCAGAAAGATTTAGGTTTGCAAGTAGAACAAAGATCTTTTTCTTTCCCAAGTCAATTTCTTGCTAATAATATTTGTGTAAATGTTTCCATTATGTGGATTGTCTAACCCTTGCATTATTATTTCACTTATCAGGACCATTTCACTCCTGAAATAAAGTATGTAATAAAGTGGAAGTGATGTTTAAGAATTCCTGGTCAACCTTTGATTGTTATATTTGAGAGCACTATGTTGATGAGTGACACTGATGGTTTGGCAAGTGTACAGATTTCTCAATTCATTCAAGTTGTACTCAGAAGTGGATTTAAGACCTTGATTGAAAAATCCAGTAATAAGCGATGATTAATACTACGATTCACTGAGCAGCTGAGCTGAGGAAACAACTCACTGGTGGCTGAAAGATCTTACTTCCACTACCTGTTGTACAGTCCTGCTCATCCTTTGTTTTGGCCCATACTGGAGATGGTTTTAAAAAATGTGGATTTTTTTTATTTGGCTAACAAGCTTTTTGCCAAATTACTGAGTTAGCTCAGCAAAAAGGCCTACTGCATGCCAAGAGAATGAGGGGAAAATGTAACAGGACTTTTCCAGTTCATCAAAAAAGAGCTTTTAATTAAGCTCACCAGGTTTCATGGAGTCGTAGTTTTGACATGACATCTTCTTTCTTAATAGCAGCTCTGGCTTTAGAAATTTCTGTGACAAAAACATATTTGCTACCTGCCAGCCATGATGAGTGCGAACACGGGTAGGACTGGGAGCTAGCTTTCCTTGTGCCTCACACATCTGCGAAACAAGCTTCAGAAGGCAATGGCTGAATTAGCTCTCTTGGCAGTAGCAAAGGCAGTAAATAAATTTCATCTTTCATATGGAGTTGCCAGGTAGTGTTTGTATCAGAGGCATTTATAAAATGAGTATTTGTGTTTGAAAATGGAGTTGTCAGAAAATTACTAAAAGAATACACAAAATAAATTTATGGCATTTCTAAAGTAGTTTTCTAGTTGAATAAGAATAGTCAAATAAGAATAGTTCAGAAGGTATCAAGACCACAGGATTAAAACAGGCAACCTACAGGTTCTACCTAAAATTCTTCCTGTTGATGGTACATACTATTATGACACTAAGCTGTTTCTTATGAGATAATTTTTTGGTTTTCAATTAACCCTTTCAGCTGTGGATGGTAGCCCTAAGTACCTTCAGGAAATACATAGATCCCAGAGTGACTGATCTGTCTGGGATAGCAGACTCTGTTTGTTTAGATTTTTCAGTAGAAAGCTTCATTAAATCAAAGTCAAACTGAAACTACTATGTTCTTGTGGCACTGGGGTAACTAACATAGCTCTCAAGTCTGAATTTTTTTTTTTATCTGAGTCATTATCCAACTAAGTGTCCACATCAAATTTATGCAAAAAGTACTCATATATATATAAACTAATATATAAATAATGTATATATTAGTTTATAGTAATATAATTCTTAAATATTGTTTTTTACTTTTTTTTGAGAATCCCTACTTTTGAAGTAAGACCTTTAATTAGGTACAAACTTCCAAAGAATATTTTTGGTACAGCTGTTGATTTGATTGGATTCTAATCTGTTCCTGAGATGCCCAGTAGAGAAAGAATCTTTTTTCCCCACTTTCAGAAGTCGTTTTAACTTTGACTGTAACACTTTACAGGATAAATAAAGCAAGGCAGATTTAGTTTCACAACAGATCTATGAACTAGTTTTGTATAGTCTTGATGATTTAAACATGGTACTCCAAAGTAATATTGCTTACTTAACAAATTATAGATTGATTCAGACAGAATCAAAACTGATAAAAAATATCACTGCCTGGCTTTAATCCAAGAAACTGTAACTTCCCTGAGGCTCACGTACATTAATAGTTAGTGAAACCAGTATCTGGAAAGGTGGTCAGCCATGTAATCGGTACTGCCAGCTGACAAACATATCCTTGCCCTGCCCATGAATTAGTTTATTCTCTATTTTGACACTGCTAAATTAACGTATTGGGTGAGCAGGTTGTTTTGTTTTTTTCTCCCTCCTGCTAGAAGTCTGAAAGGTCTTTCTGGTTGGCCCTTGAAATTTCTTATAAGGTTTTTGAGTTCAAAACAAAGTAAAACCAACTGTTTACAAAGGGAGAGGATATGACAAAAAAGAAACAACCACCCTGGTAATTTTCTTCTTTCTTTAGAAAGTTAAGCACAGCAAAAATTCAGATGCCTTGACAAAGCATAAGGTGTCCCATTGACTTCAGGGTGTCACTCAATACCTAAATGGGGCAATTATGATAGGAGTAAGTAATAACAAAACTTTATTGAAACTATCAAGACTTACAAACTAGATAAGAAAGTCATGCATTTCCACAGTTCACCACAAGAAACTGGTATGGCCAAGTTCCCTTCCTTATTATAGTAGTTGCATGGAAATACATGAAACTACTCATATATATGGGAGAAGTATACCTCTTACTTATAAAGCTGTTAGACTCAGGGATATTTGGCACACTTATGCATAATCTAGTAACTCTAAAAATCTTTAACATTGCAAACAGAAACTTTCTTATACAATACTTTTTCTGAACTGTTAGAGAAAAAAATGTATTGCAAGTCATTTTCAGAATGTGAAGGTCAGGGCAGAGGTTTGTATGTGACGGCAAAATGACTGTTTTCCTGGTTGACCAGCTACCATCTTTTAGCACTGGGCTGCTGTACAGCATGGGCTGCTGTACAAGCGATGGGCTTTGCAAGATGGGTAACACTGTATATCCAGGGTTGTGAGTACACACAAAACCAGACATCGCTTCGTTCTGGCAAACACAAAGGCTTGAACTAAATTCTTTTACTGTCTGTTATGCTAATATCCTACTGGGAGCTGTCCCATTACCTCCTGCCAAATAACACTAAAGGGAGACACAATGAAGCACTGATTTTTGGACTTTAAGTTAGAACAGATATACATCAGAACACCCTTCAAAACTGAGCTAATTCACAGATGGCATTTAGAGAGAAATTCAAATAATTTGGACCTGGATCATTAATTCTCAGCATTGACCAAGAGCATATATTTCCCAACTCAGAAGTCTAATTAATTTATTTCAGAATCATGACTTAACACATACAGATTTTTCCTCCAGGAATACAGGGCTCTCCATTTCTTCTGCATTTCTACTGCTTTGCTGTTGAATGTATTTCATGCTATTTTTACCTTAAAAAGAAAAGGTAGAAAGTTAGAACATTACTTTCTCTTATTTTCCTATTCAGTGGGACTTGCTTTTATTTAACCTGTAAAGGAATATATATGTATCTTTGGAAAACTATATCTTATATATAGAATAATATATAGGAAACTGAATAACAAGGAGATAAATACATCAAAAGGATTTGGTATCGTAAATTTCATTTGTGATTTGATACCATAAAAATCCTGGGCTGTACTAATTTCCTTTCAGTTTCTCTTATTTTTGTATTTTATATAATACATGGATGCTACTACCAATAAAAACAAGAGCAGATGTTCTCAGATTTTCCTCCTGATGCCCATTCCCTCCTTCTAGCAATTCCCAGGGCTACCACTTCAGAAGCTCTACCAGGAGTTCTCTTGGAACGTGTTGTTCCACATAAAGAAGATTCTTTATGACTTGTTCAAACAGCGAAAAGAGAGTGACAGCAGAAAGGGATCTAAGTGGATACAGTTTGGAGTCAGATCCTGCCCTTTCAGTAATTCAAGGTTGATGCATTTCCTAACACTGAAGAAAAAAGCAGCTTCAAAGCTGTGATGCACAGGGACATTTTCCAGGTTTTAAGTTATTCAGGCAAAGTTTGTTTCTGGGCATGCCCCTAGTTCAAAAAGATGCACTTTGCATAATGGGTTAGGCAAAGAGAGAAGCATTATGGCACGAGCCCTTTAACTGAGAACAATCCAGTACTGCCAGTTCTTGTGAAAAAAAAAAATCCATGCATTATATAAAGTATAATATGGACATATAAGTGTAATGCTTGTTATTAAAAGTGCAATTTAATGTACATGGTCACAACAAATGTTTACTTTTTTAAATGTTACAGACTTGTTTGGATCAGTACCTTGTTATCATTGTGTGAATGATGCCTTGTAAAATAAATGGAAATGCAAACAGAACGGGAATAAGGTGCTTCTTTTCATAACCTACTTGCTTAAAAACAGTTTAAATGTGTCTGTTCTAAGAAATAACTACTGTACCAGGTCTTCAGACATAGTTTACTCAAGTTGGTGATTTTCAAGCAGCACTACTGTAGTAAAACACAGTGATTTAGCAGCCTAGGCATCCAAACTGCCTGAGCGCTACACAGCTAATTTCAAACGTGTTCTATGAGAATCTGACAGACGTTATATTGGACAGCTAATAAGTCATGTGGGTCCTCTTTTCCTAATGTTAGTCTGAGGATTACAACATAGGGAACATATGGATCAATATGCTCTTCCTTAAGGCTTTTGATATAAAAGATGAGGAAATAAGAGCTGAGAAACAAGCAAGCAAGCCATGATATGTCTAAAAGAGAAGGATCAGGGAGCAGGAAGTACCAGCAGGAAACAGAAACCAAATCTGTAATGGAGAATTAGGGCCAGGCAAGAAAATGAGAGAATAAAAGATAAAATATTCATGAAACTTAGCTTCCTTACAAATTTACTTCTAATTAAAATTAAAAAAAAAAAGCTTCATAAAGCGATTTTTCCATGTTAACAATTGATCTAGTTGCTATATGTGTGTGTGTGTGTGTATATATACATATATATATAACATACATATATTTTTTTCTTTATTTATATGAACAGCCAGTGCTGCTGTGTAACTGGAAAAAACACACAGCAACTGGTGTTATCAAGGCGTAAGTGTAGAAAAGCTGAAGATGAATATTTGTAACTAATCACACCAGATAAGACATGGCTGTGGAATCACTTCCGAATCACTATCTAAAGACTGTTTGCCCTTAGTTTTGGTCAGGGCCTACAAGCAGCAGGGCAGGCTGCAAAAGGCCAGCTGAGGGGGCCTCTTTCTTTCAAAGTCATTCTGAATCTTCTTATCTGTCTCTGGAGCTGATAGCCACCGAAAAACAATGTACTGCGTGATTTCCTGTCATCCAGAGACTAGACTGGGCACTTTCAGCTGAGTTGGAAAATTCCCGGTCCCGTTCTAGCTGTTTTTTCCCCTTCCTGCCTGAGGGACTACTGTGATTCTCACTTGCGAGAGGGGCTGCGCTTGACGACTTGTTAAAAAGTGCACAGAAAACTGAGCGTTTTCAGGCTTACTTTTCTTTCCAACCAGGGCAAATGCAGCATTCAGATGCTAGTGCAGCTTCATGTGGAGAGCTCTGTCCAGCCGCGTAGCCCACGCGCGCCCAGTTCGCAGAGGCACACGAAGCACCGCTGCCTCCAGGCTGCTCAGCGCCATCCTGAGGCGGAATTCAGCGGCCAGCACAAGCCGTGGCCGCGCTGAGCCGAGCCCGCACCTCACTCAGGACAGCGCGCCCCTCCACGGCCGCTCGCGACCGTTAACGGCCGCCTAACGGCCGCCTCAGCCCCGCCCCGCGTGACGCACGCTCCCACAGCCACGCCCGCCGACCCCTGTGCGGTGCCGGAAGAGGAAGGCGCGTGAGGCGCGCGGTCGGCGCGGCGCGGCGAGAAGCGGAGAAGGTTCGAGACGTGCCGCGGGGCCATGGCCGCCGTGCGCGAGGAGGTGAGCGCTGAAGCGGCGCGCGGGAGGAAATGGGGCGCTGTGACCAGGCTGGGTGTGGGGCATTTGCCTTGAAGCCGGCACTAGGCCGTGGGAGGCTCAGGCTTAGGCCTAGAGCGCGATGGGGATGGGGCTAGAAAGGGCGAGCCAAAGGAAATGTAGCGCCGTGGCCGGACTGGTGCTGGGACAGCATTTGCTGTGGAGCCAGCAGTGGGTTTGGTGGCCTCAGCCTCTGGAGCTAGCCGATATCTGGTTTCTAAACCACCCCAATAGCCCAGTTCTATAATAAATGTCTTAAAAGGGGGCATAGCCTCTTGTCAGCCTCTTATCACTTCTTCTGGTTTATTTTGGTTTTCTTCTGGAGTATTTTGGTTTATGTCTGCTAGGGCTTAGATCAAGGAGTCTTAATATGAGGGTGAAAGTAGTTCAATAACGTATGAGGAGATGTTGCATTTGCTTTAGACAGCTGATGGATGTAACGGTTGCAAGTGATAGATAGTGTGTAATTGGGGGCGTAGGAGACCTTTACCTACATTTGACTTTTTTTTTTTTTGAGTCTTCAGCCTGGGTTTTTGCGGAGTTCTGTTGGTTGCTTTTGTTGTGATTATACAGTATGTTTTTTAAAGTGGTTGTTAACGTTATTTTTGACACTGTGCTCCAAATGTTAAACTTCTACCTGTTTCTTTCTTTAACTGATCAAAGTTCAATGATGGAAACAGAGAAGTTCAAACCTTAGCGGCCCTGGAGTAAAGGACAGATGGATGGCTTCATGTTAAAGAGAGTGTAGAGGAATGTGTAATTTGACTTTCTGAGTCTGAATCCAAAACTGGAAGAAGTGAAGGAGCCTTGCACTGTGAACCTGAGTAAAAAGAGCTGTGTATAATTTAATTTCTGTATGATCTTTTATTCTTAAATCAGTTACAGAAAGATTTGGAAGAGGTTAAAGAATTGCTTACGAAAGCCACCAGAAAGCGACTTCACGATGTCCTCACGACTGAAAAACACAAGCTAGAGTTAGAAATCAAAAATCAGCCTCCACCAAAGCTGAAGGCAGATGCAGGAGAAGAAGAAAAATCATCGCTTGGAGGATATACAGTGAAAATAAACAACTATGGTAAGATTGCTTTTGTATGCAAATAATAGAGGCCAGTTTTCTGCTTTGAATAGAATGCAGGGTGGTATTAATTTGAGTCTTAGTGTTATAAAGAAGAATTTTCAAATGTTTGTACCATACTGCAGACCCCACCAAAAAGCTATTACCTGCTTGCTGTCCCAACCCACTGTGTGTTAATTCTGTTTGTGTAATAGCCTTTCTTTAACAAGGAGACACATTGTTTCGTGTCCATACTAGTATTTTTCCATTGCCAGTGTTTAGCAAGAGTGTAAGACTGAGTTTTGGCTTCTCTGCTCGCCATGTAGGTAAAAGGAGAAGGAATTGCTCAAGGTACTTGTCGTGTGGGGAGCTTAAGAAAAAGTGGGCTAAGGGAAAAGCAGAAAAAAACAGGCACTTCTAGCTCCCTCAGCTCAGATGGAGCTGCCGTCGTTTTCCTGAGCTCGTATATGGCTTTTGGTTTCCTCAGGCCTTCCAGGAATAGAACAGAGTTACATACTAGGACATCCTTTTGTCATCAATTATTAAAGAGAAGAAGAACTTTGTTAAGAAAAAGTAATGAATTAATGTTATTCGTCCAAAGATGGTCTCAGTAAGACACAGTTCATGGTTATCATCATTGCTAGGGAATGTTTGTTTGTTTGTTTGTTTTAATGGAATGGATGAAGTTTTTTGAGGAAAACTAGAACTCGGGCTCTTTCTCACTTGCAGGTTGGGATCAGTCAGATAAGTTTATTAAAATTTACATCTCTTTAAATGGAGTCCAGAAGCTCCCAGCTGAGAATGTGCAGGTGAATTTCACAGAGAGGTGAGTTTGTGTTTCTTCACTAAGCCAGGAGGGAGACTGTGGGTGTATAACAACGCAGGAGTGTGTTGTATTCAGTTTTGTTCTCTCTCTCTCTCTCTTTTTTTTTTTTTTTAAGCCTTAACTTTAGTGAAAGTATTAGTCATTAGTTATTTACAAATTAAAAGTACTAACTTTTAAGAGTATTTTAGCACATATTTAGGAATAGTTCTTATTAGTGGGTGTCAGAGTATTTTAATATGCCTCACCATGCTTGATGCATATGTAATGTCAGACCTATTTTTGATGGTGATAGAACTGAAATTTCGTGAATTGAATCCTCATCCTTTCCAAGGTTTTAAGAGCTCTGTAAAGTAGATGTTAGAGCACTGAAGATCTTGATTTATTGTGAACCCTGGATGAGTCATTTTAAATGCACAGTATTAAATCTTATTGAAGATTTGAAAGGCTATTGGCTTCCTTTCCCAAGAAATATGTCTGCTTAATGGTTTTCAGACACTGTATTTGATGACAGGGCTGAATAGTCTTACACTGCTTGGAACTTTTGTTTGTGCTTTTCCTCCCCTCACTTTCTTGTTCCAGGTCATTTGATCTGCTAGTGAAGAATCTGAATGGGAAGAACTACACCATGACCTTCAACAACCTTCTGAAACCCATCTCGATGGAAGGCAGTTCGAGAAAGGTGAGTTTAAGCATCTTCAAAGAAATCTTTGCAACTACAAGAACTACAGACTTGACCACAGTTGTAAATTCGAGGTGGTGTAAATATGTGTGATGCCATACCTTGTCTGTGGTCTAAAACGTCCTCTGTCTTCACTACGGTATGTTGCTCCATCATTAAATACCAGGAACACTTTTATTGCTGGTGGTTGCAGCTTATAATAATGTATTACTGTACTGCTTCTAGCAGCTTTCTGTGTCTAGGGACAGACATGTCAGATATCTTGTGCAGTTGTAAATATTTGCCACTTGTACTTTGTGGCATAGAATGTATAGAAACAGTGGTTCTATTCCAAATTCTGCTGAGTCTTAAAGTAGGACAGTGTAAATAAAACAGGCAAGGTAATAAAGGCAATGCTCTGGTAGCTTTTAGCAGAATATGAAAGCAAACAGTAGCCATGTACTTACTCAATTATGCTGAAGCTCCAGCAGAATCTTGGCTGCTATGGTCTATAGGAGAATTCAGGTCAGGGTGGCAGGGTTGCAGTCAGTTCAACAGGCTTCGCGATGTGCTTGCAAATTACAGGCAAAGGTTAAGCACTGTTCCAAAACTAGTTTCTTATCCCTAGAGAAATAAATTGGGAGGGGTCTGTACTTGAACTTAGTGGGTGCCTTTACTGACCTTGTAGACTTTTCCAAACAGCAGAACTGAAGGTGGCAGGACTTCACTTTGCATGACAATCTAAAGTGCATACCCGTCTTACATCTCCAGATTTCTACTGGCGTATGAAGTTTCTGTCTTTTTAATGCACTTTTTATTGGGCCTTAAAATGATCATTTTCCAGTTCTTTTGAAAGGTAAATATACCCACAGTTTAGAAGCAGTCATAGCTGGCTTTAGCATCCTATAAGAGTTCCTGAATGGTCAGTCTATTTCTGCAGTGCTGGGTGTTCTGCTGTTTTAGCATATATTAGTATTAGACATAATTGTGCCACCACAGTGAGGTTAGTGCTTGGTACCCTATAGCTGTACATATTAACTTCTACATAAGCTCTACATAGCTGAGATAAATGTGTCAAGGAGTTGAGGATAGGAGATTTATATAAATGGCTAATCTCATTCATTGTGGTTATAGCATCCTCTTTTGGAGTATTCTGTATTCATGTCTTTGTGTTCTACTTGCAGATCAAGACAGACACGATCCTCGTGATGTGTAGGAAGAAGCGTGAGGAAAAATGGGACTGTCTCACGCAAGTGGAAAAAGAAAGCAAAGAGAAAGAGTAAGTGTCTTTCCTCGCTTAACCTTCCTTTTCTGCTTCTACTGAAATAATATAAGAATGATGAAGAGAGTAGATATAGGCTGTATTGATTATGCAATTTAACTGCAAGAATTGCTCATTTTGGAGCCTTTAGGATATTTGAGAATTGTTAGGTTGGGATTCTTTTGGTACTGATGTCACTGGCAATGCAAAAAAATATGGTCCAAGCTACAAAGTTTGCCACTTCTACTGTTTTATTGCTAACAAAAGCTGCATTGTAGAAAATAAGGCCGATAGGATCCTGCACAGAGTGATAAAAGTATTTAACCAATTAAGGAATCATTTATATTTTGGCAGCTGCATCCCTTGCAGGTACTGCTCTAACAGGCTTTACTTTTCTTAGGCTAAGTGTATGCGTACCTACTTTCTATAAAAATATATACATTTTTCCCAGAGTTACGGTGGTTGAAATAATTACTGGTTTGTTGCATCTGCATGTAAAGGATTTGCACAGAAGTCCCATCATCCTTTTGGCAAAAATAAGCCTTTGGTTATTTTGAATCATTGTATAAAATATCAAGCCGATTTAGATCAGTGTGCTTAAAGTGCTGGGCAGCAATCATGCAAGCAGTGTAGAGACCAGATATGAAAGGATGGTAAATGTCGTGAGGGGTTTTCTCTGTTCCCTGCTGTGAGGGGTCTGCATCCAGAAGAGCATGTGTGCATCCAAGAAGCATTCACCTTCCCGTGATTCTGTCCTGCAAATCTCTGAAGCACCCTACAATGATTATTTAGCATGTGCTTGTAGGATGATTTGCTAAAACTGGTCAATTCTAACAACCAGAGCTGAATCCAGAGCAAAACTACCCTCCCCTCTCAAACTGTATCTTTGGAGATCAAAGTGACTTGGCTACGAGTGCATGTTGCTAGAGGGATGGAGTTTCTAGGTTAAGCCTTTATCTTGTGTAAAGAAGAGCCTACAATGGCTAGCCCATTCATAATCAGTATTGCATCCTTATTCAGTGTTGTATGTATGGCACTTGAGAAAATGTCTTCCAAATTCTGCATGTTCAGCTCTTGGAGACTGACTGTTAGCCCTGTGCAGGGGGAACTTGCTCCCTCTGCTGATCTATTTAAATCTTCATGCTGCTTTTCAGATACCCTTCAGTACTCCAGTAGCTACTCTAGCACCAAGGAGAACTTAGAAAATCCTAAGAGGAAGAAAATGTCCTAAAAATTTTGACAGAAATGACAATATTCAGTCATCTGGTAATGTGGGACATGTTTTACTCAGATGCTTAGGATGCGTGTATTAATGTGGGTGCCAGCGTTTGTCAGTTGCCCTCATATGTTGAGAAAATTATTTTGAAGAATAGCTATTAAAATCAGTGCTTTGACATCTGGAGATGACCTCAAGATCATGAAACAGAAAATGCTTTTTAGATTGCAAATATTCTGATGTGGTCACTTTAGGTGGCTCAGTGTGGTCATTTTTCTGCTTCTTTTAAACGTCACGTAACTGCAAAGACAGATGTTAGTAGTTTCCAGATTTGTTATATTCAGCATCTGCTTCCCAAAATTAATTTTCAGTAGTGTTCCAAGGGTCATGTTTGTTGCAAAATGCTTCCCATCATCCTTGATGAGAAAGTTGTAAATAGATTACTTTTCATAAACTTACATTGATGCTAAACGTCCCCCTTAGGTGCTCCCCCTACTTAGAAGCCATGAGGTGTTACTAAAGACTTCCATAGACTCAAGACTTTGCCAAAGCAAAATTCCTACTGTTACCACATAGTTGTAACAAATACTAGTGTTTATATTTTTGTGCAGAGTGGTGAGATATGCGAGGCCTTTCATGTGCATCTGTCTTGCAGGAAAGCTGCCTATGACACCTCAGATCCCAGTGAAGGGCTTATGAGCCTTTTGAAAAAGATGTATGCAGAAGGGGACGATGAAATGAAGCGCACCATCAACAAGGCTTGGGTTGAAAGCAGAGAAAAACAGTCCAAAGGGGACCTACCAATGGATCTTTGAAAGTACTGAGGGCCGCCTTAATACTGATCTTCCATGTGAGACTTCCTGTTCTGCAAAAATCATTGTTTACACAACCTTCTTCCAAGCAAAGACACTCATTTTCCATTTCAGGTTGGAGAAAATATTTAAATAAAATAGCTTATAAAGCATTCGCTACAGTCAAATGGTTCCCCATTTCCTGAAGAGTGGAGCATAGTTATATCCTTACCCCTCCTTCAAAACAACAACAACAACAACAAGAAAGTGAAGACTTTTGTGAAACAGAATGTAAAAGAAAAGGAATCCTAAACCAAGATGGGTCGAGGTCACTTTGTTGCAGATGACAGCTGTACCCACCTAAGGTTAAAGGGTCTACACAAGTGTGTGTCGTATTCCATGTGGGATAGCATGTTGAACTGTAAGATATGTAACAAGGGGAGAAATGCTGAAGAATCAGAACTGCCATGCCAGGACAGGGCACTCGACAGCTGAGCTGAAATATTATGGTCTTTATGCTGTGATATTAAACCTCATTACTCTCCAAAACTATTCTTCAAAAGTACTGTCTGTTTAACCCCTTTATGACTTTTGAAAGTGAAAACAACTCTTTAGCCCCTATGCTAATTGTGATCTCTGTGTGGTGTCTTCAAGGTGGGGCAGTCACAGGAGAGCACAGAGCTGCTGATACAGGATAGACTTGTCCCTGGATCTAGCCAGTATGTAAGGGAGACAACCTCCATTATCTCCTGTCTAACTTTAATGGGCTTTAAGGTAATAACTAAGATGTATGCTGAAGTAATTTATATTCAACAATTGGACTAACCTGGGGAGGTGGCTACTGTCAAACTGCTGCCTCTGCATCTTCCATTTGAGGCTTTACTTGGCCTGTTTATTGCTTCTGAACCCTTCTCATGGGGACAGAGTAGCTGTTTACCCTCCAGTACCCTGCACTGAGGAAGAATAGAGGGCAAATGTACAGTTAGGCAGCAGGCTTTCTTTTTTCTTCTTCCTCCCTGCTTCCTATCACTTCTCTTGATGGTGTAGTTACTGAATTAAGCAAGCCTCCTTGCTCTCCTATTACTTTCCTATTGTGGCCTGGACTAGGACTTGTTTTATTATCTTATTTCTACAGCCATGGACCAAGGTATGTGCTACAAGCAGGAGAAGAAATATTAGCACACCAAGAGGTTCTTTATCCACGTGTTAATAAGTTTGCATTGCAAAAGTATCTAAACTTGAGGGTGTATCTATCTCATTTGGAGTTCATTCTCATCCTTCTTTCTTTGCAGTTCTTTTAAGCTTTTATCCAAGTCACCATGGTGAACCTGCTGTGTTGTGCCAAACAAACTGCTTGAATGAGCTTTGTGCTATATATCTTTACTTTTAATGTTGTCCTTCTTACAATCCTCAGCATAGTTCTGCAACAATCAGGTAGTAATTGTCTTAAAATAAACCTGCCTCTAACACAGACTTGCTTAGTGCAGTTATGCTTTTTTCCCCCCCCACCCATCACTCAGCTGTTACCAGTCAACCCAGTAAATGAATTTTACAAATGAGTACAGCTTCTCTTCCTCTCCACATTAGTTTGATACTTATGCTGGACTCCTAGACAGGATGGCCTTGCTTTCATTACTTGAACACAAACTGGGCCCGTTGGTGTCCTCTGGCTGAACATGAGCCTGTGCAGTGATCTACCACATAGCTCTCTGTACACCAGACATCTGACCATGGTCAGCAAAGTGACGGAAAACAATTCTGCTGAGCCTCCACCGCCGCTTCACCCCTCGGGGCCGGGATGTCAGGACACAACGATTCCGGATCCTCACAGGGCAGCTGTCCCGAGGCAAGGCAGTAATCTCTTTATCAGCCACTTCCTAAAACAAGATCACAGCATAGAGTTTGAAGGATGTTGTCCAGCATTTTGAGAGGTGCGGGGTGAAGATATTTCCAGACCTCAAAAGTTAGTTGTAAACAGGTATGACCACAAGCTCCTTTTTAATTGATTACACTTCACTATTTGGTAAGGAATGTGTTCATGTCTTCCTCACTTGATTCTTTTTGGGCATGCTAACAGTGCAAAATTATCTGCTTGGTAAACTGAAAAGTTGACCTTACTATGCATTGAGCATCGACTGTTAATTCAAATCCGTTTGGCTTTGTCTGTTTCCAGGGTGGGTTAGTTCTTTAAAATGAGCTAAACTATTAACTGACTTGCCCAGTAATGCATGTTTTGATGCCAACAAAAACGATTTTATGTAGCTCACTTCAGAAGGAGCTGTAAGGAGAGGAGAACAAGGAAACAAAACAAAACAACAACAACAACAAAAAAAAAAAACTAAAGAAGAACGAGTAGAGTTCTAGCCTTCTTAAGGCTTAATAATAACCTATGTACATGTTTTCAGGAAACGCCACTTAGCAACAATGGGAATTTCAGCTCAACAAGACCAAAGAAAATGCATACTAAAGAGAGACACTTGAGTTTAGGTAAGAGTCCTGAATGGCTGTAGCCTTAATAGTAATGGAAGGGCTCAAAAGATCCTGGGTTCAGTCACATGAGGAAGTCACAGAAGGATAACTGGAGGTAGAAGAAAGATCTGATGCTGGGTTACACAAGCTTCCATTACGCTGCATGAGAACTGCTGAACAGACTTCCAACACACTTTAAACCAAAATGCTGAAAGCCATAATATATTTGAAAGGGATTCTCACTTTTAAAGAATACCAGCTCAAGACAGTCACCCACATGCCTTTCAACTTCAACAAAGTGAGTAGGACTTCTTATCTAAAAGTCTTATTTCAATTACTTTTGTACTGCTAAATATCTTCTGTATATATTGTGTACATGGGTGTGTATGTGTGTATGTATATATATACACACATACACAGTCTATTTAGTACAGCCACATACCTGCAGGGGTTTTTTTTTTTGACCTACAGAATTGATTAATTTTTATAAAGAAAGCAGAATGTGCTTTCAGAGAAAATGTGTGGTGATTCCTTTTTTTTCCCATAAGAACATGCAACAAATTGTTTATCAAGAGTTTTGTAAAATCAGGACAGAAAAGCAGATTCATGCTCTTTCTCTCAGGCTGTTTATGGATGAAGGCATCTCTCCACAACTAAGCGTGGTCAGTGCTAACACATTCAGAAATGTTAAAGTATATTCCTGATACCTGCAACTACTCCTAAGAAAGGCCACGAACAGGACAATGAATGTGTGTACATTTAAGCCATGACCTACCTAATACAGCTTTTACATGCCTGCAACTCATGCAAGAAGTAAAATCAAAGAAATTTAGAAAAAGTATTTGACAGCTAGTAACTAGTTTTGGCAGAATCAGGCTTCCAGGTTTTTAAGTGAATAGGGGGAGGAGAAATACTTGATTTGTCTAGGAAACTATAAAGGTGATGATAAGTATATATTCTAAATCAGACTTTTTTTTTTTTTTTCCATGTATAAACGTTTTTATCAGCCCAGGCCAGTGAGGGTGGTGCCAGCCATGGAGCACACTGCCAGCCAGGCCCGGGCAGCTTCTCCTACCTGCAGCTCTTTGGGCAGGATGGTGTTTTTCCGGATGGCGTTGATACGCAGTCGCTCGTCCGCGTACTCGTACGCCAGCTTCCTCCTCTTGATGTCCCGCAGCATCCTCCAGTCCACATAGTAGCCCCTCACTTGCCTTATGCACGATGCAGGTAAAACCTAATAATAATTTTAAAAAGCTTAAATATGAAAGCAGTTACATGTTCTGTTTGCCCACTTCAAATACGAATTACTCCTATAAACTTGTTCCACAAAAGCCAAGAAAGAAATGTGTCTTGCAGGAGCTACAGCTAACGTCGACCTTATCCTGCCATTAGTAACGCTCCCCTCCCACCTCCGCCCGCCTCCTCTCAAGGACTTCGCGGCGCCCCTGCCCTCATGCGCAGCCCAGAGGCCGCTTCCCCCCCCGCCGCAGCCGGCTCTGCCGGGCAGGGGTGGCCCCGCGGTGGCTGGGAAGGAGGGTCGCTCTCAGCCCGCCCGGCCGCCCCGCTACCTGCCGCGCGGCCCGCAGCGCCCAGCACAGCGCCGCCGCCGCCATCTTGTCGCTGCGCGGCGAGGCGAGGGGAGGGGCGCAGCGCGGGGCGGGGCGGCCATTTTGGGACGGGGGCGGGAATGTCGCGGGGCGGGGCGGCCATTTTGGGACGGGGCGGGAATGTCTCGGGGCGGAGTGGTGGGATCGCGCCCTTCTTTTGTTTTACTCCCTTCTCTTCTTCTTTTACTTGCTTCTGTTTGCAGGCTCCGTATGCGGAGAGTGTTACTGCTAGCGCCGATCTCTTTGATCTTTGAAAAATGTTTCCAGAAGATGTGAAGGTGTCCTCGTGTTTTCAGGACTCCACGGCAGGGAGTCTGCATTACTCTCTATAGATGTTTTTTTCTGCCTCATGTGGTGTGTTTTTCCACTACCTTGATCCTACCTAAAGCAACTTCTATGGTGGGAATGGTGAAATAAAACCATGAGCCTTTAAGTTCAACTTCTTCACATGCACGTCAGTGCCCGTTGGAAATGGTGCATAGCTGTAGGAGAGAGGACCTGCCGTGCTGAGAGAGATGAACCTCTTGTGTGGGATTTTGGGGCAACTCTTCTCAGAAACAGGGCACCTGGCAGTGCCCCGCTGTGTGTGCAAGGATGGGCACTCAGGATGTCCCTTGCTTGCACTGTGCTCTCCCCTTCCCTGGTGGGCTCAGACTGGGGGCACTGGTGGCTCTCAAGGACTTTCCTTTTATGGTAAAACTTAATTTCTCGTGCTTTTTATGGGTGGAAAAGAAAGAAAGGCCCAAACCACACTGAAGGGCTGTGTCCCAGTGCTGATGTGAGTCAGTAATAACCTACATTAGAGAAGCAGGCACCTTTTGCAGAAACCGCAGGATCAGTTTGGGAGCAGACCACATGGATCAGACGTTGGAAGAGGGAAGTCTAAAAATGACAGAGCATGGAGTTCCATCAGGAAAATATGATGAGGGAGGTTTGAAGGATTAACTGTGTTCCAGGCCCATTTTTCACAAAACCACGTGTCCCACATGCTGATCATTGCAGTGTGTTAGCAGAAACCTGTGGCCTAACATGAGGGAAAACTTATTTACCATGAGGGTGACAGAGCACTAAAGCCACTCACCCAGAGAGGCTGAGGAGTCTCCTTCCTTGGAGATGCTCAAAAGCTGTGTGGATATGGTCCTGGGCCTTTGAAAAGGGGGTCTCTCTCAATTTGTATTGCTGTGTGCCGGGCATTTTATTAGGTTCACGATTCCTTTCAGGATGTACTTCCATTTAGAAAAAAATAAAAGTTAACACAGTCAAATTTTATTTTCCATACCACCCCCAGCAGCAGGTGGCACAGTTACTTTTCACTTGGATGGTACTGGTAATGGTGATCAGTGAAAAGAGACTAGTGCTAGAGGTAGTAAGTAGGTCATTCTCTCCAGCCTGTTCAGTTTCTGGCTTTCTTGCTAATGGAGGTGCTAACTGCCTTCAGGGGTCTTGCTCTGTGGGCATTTGCCATTATGAACTGAGTCTAGACTAAAATACTGCCATTGCTTTTAAGGTCCACAGGGTGGGGGGTGGGTTTTTTTTTTTCTTTGCTTTTTTTGTTTTTAGTGTTGTCACAGGTAAATGCAGTGTTGTGTTCAACTACTGGTGATTTTAAAAGGCTTTTTGCTTTTGCTTGCTCTGTTGACTACTGGAATTTCAGATAATTAATACTTTGAAAGTGCTTGTCTCCATATGTGGGTCTCAGCAAAAAATTCTGTCCTCTTTGCTGCTGCGTTTACAGAGTTGGAAAGACTTTCTGGCTTTTGACCAGAAATTGGGGATAAAATGAATAGGAAATGTTTTTTTTCCTAGTGGTCTGTGAGGCTAATACATAGTGGGGTTTTTCTACCAAATCTGTTCCCCCCCCGGGAGGGAAACACCCAGAGGTCTCTATTAATTCCTTCCATCTGGTCAGGAGGACTTAAATTACTAGCAAGGATGGGTGGTGTTTGTAGTAGGACTGGGAAGAGGAGAAGATGTGGTGGCCTATTGGGGTGCTCTAGGTGCCTTTGCAAGTAGCTGCTGAAGGACCCTGAACTGGACAGCTCAAAGTTATTGAAAGGTGAGAAAAGTCTTTTGAGATACTTCTTGTTTAGAATGAAAAGGTTATCCAGTTTTGTATGTGTCCACTAAAGCTTTGAAAGCCTTACACAAACACCAATAATTGTTATGCAAATGTATTGTTACTCAAAATGTGTAGTGTGTTGTGTAGTGTTTTCTGTCACTCCACTCTGAAGGAATTGAACTTTCTCAAGATGTTGTCTCTGAAGAAGCAAATAACAAGGATGAAGCCACATATCTGCTTAAGCAAGCAGGAGTTTTGCCATTGCCATTAGGTTTAAAGTTAGGGTTAAACCTACAAATTAGTTGGTTTAGAATGTTTGGTCCTTATAATGTGTATTTTAGGCTCTGATTTTGATTTATTTAATTATTCTGCGTGTGTGCCTTTGGCTATTTTAAAAGCCTTTTCTGTTTACACAAGATTATTTAGGAACTTGACACTCAGAATTGCAACAAAAGCTTAAAATAACAGTTCAGTATCCTCTCACCCAAGAACTCTATCAAGGCATCTTCTTACACACTCAGTGATGGAAGCCAGTAGAAGTGCTATACTATGTAACATGAAATATATTGCTAGTTTCATAATAAAGCTAATAATTTTACAAGTACTGATACAAATGATACTCGGTGGATAAACAAACTGATCAAACACAGATACTACAAAACTTGTGAGCAGGTTTTCTATATATAGGCAACAGCAAAGGCTAGTTCTAGGAAAGACTGCCTTAATAGAACTGAAAGCCACTGTTTTAACAGTAGTAAGCAGGTAATTTACTACAAAATGCATATGTATGGTAAATAACAAATGTGAAAATCCTAGCCAGCATCTCTGTTTTTTCAAATGACTCTGTTGGATTTAGGGAGCAAGCTCTCCTTCACTTATGTACAGTCACTGCACCTTGCTTACCAGACTGTGTAGAAGAGTTAGCATGAAAGAAAAGGTAAAATAAATATACAGGTGAGTCTAGAAACATAGCATTTATTTGACTTTTTAAAAAATTATTATTTTTTGTATTATTTCAAATCAACTCAGACTTCTTTAGGTAAGGTTCAATCAGTCTGGAAATAAAAAATTTAAATGATAAAAGGCACCTTCAAAAGAAACAGTCTAGCTAAATTAATGGTTAAATGAATGGTTAAAGATTCCTTTACGTGGAAAATAGAATGCTGGCTAGCATTCTATTACAGCAAATTGCAATTACAGCAAATGAATTCTTTAGAAGCCCCTGGATGTATTTTACATGCTACCAATATCAGAGCTAGATTTAAATACACATACACATATCGCAGGAAAAAAAGGTAATCTACTGTGCAGCTTTCTAAAGCAAGTGACATTAGGAACAACAGTGTTAATTTCACTGTGGAGATTAAGGACGAATAATCCAATCAGTTAAATACAGTTTATGGAAAGTCTCTAACATCTGTAGTTAGTCTCAACTGAATGCCTTGCTGATTAAAAATATGCAAGTAGGAGGAATAGGCAGGAGGATTGGCTAGACTCCTCAGCAGCTGAACAGGCCTGCTATCATTTTGTGTACATCCTTTGACCCTTGGGTGTGTTTTTTTTTTTTTTTTTTTGTGGATGGATGAAAATAGCTCCTAGGAATGAGTTTTGGTCTGCAGTTTTACTGACTCCTGTCATTCTTTATTGCTAAAAGGAGAGCTGCAGTCTTGGTAGATGTAAGGAGTCTGATGATTCCCTGTTAATTGTGGGTTGAGGCGGTTCATCAGTGTCTGTACTGCTATGTCTTCAGCAGCCAAGAACATGATTTTCCATGAGCCTTTCAGATGCATTTGTTTCTCTGCAGGCTGTTACCATGCGCTTGCCTGTTCTCACGCTGCGAATCTCTATGCTTAAACAGTATGTCAATGTACAGCTGACATCTGTGTGTCAGATGCGTGAGGGTACAGGGTAAATGATGATGAATCTTTACCATCAGTAATGCTTGTGTCTCCTGAACCTAAGTGCCCCCTTCCTAGGGTTGGTCAGGTCTCCTACTGCTGTTCTCAAAAGTTAACAGAGTAAATAATAGTTGTTTGGACTCCAGCACCAATTCTGTGAACTTGCTAAGGACTTTCTGGCATGTTTTGCAATGTCTGTTATTAGTCTTGTCTTCCTCAAGAAACCTCCTTTGGCTTTATGATGGTGTGCTCAAAAATACCTTGCCTCAAGACGACACAACAGCCTATGTGCTTTATACTGAGAAAGCTCAGGTCTCAGCCCATGGCTCCTTTCACTGCACTTCTTTCTTCTGGCTGTTTACCTTCAACTGTAGCTTGTGTTGCCTGTCGTGTTGCTCTGCATAACTCTCATTGCCTGGATAGGTACCTGTTGTGTGCTGTTAACTACCTAAGTGTATTGATCCCCATGTACTGGTTTGGTTTCTCCATAATGGTCATCCTCTGTAGATAAGTTTTCACTTCTAGCATAGTGATAGTTAGCATCCACATTTCTGGTCTTTTAATTCTCTCTACAACCCTACAGCTGCCTTAGACCTGCATTTCCTTCCTTTATGACCCTTTCTCTCCTCTGTCTCATTTCCATATCATCTGGGAGATGTTCCTGCCAGTGTCCCCATCTGTGTTTTTATCAGCTCTTGCCTTGACTGATGCAGCTCTCCATCACATGCGTCCCACCTGACTAACTGCTGATGGCTGTTGCCCAGAAGACCAGGCTGCGCAGGTCTGTGCCCAAATCCTCAAGCACTGACATTTATGCAAGAAGGCTAACATAATTAGATCATTAGAGATCTAGATTATTTGATCATCAGAATTAGATCACTGAAATCTTCCCATGAAAATCCTGTAGCTTATCTGTGATTTGGATTATCATATGCTTTTCTCTGTGAAAGTTAGAAAGTTGTAAGTGTGCCTTTCTCCATTACTTTTCTTGGTAGACTATTCTGTAATCTGACTGTTAGGATTTTTTTCCTTTCCTTAAATTCCTTTCTTCCTTTCCTTAATTCCCTGTTATTAGCGGTTATACATATGACATGATATTCTCCACGAAGGATTAGTTAAACCCTCTCTTTTTGAACAGCAGGGAAAAATCTCTTTATTACACGATGATGAGCCAGAAATTCTGTGCTCCCCTCTCATTATGCTTGACAGAAGTGCTTATGTTCAGAGTATTTTTTTTTTTTCTTGAATGATCTCCAGGCCCAGGAAAATCTGAGATCACTTTGTGGTACCCAAGAAGCCCTAATTTGTCATGACATCATGTTATAACCCAGACTGGCATGCAGCACTGAGAGAAGGGCTTTTATACATGTTCATGTGTTTGGGGCTGGGGAAATCAGGAGACTTATCCTGGGGGTTTGGAAATAAACCTCACAAATCAAGGACTTTGGGATTTTTCTGCTGTAGTTTGTGGTGAGACTGTAGATCTTGGGCATTTAATTTGCTCAGAGCTTTGAGGCAATCTCTTGTGATTTCATTTGCTTCAGAAATCTACACAGCAGAAGAAGAAAGGGATGGTTGCTTTCTGTGGCCCTTTGACAGCCTGGAAGAGAGACTAGCAGCTGGCTGGGAATGGAAAGCTCTGTCTTTGGTGTCAAATGGGTGGCTGCAAAACTGCAGGATAACGATGTGGCAGAACAGCGTGCAAAGAGGAAAGGGGAAGGGAGGGTGGAGGGAATATACCTTCAGTAGGTAAGAGCTGAAAGGAAAAAATGCTGCTTGGGAATGAATGAACAGCAGAGTTGGTTACCATATGCCTTTAATTCATATATCATAAAGGATTATAGACAGAATCCAAAATTTATACCCTATTTTGCTTGATACCAATGATGATTTTGCTTGAAGAGAACTGAGTTTGCACCAGAACTTGAGCTGCCTGCAGTATAGGTATGAGTGGGCATATTATATATTTCTGCAGATTTTTAGGAACTCAATCTTCGTGTCCTTCAGCACAAAGGAGACCTTCCTGCATCTGTGTTGCCAACAATGTGGCATGAACCTAGTGGTAGGGATTTTTCAAGAGTTACCAAAGTAATTCAGGAGATGGTGGTTATGGGGCTGTTTCACAGAAACAAATTATTACTGTCATAACCCATGGTTATAGGACTTTCAGAAATGTAGAAATAACAGAGGAGCTGAAAACTTGTCCTTTGCTACAATCTTTTTAAGACTGGAGGCCTTTGTTACCTCAGAGAGCATTATTGGGGCCAGCACTGTTATCTGGGTTCAGATGGGCTGTTACTAGGGATACATATTAGCTAAGTAGTTACTAGCTATCAAGTTACCTAATTTAGCACTTAAGTATTTTTTTTTTCCTACTTGTGCAATGAGTAACATGACTGCTTGGTAAGTCACATATGGTGACATTTTGTATTTACATCCTGTGATAGAGAATTTTAAGTATCTAACCAAGTATGTATCACCTCCTGTTGAGATTGACATCTACCATTAATGCCAAGATTCATTTGGTAGCACTGAATAAGCCAACCAGTAAATTTAGCTTTCAGCTTCATATTTTATTCTTCCACTTGTGTTTATTCAGTTCCTTCATTTCTGTTGCTCTTATCTAAGAGGTGTTCTTTTCCCAAGTCCAAATGGTACAGCAAACAGTTCTGTTTCTTCTAGGTACTTGAAGTCTTTAAACTAATTGCTTTGGACTTGAGTTTAGACTTAAAAATGTGAATATAGTTACATCACAGAACTCTTTTTTTTTTTTTTTTTTCTTCCCTAGCCTTCTGTTTTGAGAATCAGACTGAAAGTGTGCTTTGCCTCTTTATGCTTGCAAGCTAAGAAAGAAGGAATACTTCTGAAATAAAAGTAAGGAAAAATACAGGTTACTCGTTTCCTTACTCCACGTGTGAACAATGAGATTTACTTGAGTAGTTTTTAAATGAACCTTGCCAATGTTGAAATAAATTAGATATCAAGTCAGAGCAAAATACACTTGCAATGCTTCAAGATACTCCAGTGTTCAGGCAAGCAAAATGCCAATGCCAAATAATTCATCGGTAATTGGGATCACAGCTAGGAAACTGGTGAAATGCCTATTGTAACCACAGGGGAACAAGAAGTGCTGCATGGTAATATTCACAATATGATGATTCTTAGTCTCATTGGAAAGCTGCAAGCCTAAATCTTTCTAGTCAAGTGGGCCTGGAAGCTCTCTAACTCATTCAGTATTCAGTTTTTCAGTTGTTGACCAACCTATTACTGAATTGAGGCAACACATGTCTTATTTTTAAACCAAAATAAAAAGCATTGTGATCGTACATCTGCCCCTGCCTTTATTTTTCTTTTCATTTTCTTCTTGAAACCAGCTGTGCTGTTTGAGGGATCAGTCTTTCTCTGAAGACTTGCCAGATGGATTTCCAGAACTCAGGTGCCTTCTCTCTGGCGATATTGCTGTGCTGTTCTCTTCAGATATCTGCTATTCAACTGCCTACATCTCATAACTGCACTAGCAATGGCCAAAAAATATCCTTCAGCCACTCGTACAGGATTGATGTGCCCACGTCTTCCCAGATCAAGGTGGAGGCAGATCCATTACAGCAGGAAGACAGCAGTGAGGTGCAACTGGATCCTGGGGATGCTGAGGAAAATGAAGAGCAGAATATCATTTTTAGGCACAATATCCACTTGCGCACACCCAAGGGAAACTGTGAAACTTTGGACCACATCAAGGGACTGCTAGAGAGGATGGACAAGTTGGAGAAAGAAGTGGCAGAGCTGAGAGAACTCTGCAGCCCTCAGACATGCTGTGGCAGAAGGCAAGGTATGTAATAATTACACTATCTGTTTTTATATCCCATACGTAACCCAAGTTCTTCAGACACAGTCTGGAATCCATGTCCCCAAGTAGTAGTGCAGCAGTATATGGAATGGATGCAGGGGAGATCGCCCCAAGCATGGCCCCAAAGCAGAGGGGAAAAGCTGCTGCATTTCACATAGATGGGCAGCTCAGGGAAGGAACTTCTCAGGGAAGGGGAAGGTGGAGGAAGGAGGAGGCACTTGCTGTCTCTTCCCATTTCAATTCTACCTCCAGAATCTTGTAGCTGTTGAGAACGTTTTTTTAATTCCTGCTAGATAACTAACAGAGCAGTTTCTGAAGGTGATTTGTAGCAGTCACTGTCTACCTGAGGTCAAAGGCTTATACACTATGATCTCTGAGATTTAACAGATTATTATTATCTGGGAATGGAGGCAGAGGGAGAAATACCAAGTCTTCAGTTACATGGAAAATACAACCATATAGAGGACAAGAATAATCTGTTCTCTAGCTCTGTAACCACTATGATGAGAAGTGGTGAGCTTAAACTACAGCCAGGAAGATTCAAGCTAGAGGATATGAAAAGCTGATTTGTCTGGGGTGGGTATAGATGCTGCATTCCTGATCCCTATGGGAAAAAAATGTGTTAAGAAAGGCAAGGGTGGAGCTGGGCCTTCTGTTGGAATCAGAGGTAGGTGGGTAAGTTCTTGAGGTCTCTCCCACAGCATATTTTCCAGGTAGCTATGCTCTCTCTTCAGTGAGCTTGAACAGGTATTTTTATACCTATCCATTTCTCTGTTCCTAACTTTTTTTTTTTTTTTGGTCTCCCCTCTTGCCTGTGTGTCACACGTGCTGCTGTGCACCCTGGTACTGCTCTGGCCAGGCGTCTCGCACTGCAGCAGCCACGGGACATTCCTCTATGAGACTTGCAGCTGTAAATGTGCTGAGGGCTGGGAAGGCAGTGACTGCTCTCACCCCACCTGTCCCAACCACTGCAGCGGCCACGGGCACTGCGATGGTGGAAGATGTGTCTGTAATGAGCGTTTCTTTGGGGAGGACTGCAGCCAGCAGCTCTGCCCTGAAAACTGCAGCGGCAGCGGGATCTGTGACACATCCAAAGGAGTCTGCCAGTGCTATGAAGAGTTCACTGGAGACGACTGCAGTGAGAAACGATGTCCCGGGGACTGCAGCGGCAATGGGTTCTGCGACACAGGAGAGTGCTATTGCCATGATGGCTTCTTCGGCCTTGACTGTTCCCAGGGTGAGACACTTGTGTATTATTTCTCTTTCCTTGCTTTTATCTTAAGTTTTCTTCTTTATCTCCTGAGAAGTGTTTGGCTCCTTCTGTAGGTAAGTCAAACCAGGGGTGGCCCATAGCTTCAAGGCTCCACCCTGTATTAGCAATCAGTTGGTGTCTTAGTGACATTCAGCTGGTGGGCGCATTAACCTGGTAGTTGGAGCTTGATCAGTTCATGGTGTGGTTACTTCTAGTTAAAATCAGATGAGTTTGTTGAAAAATGTCCTCTCTGCTTCTGCAGGAACTTTCAAGGGACATTCCTTCCCCACTGGTCCACGTTGCCAAACCATCACCCATTCAGTTTTCCCAGAACTGATGAGTCATGTATCCTGTGGCCAAAAAGTTAAAGCAGCATTGGCATCTTGAGATCTATGATGTGCGACAGATCTGCCAGATTATTCTCTTTCAGGCACAGAGTTTATTTTTTCCATCAGTACAAAAGATGTTTTCCTCCCCTGCTATGAAGAAGCTGCTTTCCAGAGTTTTAGGGACTGGTTATGTTCTTAAGTAACTTGGACAGTACTATGAAAAGACCGGATTCTGTCCCAGAATCATTAGAAGGGTCACCCTCATTGCTACTGTGTTTCTCTTCTAGTATATGCTCCTCAGAACTTGCAGCTGCTGAACTCCACTGAGAATGCTTTGGCAGTCAGCTGGGATCAAATGATTGATGTGGATAGTTACCTCATTAGCTATTATCCTGTGGGATATGAGACCTTGGTGAAACAAGTACAAGTGCCCAAGGAGCAGCTGAGCTATGAGATTGAGGGTCTGCGTCCTGGCACCGTATACAATGTCACGCTTCGTCACATGAAGAAGGGGATTGCCAGTGATCCTGAGTTTCTAGAAGCAAGTACAGGTAGGAGCACAGTCTTTTCTTTCAGAGTCAGGATATGTCAGTTGTTAAAGTTAGATTCAAGCAAGTGGAACAAACTGTTTTGCCTTATGGGTTTGCAACATCTGTCTGAACTGTCTGCATTTTATTTCCCCTCTCTGTCACAGTTTTTGATGTTCTTTTTTTCTTTGAAGAATCTATTTCTGGATAAGTATAGCTGGGGCTGAACATATTGCAATTTCCCATCGCTTCCTTTGTACTGACCAAATCCTCTTCATGTTATTTAACACCACTAAATTATGGGGAGTCCACAGAGCTGCCCACTGTGAGAAGCAGAAATGAAAGAATGCAAGATAAAGCCAACACATTATTGAGAGTAGTGCGCTGTTCAAATGCATGCCAGGGGGTCCTTAAAGTAGGCAGTGTGTCATTCCAGGTATTACTTTGACAACCCAACCTGCAGCAGCTGGTTTCCTCACAGTCTCTTCTCAAGACTGTAGGAGTTTGACACTACTGAGAATGAGATAGGCTGGCTGCGCAGTGTGGAGTGCAAAGACTGCGAATTTGAAGCAGGCTGTCTAGAACTGAAATGCTGTTTTGTTAGCAGCTGATAGCATGCTCTCCGCCTGCACTTGGAAAAAGCAGTGAAAAGTTAGGTTATTTTGACATTTTCTCTTATTTTTGGCACAACAGGTGGGAGTTGAAAGCCAGAAAGCTCTGAGTTGGAGTGTTACCATGGATAAAACCAAGCATGTTAAAACAATGATTGGGGTTTGCTTACTTAACCCTTCAGTTTGAGGCAAATGTCTCGGTCTCAAAGCAGCAAGTGTGGAGGGAGGGGGGCTGTTTAGTATCTTCCCAAGTTTGTTGCTTGCACTGCTTTCTCCAGCCCTCTGTTCTGTCCTCCTTAGTCCTGTCCACACTCCGTGACATATGGGTCACGGAGGAGATGGAGAGCTCCCTGGAAGTGGAGTGGGAGAACCCTCCTGCAGATGTGGATTATTACAAGCTGAAATTTAGGTCCCTGCTGGAGATGGATGAGAAGCAGGTCACGGTGCCCAAAAGCAATGATCCCAAGAGCAGACACATTATCACTGGTGAGTACTTGCATGAATCCCAACCTGGGCAGAGGCAGGGACAAGTGGCAGGAACAATGTTTTTTAGACTATAGACCTGAGAAGACTCTTCCCTTGTGTGTGAATGGCCAGTTCTCCTTCACCTTGTGTTCGCTCTAGGCCAGGTGAGTTCCAGTGGGATTTCCTCCACCCCATAATGGTATGTCTTAAACCATGAACTTTATGGTATATACATAAAGCTAGGATAAATAATCCATTACACAAACGAAGATGTGACTTTTTTCCTGACATGATCTATTGCTACGCTTTCCAGTTATTGATTGATCCACAGTGCTGTGGATAGAGCAGCTCTTAGTTGTTGCACACCTAAAGTTATTCTGTTTTCACCTGAGTTATTCTGTTTTCTAGACTACTGTTCCTTCTGGCAGAAGAACTGTGCAGGGAGTTTCTCTTAAAACATTCACTTTGAATCCAATTTAGGGTCTCTTCAAAGTGTTTGATTATGGTGAGGGCAGGACCTGGCTGAGGGTCTTTCTCTTTCAGTCAAATTCAAGGGAGTGTCAAGAGACTTTTGATTGACCAAAACACTGTTTCTAGTGGTATTCATTCATGCTGGGGCTCTTGAGCATGAGGTGTAGATGTTGTATAGGCTCAAAGCACATTTGTTCAACTCTAATTCCATCCGTTAGGAATAAAGGATTTTCTTCTATTCCAGTGCTTGTAACACTGATGATACAGAAATCCCCATGTATTATATACAGTGCATGCCCTAAATGGCAAACCTGAATCCAAGTCCTAACAGGATGTTCCCAAGGGAAGTTCAGATTAAAATCCCTCAATTCAAGTTTCTCTCTACTACAAAGCTAGAACTGGGTAGAATAAACAAAATAATGCTATAATATTTCCCTTTTTAAGAAAACAGAAGACTGTCTTTTCTGATTGTTGGTAGTGTTTGCTTTTGCCTTTTGTAGGCCTGAAACCCGGCACTGAGTACAAGATCACTGTTATACCTGTGAAAGACGATACGGAAGGGAAACCATCCTCAGTGAGTGGCAGGACTGGTACGTGTGTAGTTTCTGTTACGACGCTGTCATACGACCACTGGTCTTATTACAGGCCTCAGAGAGCTCTGCAAAGATTGCCGAGTGAAAGGGACACAGCTGGCTTTCCAGTGTGTGCTGCAACCAGGGCTGCAGCATGTTTGTTCAAGTATGGTAGTAGTGTACTATGAATTACCTTGAACCTTTTACCTTAGTTTTAACTCTATGGTAACTTTGCCTTTATAACCTGACAGCCCTAGCCAGACATGGGGATGAAGACAGTTAAGCTGTTCACTATGGTAAGTAACTCGCCATGGTTTTTCCAGCCTGCTGTGCCACCTGATAACCAGCCCCCATAGAGAAGAGACTTAGGGCTAGGCATGGTGACACAGACCTGGCCTTTTAAGCTATCTTGATTTCCTGCCTTTCACGTCTGAAGTGACTGAAGAGGCTTCATCTACTTGTTAAGATCAGATGGAGAAGCTCTGGACTGCTTTTCCATAACAGAACCCAAGTCAAACTTGGTCTTCTCTGGCATGGAAAGAGACCAAGAGCATCTTCAAGCTTACCTCTGCTCACACTGTGCACTTGGTACACATCAGATAGCAGCATCCTCCAGGCTATTTGACTAATATTTTTCCTATGACTGCCAGTCCAGTTAGATCCTGTTGGTTCATTGATATTTCAATTTCTCCAAAAATAAGGCAGGATATTCTTCAGCTATTATATTGTAGAGGGGAGCTTGAAAAAAATGAGTTCTCATCCTACCCAGGAGATTCTCCAAGCTCTGAAAATCAACTCTTTATGCAAAGGTGGGGTTGCAGCATCCAAAAATGAAAGATCCCAAATCAGGTCTAGTCTTCCTGAAGTTTTCTAATTATTCAGCTAAGAGAAAACTGATTAAAACCAACAAAACCTACAACTTCCACCATGTCACTTTAATGTTGCTTTTTTCCTGTGTAGACTGTGATTATTTGCAGAACCCTCAGCCCCTGTTTGCAGTCTGTTCTTTGCAAACATGGAGGCTGAAAAACTTCTTGAAGACAAAAATTCACAGTGAGTAATCCTGCTCCGATTTTTAGAAAAATCCTGGAACTTAGGAGCTGAGACTAATACCAACTACTGTGAGAGGTAGCACTAAATTCTAATTCATCATGTAAAAAAGCAGTAGCTTGGTACAGTTGGAGAGACAGGACTGCAGGGTAAGCAAAGGATGAGGAACAACAAATAGCTGACATCAGAGACAGCGAGAGGATGGGACCTGCACCTGGTTGCTGTGAGGAGGGCAGGCACAAAAGTGTTTTTTCAAGTGACCAGCCTTTGGAGGTGGAGCCAGTAGCCTGCAAGATCTTCCTGCAGAAAATTATGGGAAAGTGTCATCTAACTGTTAGGACAATTCTGCCTTTCTCCTACTCTGACTGTGCTGATTTCTCATGGATGGCCTTTCTTTCACTAGTGTCTGTAGAGGAGACCTGTGTGACTCTGTGTTTGAGCTGGCTAAAGCAGCAAGGCAAAGTAATGTAAATGTGCATATGCTGTGATGGGTAATGTAGCAGTTTGATTCAGCTGGAGTTTCCTCATCCTGCACTTTGAAATGTTCTCTTAGGAATTGATAGCCCAACCAATCTGGTGACTGTTCGAGTGACAGAGGATACAGCCACTCTCTCCTGGGATAAAGTTCAGGCTCCCATAGACAGATATATGATAAGATACGTCTCGGTTGATGGGGACATAAAGGAAATAGAGCTGGGAAGTGAAAACAACAACTTCACCTTACTGAGCCTGAAACCAGGCATGGAATATATCATCCACATCTGGGCAGAGAAAGGATCCCAGCAGAGTGGGAAGACAAGCACTAGAGCTGTGACAGGTAAGTGGTACCAGCAGCAGCAAGCAGGAGTGCGGTTTGGATTTTAGGTGCCTTTGCTAGTTGCACTTGTTTCAGTGAAACTTCCACTACTTTCCACAGGCTTTAGAGAGGAGAGAGAGAAAAAAAAAAAAAAAAAAAAAAAAAAAGCCATTCTTACTAATGAGGCTGAACAGGTCTTCAGCCCAGGAATGAAACTTCTTAATGTTGAGTTGGGCTACAGACAGGCCTTTCTTTTAGACATCATTTACTATCAGCACAGATAACAGTGAACCACAGCTAAGTACTCATGGTTGGAATGTAGCATTAAATATGCCAGAAACACCTTCCAGGCTGCTCTTTGGGGGACTGTTGTACTCTCCCCAAGAGTACAGTGGGCTTATCTACATGTAGTTTGATTACTTGTGCAGCAGTAATCACTTTAGTCTTTTGAACAGTCCACGCAGGGTATTGACTGACACATTTAAATATGTAGATAGGACTAGAAAGGACAGGAGCTGCCTCGGGGAATTTCTAGAACTGACTGAAATTCCCACCTTCAGGGATCCTGAAAGAATCAGTGTAATGCTTAATGTGAAGTTCAGACAATCACTTTATTTCAGCTTAGTTTGTGCTCTAAAGTCAGTTTGTTTTCTCACTTGATATCTATGACTGAAATGGGAGTTCCTAGACCACCATGTTCCAAAACTGGTCTCTTCTTCCATACATAAAGCACACTACCTCTGTATATAAAACTCTTATTATTTATATGTTTAGGCCATTGTGATTGCCAGAGCACTACAGTAAAATATCTAGTAATTATGACTTTCACTTACAGAAATTGACGGCCCCACTAAGCTGTTAACTGACCGAGTGACAGAGGATGCAATTACTATTTCCTGGAACAAAGTTCAGGCTCCAATTGACAGATACAGAGTGAGCTACTCCTCAGCTGATGGGGATACGGAGGAGACAGAAGTGGAGAAAGACAGGAATGTCACTACCTTGGCAGGACTGAAGCCAGGCATGGAATATATCATTTACATCTGGGCAGAAAAAGGAGAGCAACAGAGCAAGAAAGCCAGAACTGGGGCTATGACAGGTGAGAGGGCAGCAGGCTGAACTGAGTGTCCGAGTTACAACACAGTTTGCCCTGACATTGAATGAGTCTGTTATTCAATAAGCTTTGCAGCAGAGGGGCATTCAAACTTAACACAATCTTTAGGTTACTGCATCTTGCTGTGAAATCCATTCAACATTTTTGCAAAGTGATTCTAAACACTATAAAAAACCTTTGTTGTGTTTACTCATCTGGATTGGTGGTTTAAATCTGGGAAAAGGATGCTTTTCCAGCAGTGTCATATTTGCATAGTCATGCTTTTAATTCTGTCAGTTTAATTAGTTTATCCTTCACCCAGACATGAAACTTTGTGCAGATGGAGAGATTGAAGCTTATGGAGATTAACAGAAAGATTATATATTTTCCTGTGATAGGATGACTAATCCTCAATTGTTCATCAGTTGTTCTTGCCAAGGACTTTCCTTCATTTGTGTAGCCAGACCTGCTTAAGGAGATGTAGTGATGTGTCCAGTGCGAGGGTTGCTAGTTTAGAATAACATTGTCAAGCTGAGTGTTTTAATTCTTTGCAAGCGGTGTAGAGAATGTGTAACTCGAGCAGGATTCTGACTCATGTTCTAGGTCAGAGACTTGCTGAAGGAAGGCAGGTAACAATGTACCTGGGCATCTTCATCTCTTAACAGGAGAGCTTTGCATGTTCATTCACTTTCCATATGTGTGTATGTGAGCCTCGGAGATTTGTGAAAATGAGGAAAAACAGGAAGCAGCAATATTTGCCTTCATAAGGCCCTCTTCCTTCTTCGTCAGGACCAGCTGTGCTGTTTCCTAAGAAATCTGGAGGTTAGAGACTGACCCCAGTAAAAGCACCCCAGATCTTGACACCTGCCAGCTTTGTGGGTCAAATCAATGTGTGAAAGGTCAAAAAAAGGAAGAAAAGGGTAGGGCTCTCAAGGAGGAGTCTCATAGTATCACAGTACAGCCTCACTGTGACAGCTTGTGTTATTTGCTTTTAACTGTCCCTGCAGAAATTGACAGCCCAGCTCGCCTGATTGCTGACCAAGTGACAGAAGACACAGCCATCATCTCCTGGGACAGAGTCCAGGCTGTCATAGATAAGTATGTGCTGAACTACACATCGGCTGATGGTGACACCGAGGAGATAGAATTGGGGAAGGACAAGAGTACAGCCAGCCTGACCGGACTGAAGCCTGGCACCAAGTATGTCATCTACCTCTGGGCAGAGAAGGGAGCCCAGCACAGCAAGAGGACCAGCACTGAGGCAGTGACAGGTATTCTAAGGGAATCTCTGCGATCCTATTTGATGTTGTCAGAGCAATTGGGAAGGGAAAAAAATCTTGCAGGGCCTTTGAGGGGAAGGAGTAAAGTGCAACCTCACTGGGACAATTTGGGTTTTTTTGTCGGAACTGTTAGTGCAGAAACCGGCAGCCCAGCCCAGCTGGTGCTGGGGCAGAGTGCTAACCAGCCTCAATTTGGCCAGCTCACTGGCAGTAAAAGTGTGTTTACCAGTGGGTAAAGAATGGTGGGTCTTGCAAGCAATAGCCCCATTATTATCTCTAACTCACACAATATCCAAGAATACAGACTTATTTGGATCCACAAAATGATATCTGAGAAAACTCGCCTAAGCATCTGTCGTTTGGACTGCATGATCCAATTGTGGTTTGTAGCTAAAGATAAAACTTCCATTCAAGGTACCAGTTTGAGCTACAGAAAACAAGCAAGCTTTTGGATATCTGAACCTCTGTTAGGTCTTTGGACCACAAAAACATCAAAGCTTGTCTGTTTTTCCATAGTTATTCAATGGTGTAATAACATGTCCTATCTCTGCCTATAAAACTTTTATGGTCTCTTAGTTACCCTCACTTTATTCTCTAGAAATGGATAGCCCAAAGAATCTGGTGGCTGATAGAGTAACAGAGGATACAGCCACCATCTCCTGGGACAGCATCCAAGCTCCCAGAGACAGGTACATGGTGAGCTACACTTCTGCTGATGGGGACAGCAAAGAAATAGAAGTGGGGAAAGACGAGAGCATCACCACGCTGACGGGACTGAAGCCAGGCATGAAGTATGTCATCTACGTCTGGGCAGAGCTGGGAAGCAGGGAGAGCAGGAGGGCGAGTGCTGACGTGCTAACAGGTAACTGTGGATGGGAGGGAAGAGAAGCAGGATGGGGGGCCATGTTCCTTTGTTGTTTTACATTTCACATGAAGTGAAACTGCTGGGAGGGGTACTGTAATTATCATTAGTTGGGATGTTTTTAAAAATATCTATTCAAAAGACTAGTTCTTGGTGATATTATTTCCCCAAAATAACACAACTGGTAAAATGATTCAACTTTTGACAATTTTTTTTTTTCTTTCTGAAAGTAGTGACCACTTATTCCGTAGTGTTAAAACTGGCTATGGCAGGGATTTACTCTCCTGCACCTTTGGAAACTGTTGGCCTTGGTTATAATGAAGAGCTGGTGTTTTAAACAGTATCTGATGTGAACTCCCAACTCTGCTGCTCTCTATATACTGAATTACTTGGCTTCTTCTCTGTGTCTGTTTTAAGTAGTAACCTTGTATGCAAGAGGTATGGTGCTTCTTGGGAGAAGCCATGCTGTTCTACTCTACTTGTTAGCTTTTCCTCTGTCACCCTTTCACAACTGTAATATTTCTCTGTTGCTCTGATCATTTTTGTGATTATCCTCTTAGCACTCTGAATATGGAGGAAGGACTGAATCAAAGCATGAGTTAAATGACATGCCAGTCATTGTGTGGAGAAGTCTGTGGTAGAGCAGTGAACTGAGCTGAATTTTTCAGTCATAGTTTGTAATAAATTCAGAGTTGGAACACTCTTCCTACGTCAGTGCTGTCCACCAACTACTTTCTAAAAGTTGGAAGGCTAGAGCAGGTGAGGCAAACCTATTCCTTAGAATACTTTTCTTAAGATGTTCCCAAAATGCCAGAATATAGTAAGCATAGGATACAGTTAGGAGGAGGTTGCTTCCATTGCTGTTGCTTCAAAGTGAAATTTATAATCTGCTTTTTATTATGAGGCAAGCACTGGAGCCCTCTTGTGGGCACACCACAGGGTGCATGCTTTTGGACAACTGATGTGAACTGCCACTGCTTTAAAAATATTTCTGCACCTCTTCTCATGTTCAGCTTGGGCAGCTGCACAGGAAATGTCTGGCTAAGCTTTTGCTGTCAGTGTAGGAGGTGATGACCCAGATAAAGCCCAGCTTTACAGTTTGGTCTGTGCTGTTCTTTGTATCACTGCATTTATTATGCAAGGCTGAAGCATGAAAACAATAAAACGTTTCCAAAGCCTGTGCTCTCCAACAGTGTGGGGACTCTGGGAGCAAAGCCAGTGCACGCTAGGGCCATGCTGCAGGACTGGGTTCCAGACCCCAAAGCTGACCCATCTGTGAAGGCTCCTCAAGATCAACCTGATGGAGGCCTCTGAGGCAGAAGTGTCAGAACCGCCAGGCCCTGGGACAGGCCGTGCAACTGAGCAACTGCAGGGCATACAAAGTGTCCCAAAACAGATCTACAGCATCTTGGCCATGTTTGCTGCAGGCTCATTCTGCTGCTGATAGCTTTGAAAGGTGCTGAATACCAATTAACAGGATCCATCATGGAAAGCTCAACCCTAGTGCTCCACTAGAGCTGCTTTGCTGCCTTTATACAAGACTTGCTTTTTTTTTTTTTTCAATAGATATTGATCCTCCCAAGAACCTCCGTGTATCAGATGTGACTCATTCTGCTGGTGTAGTTACTTGGACTCCTCCAGAAGCAGAGATTGATGGTTACACTTTGACCTTCCAGGGCCCAGGTGGCAGCAACAAGGTACAGTGGGTTCCTTAGCCCCACAAATTTCAATGAAATCATCCCTATGGCCATGGGCTCTGCCACTGAATCCTGTGGGTTCATGGACCACAGGAGATCAATCAAAAGGAAGAATCTATGCCATCCATGGCCAGGGGAGGCAAAGACCAAGGAAGGAAAAGTGCTACTGTCATGAGGGGCTTTGTGTACCTATTCCCATCAGATCTTCAGGGTACCCTGAATAGATTTCCTTCTCACTTTGCTTTTCTGATGTGTTACTACATGGAAGAGCAGCACTCCAGGGAAATAGGATACAGTATCCTAACTGTTTTCTGAGACCCTGCCCCAAATCTTGCTTCTGAGGAGATGGACTCCTCGAGGATATATAGCCACAGTGTGCCTGTTTCAACTCTACAAGACAAATTCATAAATGCTTGCTGTGTGTGAAGGCACCGCGGTCCAGACAAACTAAATGCTCCTCAGATTCGGGCTGATCTGTGGTCTGTTTTGTTTGACAGGATGTGCAGCTCGGACCTAGTGACCACAGGTTTGTGCTGGAAGGACTGGAGCAAGGAGTGAGGTACAGGGTCTCTGTGCTGGCCTACAAGGGAGATCGCCAGAGCAGAGAGGCAGGCACTGCCTTCTCAACAGGTAGGGTTTGGGTCTTCCCTGTGCTTGGCAGCCATTGCACTTTTCAGATAGAGGACAATGATGGAGTTCCTGTTTTACAGGCCCCTAGGAAAACTATGTGATCATAAGCCAGTTAACCAGGGAGTAGTGACTCGCTGTCTTCTGGCTGGGTATCCATCCTTGGCCGCATGAACTAGAGGCTTGGAAGCACAAAGGGAGAGTGTGAGTGCAGACTGCCCATACTGGTCAGTGCTGTCAGTGCTGTTGGCAAACCTTGTAAGCTACTGCAGGACGCTACCTCCTGGTGAGCTGCCAGTGGGCCAGGAGAGAAGGTGATACTCTATGGATCTTTTTGCACCATCCTAGTAACTGTAGGGCACAACCGTGTAAACAAGGGTGTGGACACTGGGGAGCTGCACTGATTATTTTCAGAGATCATGAAATGCACACCACAGTGGGAGCACATCAAGCAAATTCTCATGCCGGCTTGATGTGGGCACCTCTTAGTGGGCTGTTTCACTGGTCACAGACAAGTTGTGGGATGTGGAGAGAATAAACTGTTGACTGACACTCCCACCTTCAGAAACAAGAGCTTCTCTTCCTGCTTTTGCTATGCTGCAGGATTGTACCTCATGTAGTCTCTGGTGACCCAATCTATGAGCCAGATCTGAAGCAGCAGGGAAGGTCACTGCCTGCAATCTTGTGATGTGCCTGCACAGTGCTCAGTGTGCAGCAGGGCTGCTGCTGTTCCTTTATTCCTTTTCTGGTACTGTTGTCCTTGGGACTTGTAAAGGTATGAAATGCCTCCTACAGCTTTATGGTCTGCTTTGCTGACTGAAATTTTGCCCTCTCTGTTCCTGCAGTTAGCTTCCTCTACCCGTATCCAGCAGACTGTAGCCAGACACAGCAGAACGGAAATTCTTCCAGCGGCCTGTACACCATCTACCTCAGTGGAGATGGTAACTGGCCAGTGCAGGTGTACTGTGACATGACCACTGATGGAGGCGGATGGACAGTGAGTGATTTGAAGCTTCATTTGCCCCACTATGTTTCAGCCCTTGCCCTGAGGGAGTGACATGTTTTAGGTAGAAGAGAGGTGGATGGTGATAAACTCCTTCAGGCTGTCGGTGGGAGTGCTGTAAGTGGCCAACCGGATCAAAGGCCTGACAGCAGGATGCTTTGTCCTGCATGTGACTCAGGATATATTACTGATAATTCAGGACAATGAGTGGTGGCAGTTTAGTGTATGACCTCTTGCCAACTGGGCCATGGGAGTCATCTGTGAGGGTGCACTCAGCCCCACTGCAAGACAAAATAGTACAACTGATGTGAACTGCCACTGCTTTTTTGTAATGGGCTAACTCAGCTGTCTTGGGCTATCTTGTCTTGATTACAGGATAAGGTTGTAAGTATGGATAGTTCTTGCAGTTCAACTCATGCCTGGTAATATTTTAAGTGTCAGTACTGGGAGCATGCATTTGGACCCTGACCACACAGTGGTTGCTTAATGTCTCAAGAGAATCTAAAGGTGAAACCAGAAGGAAGGAAATTCAAGGTGATTTGAAGGGACTGATAATCTTGAATTCTGTCCCTAATGAGTAACTGGCCCTATAGCACAGACTATGATGTAGGGAATTTTGTATGAGGATGAAGGAATGAATCTCAGATGGTCTGAGTGCCATATCCCTAAGAGAACAAATAAAAATCCTCCTATTTGCTTTTTCACTTTTTGGGTTCTGTGGTATTTTTCTCCACTGAAATGAATTGTCGTGTGTCACTGCCCAACTTGTGCTGTTTTTGTGTTTAGAAACTGAAGTAGATCTGTGTATCTTGTCCCTAATCCTTGTCCAGATGTTTAGATTCTGCTTATTTGTGCTCCTCAAGACTGTTTGTGGAAAGTAAACTGTAAAGTTTGTGCAGGTAGGTATTCATGCCCAACTGCTTGTGCAGGAAATGGAAATGAATTCCTGTGTGTCTCCTGCTCAGCTGCAATTTAGCATCACCTGGAGATATCTGTTCCTGAGCACCTCACCTTTTGGCCTGGATTTGAATTAGGATGAATTAGAACGTGCAGGCTGGTGGTCAAAGAAGGCAATCATCCATTTCTCATGCCCGTATGCCACGTGCCTCTTCAAAGTCCTCTCATTTGGTGATCCATCCTTGCTTTGCAGGTGTTTCAGAGGCGGAGTTCTGGCGAGTTGGATTTCTACAAACGCTGGAAGGATTATGTGGAAGGCTTTGGAGATCCAGCTGGTGAATTTTGGCTTGGTAAGGTATTAAGCTGTGACCAGAGCTAAAGACTAGCTTTGTAAAAGCATCTGAGTGCTGAAATATTCATCTTCTCTGAGCCTCCTGTCTGGAACTGTCAGTTTTTCTGCTCTTTGGAAGTGCCAATTAAGTATTTGGGATTTCTAGAGGCCCACTGATGTCTTTCCACTGACATCTGGGCTGTGGAGCAGCCCCAGGGCAAGCTAGAGTTTTCCAACCCCCTGAAAAGGTTTATTTCAGGCTTGTGTTCCTATGAGAGTTGAAATAATTTGCCTAGATGAAAATGTGAAATCCAGGACATTTATATAAAACTTAATGTACTCTGTCACTTTCTGTCTTTTCTGTTATATTAGCTCACTCTGCTTGGATCACAGAATCCAGCTTTAAATGGATCCAAGTCTTTGGAGCAAGAATATTTAGATGGGCCTAGAAAGTAATGTTCCACTACAGTCCATGTGTTCAGGCTCTTTCTGACTGGGTTTGTTTAGGGTCCTGGGTCTTTCCGACACTGCTCTTTCTTCCCAGGAAATGGGATGGGACCACATAGACTTGACAAAAATGCTGTGACATCATGAAGCAGGGGTATGAAGGAAAATAGGTCATATAACCAAAATGGCAGCAAGGTGAGATTCTAGGACTGCAATGGTGAACAGGCTTTTCCATTTTAAGAGTTATTTCTTTTTTTCTTGTAGGTCTTGACAAGCTGCACAATCTCACAAGCAGCCCCATCCATTACGAGCTCCGTGTGGATTTGCGGACACCCAATGAATCTGCCTATGCTGTCTATGACTTCTTCCAGGTTGCCTCAAGCAGAGATAGATACAAGCTGTCAGTGGGGAATTACAGAGGCAATGCTGGTGAGAAACGCCTGGTGCTTCTGGTGTTCGTGCGTCGCTCAGGGAAGCAAATACTGGGACCTGCATGTTCGTTTTGCCAGTAGCATGCAGGCTCATTAGGTCAGGTTACATGGATGCAATTCTCTGAGGTAGCATGTACCCACAAGCCTGTCTCCTGCTGGGTAGAGGAGAAAGTTGTCCTCTCAGGGCAAAGAGAGGGAGTGACTGCTAAGCTTCCCCAGCTGAGAAAAGAGAAGAACCTAGTGAGTTTGCCCAGCAAAAGTAGCCATCCTGATACTGGATTCTGCCACTGGTAAATTCTTAAGTTTCTCTGCATCCATAGTCTTCCACTTAACCACTTCATCTCTTACATTTAGGTCTTCAGCCTCAGGGAATCCAGTCCTTGGACATGAATTCTTACAGCAGCCTTTTAGAAATTGTTCTTCTCACCCTTCCTGTGCTGCTGCTTTTCTTCTCTGACAGGCCTGCTGTGTTTAGCTTGAAGGGAGTATAAACTCTCAGGCTAAGCAACTGTGCTCTCTGACTTCTGCTTGTGCCTTTAATCTCTTCATTTAGGGGATGCAATGACGTATCACCATGGCTGGAAGTTCACAACATGGGACAGAGACAACGATGTGGCTCTCAGCAACTGTGCTCTGACACACCGCGGTGCCTGGTGGTACAAGAACTGCCACTTGGCCAACCTCAATGGGAAATATGGGGAGAACAAGCACAGTGAAGTGAGTGGCAAAGCTCTGTGCAGCTGACAGCTGTTCTCCCTTAGCCTTGGGACAATACATGGGATTGAGGTTGCAGCAGGAGGGGTTGGCCAGGCTATCCCAATTCATTTCATTGGAAAATGATCCATGGCATTACTCTGTGATGAGTTGAAATACCTGAGATAGAGCTGTCCTGATTTCCATGAGGAACAGAAAAGAACACTCCTTATGAGGCATGCCAGGACACGGGCTCACTGTCCCATGCAGCATTCACCTTGGTTTCAGTGCATGTCTGGCTTTGCATCTCATCATACAGGCTTGTTTTGTGATTGAAAGGGCTCTGTTTCCATTGAGTCTCTAACTGTATGGAGACTTAACTTGTATTACAAATGTCTGAAAGACTAACTATAGTTAAAATCGGGTAAGTAATAGCATCTCTGCTTACTGGGAGGGTTAAATAACATTAGAGAGGGAGAGGTAGACTCCTGTCCCCTGATCTGGGTGCTTTAATAAAAGAAAGTTCCTTGCTCTTTCCACAGGGGGTTAACTGGGAACCATGGAAGGGCCATGAGTTCTCCATCCCTTTTACTGAGATGAAGATCCGTCCTCAGTCGTCTAGCAATGAACCAATCCTGGGAAGGAGGAAGAGATCTCTAGCAAGAAAGGGGAAGAAGATCCAGGCTTAAACTGACCTTTGTGCAGGACAATGATCAAAGAGGATGATCTGCTATTTCTTAACAAAGTTAAGGGTTGGATGGGTTTCTCCAAGGTGTTTGAGACAATCACTGACCAGTTTGCACCCTGTGATCTCTAGTTTTGCAGCCCAGCCTGCTTCCACTGTTTGGTGCTCCAGAGCCTGGGAGGGGGCTTTTCAGTTCCGTCATGGAATGAGTGTGGGTGGGTGGAGGGGTGTGAGTGATACAAAGCTGCTTATGCTTAATAAAAATATTACTATTTATTTATTGAAATGGACAGTGTTTTTTCATGGGATAGTATGGCAAGGTCACTTTACTGCATAGAGGAGAAGTTTATACAAAATCACTTGGACGACCCTGCCGTTGAGTCGTGAAGTTCAGATGCTTTCTAAACTCTTCCTCCAAGGAGCCTGGGTGCAACTGAATCTCATCTTAATCCCAGACCTGGTCAATGGTTATGTCTAAGGGATTATGGGCACAATTGATCCTGGTTACAATTAAGTAAAACTTGTGGAGTATGGCATGCTAGTTTCGCCTACTATGGAGTAGTTTCGCCTACCCCTGCAAGTCGGTTCCGCCTTTGGGCTCTGTTTCTGGGCTGGATCCTGCATCTCCACGGCCGTGTTGTCTGGCAGTGATGTGGGGATCTCGGGAGCCACCTGGAAATGCCTTTGCTGGAAATGGATCCTTCACCTTGGAATAAATCTAAGGCATCAGCTTTTTTTGGAGAACCTCTGTTCCTCCCCTTCTGCATCCCCTTGTGCCTCCTCGCTCACAGCGCGTGTTTCGGGCTCAGTGATGCCATCCTGGGATGGCCACGGCCCCTTTCTCGCTGGGCGGCCCCAAGGCCCGGCGACGTCCCGCCCTGCCGCCCACAAGATGGCGCCGTCCCGCGGCGGAGGAGGGCGCAGCGTTGCCATGGCACCGCCCCATGCAGCCTCCTATTGGCTGGCATGATGAACAAGGTGGGGTTGAGTATGATTGATGGCTCGGTTCGCCAATTGGAGTCCAGCGTGTGTAAAATCACAACGGACCTGAAGGAGGGATGGGAAAGAGGAGCGGGAGCAAAGCAGGGAGAGGCGAGCGCGGGTGCGACAGGGGTTAATTCTTTAATTAAAGCGGGTTTAAATTAAAGGGATTAAACTACTGTGTGCAGGAGGCTGAGGGAGTCAGGGTTGGAATCACGGGTTGGATGCAGGATTTGACTTGTTGTTCATGAGCATGAGGGCCCCTTAAGTCCACTGGAAGCGTTCCTTATTGTACACCGGGCTGCCGCCAACGCTTCGGACAGGCACTGCAGCCTCGCCAGGTCTTTGCAGGTGACCTTCCTGCAGCTGCCTTTGCAGAGCCCTCCCTGGTGTCAGTGTGAGAGGCTCTGCAGTCGATGCTGCAGCTGGGTGAGCTCGTGCAGCGCCTGGGCCTGGGGTTCCCGTGCCAGGCGCTGGAAGAGGTTGATTGGGCTGGCTGCTTGGAAGGCAGCTGGCAGCGAGAGCTCCCTGGGCACGCGCTCATTGCCTACGAGGAAGTGGTGAAGCTGCCTTTCCTCGAGGCAGCGGTGCAAGTAGTGCAGGATATCCCTCAGCCGCTCTAGGAGACGCTGTGGGCACCACTCTGATGGGGGCAGCAGTGTCAGGAGGTGCATGGTGACTGTTTTCAGGTGGGCAGGGGAAAGCACGGAGTCCCCCAGGAGGTAGGTGAGGAGCTGCAGACATGTCAGGTGGCAGCTGCCCTGGGGGGCCTGCCTGGCCACGCATCTGAAGAAGAGCAGCTCGTGCAGGGCACAGCTCTCCAGCCACGTAGTGTTGCTCAGGTCGGTCTCTGCCTCCTGGCTGCCCACGAAGACCCCCACCTCATCTTGCTGCACTCCCAGCATCATCTCCACGTGCACGGTCCTCCCAGAGTTGTAGGTGAGCTGCAGGTGGCAGGAACGGGAGGAAGGCAGCACTGCCAGCTGGCAGTTTTGTTGCGCAGCAATCACGTCCCAGGCGTTTCGCACGAAGAGCTGCAGCCAGTGGGCCGTTTTCTCCACATCCAGGTAGGAGTCAGCGCACAGGATCTGCAATAGCTCGGGACGCTGGTGCCTGCGCACTTGCTCGTAGGAGTGATGCCGGAAGCACAGCACGTCTCCCAGCAGCTGCTCCCTCTTGCACATGCACTTCAGCTTCACACGGACACGGCCGTGCCTCGCCGGCAGCTCCCCGTCAGCGTCTGGCTGCAGGCGGAAGGAGTGCCCGGGTGGTGGCTTCAGGCGCACAAGCACTCTGTACACGGTGTCCTCCCCGCCGTGGCTCCAGCCTTCAAAGCTGCTGCCCACGCCGATGCCCGGTTCCAGCCACGGCAGGAAGGTTGTCAGGGAGATCACGTGGCAGGCGTGGAGGAGGTTGTCCACCAGCTCCTGCACCGCCTGGCACGTGAGGGCCACGTCCTGCACGCGTCCCTGCAGGTGCTGCTCACAAAAGCTCTCTAGAGCCTGCCTGCGTGGGGAGTCCAGTGGCTCCTCAGGGGACAGCGAGTGCACAGTGCCCACAGCCTCCTGCTCTTCATTGCCTCTGCCCTTGTCTGAGCCATTGTCCTGCCTTGGGGACATCCAGAAAAGCCCCAAGAGCAGCACAAGGCCTCCAGCAAAGGCCCCAAGCTGCCGCGAGTCCCAGGTGGTGAAGACCATGTCCCTCCTGAACAGTGCGCTCGGCGCCTCCTGCATCATTGTCGCCAGCTCCTGCGCAGTCAGATGACTCAGCTGCTCCTCGTGTTGCTGCATCCGCTGCTCCATGCCTACATCCGTGGGGTCACTGAAACTCAACAGCTGCAGGACTGTGCCCATGTCCACATGGTCACTGATATTCAGCGGCTGCAGGACCCTGCCCATGTCCATGTGGTCACTGATACTCAGTGGCTGCAGGACTGTGCCCAGCATGGCCAGCACAAGTGCGAGAGCCGCAGCCATGGCCTAGAGGACATGGGAGAGAAGGAGGTGAGCCAGGCTGGCTGGCAGAGAGCTTGTGAATAGGTGTCAGGAGCTGCAGGAAGAAAGGGGCAGGATAGAGGGAGGGGCGAGGGAGCTGGGAGGCAGCAAGGATGAGGTTGGTGAATGCTGCCTGAGTGCTGACTGTGGGAAATGGAAATGCTTGGGCTCTAGTGCCCACAGGCTCCAAGGGGACACCAGTGCTGTGGGGCCCATCCTGACAAGCCTGCCCTGAGACTGGCACCCTGGCCAGGCTTCGCCATAGGTACAGGGCTGCAGAAAGGACAAGTGTCACCAGTGGGACAGTGCTCCTCCAAGAGAGCAGTGGCCACAGAGCTGCAGGTGGCCAGCACATCCCCAAAGCTGTGTCCAGGCAAGTCTGTCCCCAGCCCTGTGGGAGTCAACACCCCTGAGCCAAAGTGTTGCTCTACACTCGGCTCGGCTGTAGCAGCACAACCTCCCGGAGGGAGATGGAGTTGGTGCCCAGCCTTGCCCCACTGCTGCACTCACCCTGCAGAAGCTGCTGCTGCCTGGGCTGGCCCAGGCCGTACTGCTAAGGAGCCACAGAGCTGCGGGGCCAACACCTGAAGGTGCCACAGTAACGTCCCCTCCCTTTGTGACTTGTCCTGTGTGCAGTCACGGGCACACAGCCCCTGCCTGGGCCAGCACTGGCTGCAGTGCCCACCCTGGCATGGTGGCACTCACTGCCCTGGGCAGCCGGAGCGCTGGCACATGGCATCCCTGAGCGCAGCACAGCTCCGCTTACCCTGTGCTCCCCTCACCAAGCGGGCAGAAGCGCCCAAACAACTCCCAGCCCTTCCTTACAAGGAAGAAAAGGAGGCCTTCAGAAGGAGGTCCTCCACTTCCAAAGGCAGCGTCCATGTCTTTGAACCAGCTCAAAAAGTGTGCTCATGAAGTCCAGGGTTGCAATCCTACTTATTGCCTGGATTTCTCCTTGCAGGATTCTGTACACTTATATTCCAGGGACATATAAACTAAGAGAAAAAGGAAAAGCATTCTGAATTAAAATTGCTTTGAGGCAAAAGAAAGACCGTGTCAATTAGAGAGGTTGCCTTTATCATTCCTTCCTGAAGCTTCTTAAGAGTGGCAGTGCTCAACCTGGTATGGGACTGTAGTTTCTGTATGTGCAAAATCTGTGTGTAGGTGCATATATGAGCCTATCTGGCAGGAACCATATGTCCTCCTGGCACATAACTGGGGAGTGATGAGCAAGCAAGATGAATGTGTTTGGTCTGGAAATTGTCCTGGCTGTCAACTGGGCTCCATCAGATAGTGTGCCACAAAACGCACCATGCCAACATGGACGTGCGGACTCTTGCATATGAGGTAGTTGGGGGATTAGCTCCAGAAGAGCAGAATCTGTTGGAACGGGATGATCCTGGGGGATGAAGAAACCTGCCCATGGTGGAAATGGGTAGCTCCTCCTTGATGGGCCTCACAAAAGATTCCATGTGCCTGGGGCATGTGGCCATGTCTCCAACTCACAAGTAAGGTGCCAAGGAGCTGGTTGGGTAGTTGTAAAACTGCACGGCCTTCCTGTTCATGCTTTGGGGAAAGAGAGCAGATGCCCATCCCCTTAGGGAAGTGCTCAGGGAATTGCCCTCTGCAGTCTGTGGAAAGCATCTCTGGGGCATGTTCTCGTGCTGCTCTGACCATGTTCAGGACTAGGACTGAAACAGGAGCATGGGCATCCTCCCGCTGCTTGTCACTGAGGGAGGTGGCGTGCTCACGGCCAGAATCCACGTGATGGTCCTGCTCACTAGCCAGCCAGCAGAGCCCCAAGAGCAGCACGAGGGCTCCAGCAAAGCCCCCAAGCTGCCCACTGCCCTACTCAGGGAAGACCACCATTATCTTGGCAATCCTGCTCAGCTCTTGTATCATGTCCCCAGAATCCTACTGCAGTTGAGCTATCTGCTCTCTCACACACTTGCATGTGTTCTTGAGCAGCCAGAGCTTTCTGCCCCCTCTCCAGCTCCATGTGCACTATGAAGCTTTACCTACCCCCAAATATCTCCTCCCTGCCATACCTACAACTTCCATTGACCCTGGAAGAGGCAGAGCGGGCCAGGGGGACCTCCTTTTGGTTGTCTCAGGGGAAGTGGTGAAGCTGTAGAGGCCCCTGCCACGTGGTGGGAAGCGGCAGCCAAGATAGAGGGCGCGGGTGTGTGTGATCTGTTCAGGGAGAAGAGGGTCACCCGCTGGTGCCAAGGCACGGAGCTGGCCGGAGGGACACCCGAGGGATGGCCTTGGAAGGAAGTGTTGTGGGCCCCGCTCGGGGAGGTGGGCGAAGCAATGCCTCCGGCATGGCAGCTGCGCCAGAAGCGCGTTCCTAGTATGGTGCGGGCCAGAGCTGTGCACAAGCAACCGCGTTACACATGATGGCTAGCACAAGCCAAAGTACTCTCCGTGCGAGATGCAGGGGGCTGGAGAGCTCAGCACCACCGTGCGGCTCTGCTTCTCCTCCTGCAGCTTAGGCCTCTTGCTTTGTGCTGCCAAGTGCCTGGCAAGGAGGGCACAGAGAGCCAGGAGACGTGCAGGGACAGCTTTTCTCCTGGTGCAGCACTCACCCTGGAGCCTCCAACAATCCCTTTACTTCCTCAGCAGAGCCTTTGGCCACATGTACCTCTGGGTGTGTCTCCTTCCCCATCCTGTCCTTTTTTTTTTTTTTTTTCCCTGCATTTTCTAGAGGTGATCTAAGAGTATCCAGAATGCTTACAATGACCATCTTTGCTTCCTGTGTTTGAGATTCCCCCTTTCTGAAAGCTCTTTTCAGGCCTGTTGTGTCCTGGCTTCTGGGGAATCGGCACAGCAGTCCTGTATGTGCCTGATCAGGAGGGACCTGAGCTACTGAGTTGCTATCATTTGCTTATCAATGGCAGCACCTCTTGGGCATCACTAGCAACCTGATGAACAAACAGGCATTTATGTGGGGCAGAGGCAGCCCTGAGGAAGCTCCAGATCTTACATCACTCTGTTTTTATTTGCTCTCTGAGTGAGTGCACTTGAACCCCAGTGTGATGGTCCCTGGGGGAAGAGCATTGCTGGGAGCCATGCTCCGGCTGCGGGAGCGCAGTGAGCCGCCCTGCACTTGCAGAGGCAGCTGCACAAGCCTCTCTGGCGAGGAGGCCCCAAAAATGCCCTCTAGGTGAGTGAGAGCTGCTGGGGTGCGCCTGGCCGCGGGCTCCGGGACAGCAGGGGCAGAATTGGAGACAGGATCAGGATTAGGGAGAGGGGCAGGGCCGCCCCCGCCGCCTCACAGCGAGCAACGGCCCGCTCGGGGCGGGGCCACCAGAAGCCCCTCCCCCACGCAGCAGTTGCGGGGCAGATCGGGGCGTGGCGTAGCCTGAGTGGCCGTTGGCGTCGGAGAGGAAGTGACGTCAGCGACCGGAGGCGGTGCCCGCCAGATTCAAGCGGTCGGCGCGGGGGCGTTTCTTGGCGTCGCAGAGGAAGTGACGTCAGCGGCCGGAGGCGGTGCCCGCCAGATTCAAGCGGCCGGCGCGGGCGCAGCCGTTAGCGCTCGCGGGCCGCCATGGAGATGCTGACGTTCCCCCGCTACAGCCCCGCCGACATCATCACCTACCTGCGCTGCCATGTGCTGTCCGGCTCCGAGGCGCGTAACCTCACCAAGAGCGACCTCTTCCCCAATCCTAAGGTACGTGTGGGGGCGTTTCTCAGCCGTTTTTTTTGTTGCTGGTTTTTTCCTTTTTAATAGTGTGATAAAGTACCTTACTCTGTACTGGGGTTACTGTGTCTGTGTCTTGTGGTAGTTTTCGGTATCCCTTGCTTTGTAAGCTATTGTGTGTGCAGGAAAAGAATGAAATACAGGACACAGATGCATTTGCCTGAGGTGATAGCTGCCTTTTATGATACAATAATATAACAGGAGATTATTACTGGTACCCCTGATTGTAGGAAGCAACCCTTTTCTCTTTTCTTAACTCAGTGGGTTAAAGGCTGAACTACTTTCATGGTATTGTTTGGGTGTCTTGAATAATGCAGGTGAGCTGTTGATGTGTGTTGTTTTTGCAGCCTGAAGTCTTGCACATGCTTTTCATGAGAATCCTGCAGAAGGTATACGGGGTCCGCCTGGAGCATTTCTACATGGTATGTGGGTAATAGCAGCTATAAAGAAATATGCGAGGCAAATAACAAAGTCTTTCTCCCTTCCTGCCTTATCCTGGCCTCTTCCTTTTGCCCTAGTAGAAGCTCCCTAGATGGAGTCTCACTAACTTGTGTTTCCCAGAGGTGTGGAGACTGTTACCTGTGTTATTTACCCTGTCTGAATGACCTTACCTTGTGAGAAGAAACCCATGTATTTTCCTATAGTTATGGTGTGCCTGTGTATTCACTCTGCTCTCCTTCCTGTTTAGATGCCAGTCAACGTTGATATAATGTACCCACAAATATTTGAAGGCTTTCTACCTGTTTGTAACTTGTATATTCACATGTAAGTAAAAGAGTTTGTATCTTTTAAGTTGTATTCCTTCCAAAGTCCCAGTTTAGAGGTAGTGGGGCTTTCAAACACCTTTGAATGGTTCCACTGCTCTCCAGTTTTGAGCATTAAAAAAAAAAAAAAAAACCTGCAGATGAGCAACGAGAAGCAATAATTAAGTTATTGGCAGTTGTCTTTTATCTAAATAAATGTCTTGGCTTTACTGTGATGACTGGAAGGCTTCGTGTATGTGTGTGTGTGTGTGTGTGTTGTGGGGGAGCAAATTGGAGCACATTGCTGAATGCCCAGGACTTCATCATACCAAAAAAGGAATCTTAAGTATGTGTTATGTAAACTTGCTGTTTGAATTATAGATACCATTGTCATGATGATACGAGCATTAGGCTTTAAACCTTTTTTCAGGTATAAGGAGAGAAGGGACTCAGCTAAGCACAGGATTTTGTTAAAGCTGAACTAAGTTGAAATCTTCTTCTGTAAAAGCTTATTTTGCTTACCTCTGAAATACTGTAAGAATATGGAGTTTTTAACATGAATTTGTACATGGAGTCTGACTGTGTGGTGTGCTTACTGTACTTGGCCTTTGTGATAAGAGGCCAATATCCATTTCTAGTGAACATGTATAGTGTAAAGACTCTGTAATGGTCACTGCAGAAAAGTCTGTACTTCGTTTCCTTGCAGGGAGCGCTTTCTTCCAGTGTGCTGTATTAATGACTTTCAAATTGCTGATGTTATAAACCCAAGTAAGCAAGTGCTTGTGATCTTTCAAGTTCTGTTGGGGTGAGTGTGGTGAGGGCTGGGGTGGTGTCACTTGATATCCAGGCTGCTTTCTTTCCCACTTGACTTAGATGGATGCATAGTATTCAGAACTGTCCCTGGCTACCAGCTACTATTTTGATCTTTGTTGTGGTCTTTAGACAAGCCAGTTCAAATCAGTATAAGGACTTATTCCTTATGTTATTTGTGTGGGGTGTTTTGAGTGTTACAAGTCTATGCTACTCCTAGCCTGGGGATCAAGCTGTGACACTCTTAAAATGGAGTAAAAATAAGTGGCATTGAAAATTATCCTCGAGTTCTCTATGGTATTTTCTGAGGTATTTCTTGTGCAAATACCTCTATAGGAAACAGTTGCATTCTCAAATTTGCTTCTCTGCCTTTCTAGTTCCTAGTTGTGGTGGTTCCAGTATGTTTAAAAAAAAAAAAAAAAAGAAGGCAAGGCTTTTTTTTGAAGAGCTCTTGCACTTCTGGGTCTGTCTTGTCTAAGACATTTGGGACCTCTCTAGTAATCTTCCTCGGAGTTTGATTGGGCAATCCCCATAGTTTGTGCAACTAGGTTCAATTAGCCTGGTTGAAGGCAGAAAACTACTGTAACTGAGTGTTATTGGAGATTGCTCTTCCTCCCTCTCTATTTAAATCAATGCCCATATTAAGTTTTTTCCCTACATGCCCATTTCTATTTGTTGAATGGTACAGAATCATTAAGGCACTCTCAGTTCATACCTTGGTGGTTGTTTTTATGTAATTTGTGGAAGTTTTCCATGTTACTGATAGGGTGTTAAAGGAAGACAAACTCTGTTTTTGTAATTTTTCTCCCTTTGAAATAATTGCCCAACTTGTTCTAAGCAATTGCAATGCATGTGGAGACTAAAATAGTGATGATTTGCGATTCCAATTTCAGAAGCAAAGAGGACAAGTCGTTTCTTCAGTGGCATTCTCAACTTCATACATTTCAGAGAATCACGACGTGGAATCTATCTGGAGTTACAGTCAAACTATGTAAGAAGAGGCGCCGTGTTACACCTGATACTTGTTTAAACAAAATTAATATTAACCTTCGTCTGCAAATATAGAGGTTGTGTTTTTTTTCCCACCTTTTCACTTCTAAAACTGTATGTTTTAAAAACATGTTGGAGTCTCCGTTGTAACCAGGTAATATGTAAAGGTGCCAGTTTAATATAGGTAAATCTTAAAAGGTTATGGACAAACACAGCTACTGTAAAAGCTTTAAGGAAGACCTTCTGAAATACCCTTAAGAAGCATATTAGTTTAGAACTTTCTTTTAATTCTGGACTATTTCATCTCTGCCAGAAAGAAATGTGTGTCTCTGAAGAGTATCTGGGCTTCGTGATGTAAAGATTTCTGTATGGCACAATAGCCAAGTTATTACTTAAATGGTATAATCTGAGTGTTTTTTTTTCCCAGTTATTTATTTGATGATGGAACCTTGGAAATAGACATTTGAACACAATCATTTTGAGAAATGGCAAATGTCAGAGTCATCTGACTGAATCTAGAACTACCAGCAGTTACTTTTTGAGTGTATCTAGAGTGAAATATGTGGTTTGCAGAGCTTTGAGAGAACTCAAAATATAAACCATGTTTCCCCAAGATAAAGCTATCTCTGCGCAATTAACTTTCAGAAATCGGCTATGGAGAAACTACAACAACTAGAGACAGCAAATCAAGAGGCAGCAGTGAAGCTGGAGAAGCTGAAGTGAGTATGAGCACCAACTGCCTTGGCTAGCTGTCCTGCACATATGTGGGGTCTCTAACTGGGAAGTGGATAGATGAGCGGTGTGGTGATAACCACAGACTCCTCTGAACTTGATCTAGGTGTTGGACAGCCCAACCAGTGCCCAGACTTTCCCTCCTCATCTGTTGCAGATATAAAATGAAAGTTCCTCATGGACTAGAAAAGTACTTGCTTTCAGTAATATGTGTGAGTTTGTGAGTGTGACTAGTTTGCTGTGAAGGGCAGGCTTTAATTCTTTAGAGGCAGTAAATTTGGTTAACAACCATGAAATATACAGTGCTTTTGCTGAAGTTTTCTGTCACATTATCTAGCCTCTCTTCCTCACTTCACAACATGTCCTCACCATATGCACCCACATGCTTTGTAACTTCTCAAAATGGAGTAATATTTTTTGTTCTTAAGGCTTTTCTTCAAAGTCTGTTTAGAAGTCTTTAGTTTGTGCAGACTCAACTTTTCCTATGACACTTGACTGACTTTTCTGTTTAGCCTTCTTTAGAAACAAGCCAGGAAGTATAAAGCTGTTCCTGTTAACTGAATAGATTCTTCTGGTTTTAGGTTAGAGAAGCTGTTGTCAGAAAATAAAATAAAAAAAAAAAAACTAAAATACTTCAGGAGTGATGGTTGCTTTGAGAGGATGTTGTATTTGGTATCTTGGAGACTGTGGTTGAGCTTCCTTGGTTGATTATTTTAGTGATCTCTCTCAATTTAGAGAGGCAAATTTATCTCAGTTTTGGGCATATTTTTTTACCCCTCAGATTCAGTCTATTTAGTGATGCTGTCCATATCTTTGTGCTAACAAGTTTTGTTTTGCTCATAGATGATTGGTTGAAGAGATGGTTGCTTTTCTAGATTGCTTCCCGAACAAAAGGAGTTTGTTTCTTAGCTTTTCTTGGTATATGCTAGACAGCAGGCTTTCCAGCTAGCTATATGGTCTACCCTAATAGAAAATTTATATGGCAAATACCATTAGACAAAGTTTGTATATCCAAGTCACTGTGTAAGTTGGTAAAAGTGTTGTTCCTTTGTGCTTGGCTTTATTTGACATTATCTTTTAAATCAATAATTCTCACTCTTTTCCTACCTCTTCTGTATAAAGTAGCTCCTTAGGTTAGGCATAAAATCTTCTGAACCAAGTAATACTGATTATTAATTAGAGACTATCTTTCTTTGATAATCTAAGCTGTTGACAATTAATTCTTTTTAGAGTGACTATTTTATTCTCCATACTCCATCAACCTCACTATAATGTTGCAACTGTCCAATATAGATTTTAATTTTATCTATTTATTCTGCCCAGCACTGTTCCAGTAGAACAGCAAGCAGAGTTCAAGCAGTTGTCTGATGACATTCAGGAGTTGCAGCAACTGCTGAACAACGACTATCGACGGAAAGCGGTAAGATCTCATTTCCTATTTTTCTGGAACACTACCATAGCTTCTGATCATGGCTGTTCATTATTTTTTCTCTTTTTTCTGTCTCCCCCTAATTCTATAAAAAATATAGTTTTTTTTGTTTGTTTTAAAACAAAAATCATTGTGACAGAACATTCTTCTAAGTCCTTACCATTAACTCTTTGCTTATCTGTAAGGAATGTGAAATGTGGAATCAGACTTAGGGTATTTCACACTTTCTTTGTGATGATTTGATAGATACCTGTTTTAAAAAATGTGTGTTTCTCAGTTAAACTAGTTTTGTCTTGCAATAGAATTTGAAGGATTAAATTGGAACTGAGGGTGAGCTATGTTAGGAAGTAAACCGAAGCCTAAGAAGGGTTACACAAGGGAATATCCTAGACAAAGAGCAAAGGTAGTGTTGGTAGGGAGAAGTGATACTTCTGCTACTTTAAGCTGTCTCCGCTGTTATTATTAATCATGTTTTACCTACTTATTACTGGGGGCCTTGTGTATTAATGTAGGTCTTTCTAAAGTAAAAACAATGCCTCTGGCATAGGGTTGTGCGTGTGTGTAACAAACCGCCAGGGCTCATGTAAGCAGAGGAAGGGAAATGGCGCCAATGTTTGCTGCTTGGGATGGAGCTGCAATGTGAAGCATGTCTCATGAAAGCATGCTGAGAAGGTTTGGTTGTGGCAGTGCAGAGAAGGGAGCTGCTAGGAGTATGTAGTACACAGGCTTTTGGGGAATGGGCTCTGTGCTTGTTTTCTGCTCTATCTGCCCACCTCATTAGAGGGAGCTTTAATAAATTGGTGCCATCTCTTATCTCTGTTCAAAGTTACCTACTGTTGCCTGCATTCCTAATGCTCCCAGTGGCTTTTCAACAATGCTTTGCTTCTCTGTATTTTGGCTTTATATGGACTGCTATTGTGTTTGCTAGTTTGCGAAACTCCAAAGAAATCCTCACTGAGCTTTGAATAGCAATGAAGTGTGCTGCATAACTCGTGGACAGCATTGGTTAGGCTAGGTTAGTGTGATGTAGTGCTTTCCCTGAAACAGCCCTAAACTATATTAGGGCAGTCATCCCTTCTGTACGCAGAAATCTAGCAGAAAAGGAATGACTAATTAGAGATTCCTATCTTAAGTTCATCGTTTCTTTTCTTGTGTGCTGTGTGTTGTTGTTTTTTTTGCTAGACAGCTTTGCAAGAAGTGATCTCACAGAAAAAGTCAGATATTGCAGAGAGGGCCCGAAAACTGGTAAGTGTACCTTCATATGGGCTGTACCTTAAATTCCAGTGCAGCTAATTGATTAGCTCTCTCTTTTTAAGGTTATTCTCAGTGCTAGGTAATGTAATGGGTCTGGAGGTGTGTTTTTAGCTTTTTTTAAAAACTGCTTCAGGTTGGCTTTTCACATGGAAGCTTCATTTACTGAATTGATAAATGCATGTCTTCAGCTTAAAGTTCTGTGTTTATTCAGGAGGCTGATCTGTTAATGGGCAATAAATCTAAGATGCCAGGAAGCTACAGACTTGCCTTACATACTTGGAGTGACTAAGAGGTGTACACTGACCAGATGGTGAGAAGGTGTGAGTTTGGGAAAGTGCAGAGGAAGTGTGCGCCTCTTCTACTGAGATAATGCACTTGGCTTTGAAACTCCGCTGTGATTTTCTGATTTGCCCTAAGAGTGGTCCCAAAGGAGGGAGCTGCCAGTCATATGTACTAGCTGGCAGGCTTTTAGAGGAATGTTAGCTACATACTGTTCTTGCAACTTAGTGTTGCACCATTGTAAGTCTGTTCAGGAAGAAAAAATAGAGACTAATTGTTTTGCTTGTAAATGTTGACAGTATTTAGAGTCATTTTTGTTTCTGGAGTTAGTTTCCTATTGAAGGAATAAAACACCACATACAGAATACTGTCTAGTCATAAGTTCTGACAAACTGTGTCTCATAACTCTTAGTTTACTAACAGCAAAGGCACTTGTTTTCACTAGAATGAACTCAAAGTGATAATAGCTGCTTTGAAAGAAGAACAAGAGCAGCTGAAATCAAAAATTGTAGAGAGTCCGGAGGAAGTGAAAAACTACAAAGAGACAATGAAAGAAAGTGTTAAGAAACTGAAGAAATTCAAGGTGAGTTGTTTTTTCTTTTCCTGCACAAGAAGGCTTTGCATCAGAGAATGGTTTATTCTTTTTTTCTAGACAAAAATTAGCAGTAGATTAGGTTGGAATTAAATTCTTCATCATAGCTTCAGAGAAAGTTGAAGTTTATTTCTGTAAGAAAGATCATTGGTATGTCACCATGCGTGTGGAGAGATTTTTTTTTTTTTCCCTCTGGCAGAAAAACAGCCTTGCAATCGCTTGTCCTTTTTTCTCTAATGAATTAGAGTTATTTTCAAAACTAGAAGTAGAACTCTAATGCTTTCTAGCTGCCTGCTCTCAAGAGGTGACATTATATTGGCCGCTCATAAATATTCTGAACTCCAGATGCTTCATTGGATCTATGTGCTCACTTGTTATTTCTGCAATTTATGCCCATCTCTACTAGTCTGCTGAATATCTTCTTGAATTCTTTTTAACTAGTTGCGCTTTTTTCATAGCGATGTCCAGTCTTTAAATGTTTGTTCAAGGTTGCTCATATGTCAGTGAAACTTGCTGAACTTTCTACTCCCAGGTTTTTGTTTTAAGAGATAGAACTTTTATTGCTGTAATTCTAGACACCTGTTCTGGTATCATAACTACTGTTTTATCAGTACGGTATTTTTCCACTCTGAGTTTTTACTCTTTCCTTATTTTTTGTAACAATTTTAGTTTGGTATAAAATATCCTCATTTTTTGACCTTCCATGATAAATGCTTTTGTCTATAAACTGAAAACCTGATTTAAGCAGCAACTGTGTTCAATTCCCATGTGGTGCAATGACAACGAAGGAATGGGTATAAAACTCAATATACATTAATACCAGTACAAAATAACCTCAACTCTCATGCTGTTTCTGTTAAGCTTTTGTGTGTTTGTTTTGTCTTTTTGTTTTTATTTAGCAAGAGGTTATAGAGAATTATGAAACTTACCGCGACCTTGTTGAGATTCTTCCATCCTGTCAACTGGAGGTGCAGTTGTACCAAAAGAAAATGGGAAGACAGGTAGCAAATATGGAGAGACTGGCCAGTGTAGCAGCAGAGGTTTGTATTGCAATAACTTTATCGACTTAAGGGGAGTTCAATATCAAAGCAAGATAGGTGTTCATCAGTAAGTAAGGATCTGTTATTCTGAAAGTTCCTCTCACCTCCACTCCAGAAAACTCTAACTTCAGAATCTCAGTTTAAGAAGTATTAGTAGAAGCAATGTGCAGCAAAGCACCAACTATATAACTAATGTACTGCTGGCTATCTCAAATACTCAATGTCTAAGAGCACAAACAACTATTTCAAGGACTGTCATGTCTTAAATGTGTCTAATTTTACTGATATTGCCAAGCCAGCCTTTCACTGGTGAGGTCTTTGTCACAATACCGTACATTGCTAATTACTATTTAGTCTTGGTGAAAATGCAATTATTAAGATTTGAAAACTGATATGTAGTCTTTCTGGATATTTGTACAGCACATGTGCAATTATTCTTGACTAAGAACTATAGCAGAATTTAGTAGCTTCTGTAAGTTATACAAATTGATATGATCTTAACCTTTCAGGCTAAAGATTGGATTTGGGTTTTATACGAAGACTTAAATTAACAATCCGGATTCTTTAAAAAGTAGGATGCCAGTTCAAATCTTGGTGTTCCCTGTTAGAAATTCACCGCTTTAATCTTGTTCTCCACTTTTATTTTTCCAATGCTTTTTGCATATTCTAGGTCAGAAATCTAGAAGATCAGTTGGAAAGTGCTCAGATAGAGCTGAAAAAAGGAAAAACGGATGAAATGTCCTTAAAGAGATTGGTTACTGCAAAGCAGGAGAAGCTGTCTGCAACAGAAATAAGGACAGAAAAGAAGCGTGAAGATGTTGAGCAATTTAAGCACACTATGTTTGAGTATGGATGAGTTGACATTTCTGCCTGATGCTACTTTCTATCTTGTTATGTGCTACTAAAGTTCCTGTCTGGTACAAACACATGGCTTAGCAATAAGAAGAAAGAGTGATATGGGATAGCTCTGTATGAAGACCAGAAATGCTGTAGGCAGGGACTTGGGGTCTCAAATCAATAATTGCAATGTGACTTGACAGCTATTCTTCTATTGGATGACTAATTTAATTTATAATGCTTATTCTTGATTCTTTTATCTTCTTAAAGAGAATGTCACATTGGGATAATTTTCCAACTTATCAGACTTCAACAAAGCCCCATTTGCCTCTCATGAATTTTTCATAATTTCCCTTGCCACTTTTGCTCATTATCAAAGATGTTCAAGACCTATGGGGAAATGGGGCTTGTATCTCAGAGGAGTATTATCCTGACATGATGCTTCTAAAACAAAAGAAAAAGTGTCATTTGATCAAAACCTTTCAGCCCATCTTCCTTCCTGCTTTATGCTAAAGGCAAGTTGTGAGGCAATATTTACAGCACAGAAGTGACTGCAGTAGTAAACTGCAGTATTGTCAGCGTAAGGTCATGGTGTCACTGTGAGGTTAGAAGTTTTGAAATGTAATGGAGAAAGTTTATTAAACAACAGTTTTCATATACTGGAAAATACAAAGGAAGTATAGAAAACTATTGCTTGAATAGGCAAAGCATAATGGAGGAAAGCTTTCTTTTTACATAGCTGGGGTAACTAAACCTTAGTCCTGCTGAAAGTCTTTAGCTGTGTGCAAGATACGCTGAGGAGCAAAGGAGGTTTGGTTATTTACCAGCTAAACTAGCTTGGAAGGAAGAATGTTTTTAAGCTACATCATTTCATTCTTGACCTTATTTTAAAAGAAGTTCTCTGCTTATCCATTGTTTGATATACTAGATTAGTTTCCTGGAGTGCTGGAATCAGGAATTTTGGTAAGAAGGAAAAGAAGGGAGGTGACATTGACTTGAAAATAAGTTTTAATTGACTACTAAGACTGACTTTTGAGGTAGGTAGAAAAGCATAAATAGGCTAAGCCTGAAAAGAAGTGATTCCAGCGATTCTTTAGATAGGGACTGAACTGTAGCAGCTGCTTTAATGGAACTGTATTATACAAATGCAATATCTATAAATTGTTCCATCTGTAATTATTGTACAAATCCTCTTTATAAGTAGGTGTCTTTTGCACTTAAAGTAGGAGCAAGCTTCTTGTTCCTAGCCTAATCCTCCACTGATTACACAGCAACTCACAGCTGAAGCTATCTGAATTTATCTGTAAGTTAGGGAGGTGTTGTTGGTTCTGGTTGGCTGTGATTCCAAGGTGCAAGCTCCATGCTACAGGAAATCTGGTGTCTGGCAGTTCAGAACTTTCAGATCGTCACTTCTTTGCTTCTCCTGTAATCAGTGGGAGAGGAACAAGCAGATTTCCTAGCTGACTTAGAGGGGGAAATGAATTACTAACCCTTGTGGTGCCAAACTGCTGGTGTTATATAAATTTGGCCTAAGGATTATTCTGTCACACTGTATTTAGTATACTCTCTAAATACTTAATGCAGTCCTGAAGAGTGTGAATGTCTTGGGGTTCTTTCTTCCCTCAAGGAGACCAAGTGTGTGCATATGTAGCAATTATTATGTATACAATTATGTTGTGGATTAGTAATGAGGTTGAGGATGTCTTTCAGCAAAGAGTTGGAAGGTGGTGAAAGTAGCATTAGTCCTCGGTAGATGCAAGGACTAATGTCATGCTCGAATTGGCATAGGAGAGATGTGTTTACTGCAATTATGGGCTCCGTGCAGCAGTAGTTTTCTCCCTGCTGGAAATGTGTGATTAATTACGTGCTTTATGTTGAAACTCCAGGTGTTGGTGTGTATCTCTGGCCTGTGGCTCACAACACCTGCATGGGGTGAAGGCTTGAGAATAACTAAAGGTTGGGTGGACTGGGGAGACTGGGAATTTAGGACATGATCCTTGTGTTTGAGAAGCAGGGCAAGGATACACTTGAAGTTGGATATAACACTGGTGGTTGGGATTGGAGATGTGACTTAAATCTGCTTTAACTGAGGAGAAAGTATGACTTTGAGCTAGGCTCAAATGGGAAGTGCAGCTGTGTAACTTCTACCCCTGCTCTGGTGGGTTGCAGACCTTTTGGCAAGACTTTCCACTGAGGTACTAATCAAAGGCAGGATAGTTGTGCCCAGGTGGTTGCTGGTCTGAGCTCAGTCAGTTTTACTGGAGTCATTTGAGCTGCCTTGACTGACAACCGGACATCTTCACCACCTACCTGGAATTCCCCTTAATTTATTTTTTTGTTGTTGTTTTGGTGGTTAAACAAAGCTAAATTTTTAAGGCTGTGACAAGCTTTCTGACAGTGTGATGGGAACAAATCTGTTTAGTTGTGCTTGTAGGGCAAGTAAATTTTGTATAGGATTGACTGTAGAAATGCTGTTTTCATGTTCATAAGATGCAAGCTGAGTATGTGAAGTTATTCAACATGAAATCAGTTGAATAGTTTAGCTCTAACTTTTCTAACTTTTCTCCTTTAGGTATTGTAACAGAATTCAGGAAAAGAGGGGGGCTGTATATGAAAAAGTGACTGCAATTCAGAAGGAGATCCAACAGACAAAATTCAAAATCCAGCAGTTGAATGAGAATGCTGAAAAAGAAGAAATGCAAGTCAAGGTAAGTAGTGTGTGTGGCCTTGCAGAACCAGTAAGATCAGTGGGTGGTAGTTTGTGGATGGTTGGAGGGAGGGTGTTGTTTTCTGCTTGTGGTTCCAGGGAGGCAATGGGGTTTGTGCCTACCAGCCCATAAAAGTGGACTTTGCAAACCTAAGAGGTATGGTGTTTTTTTTTTTTTTTTTCTTCTTTTTTTTTTTTTTCTTCCTAGGACATGTGCCTTAATTTGAAGGCCGTTTTGGAGAAGTGTCATGACTCTCTCTTAGAGACAGTAAAGAGTTACGCAGCTGCAAGAGAAGATGAAATTGCTGAACTGAAGGAGGAGCTACTTAAAATTCAAATTCCTGGGAGTAATTCTTAAGCATGCCTTCATTCTATTGCTTTTGGATTATGCTCTTGCTTGTATCCAAACTTGAAAGTTTATGCTTTGGGTAGGATGGATTGCTCAAGGCAAAAAGCAACTTTCTCAAAAACTGTCTGAAGACATTTAGCTTTACAGGCAGATCTGGTGTTGCCGTCTAGCTAATGATGGCAAGAGAAGTCTTGGTTCAACCAGTTTGTATTGTTTTGGTTATTATCTGGTTTTAGGCATAAAAATGCAAGCCTTGCTTAGACCAGGTTCTTTCCGTTTAGAAGGAATCTTGCTTTTGCAGAAATTGTTTTGCAAATGTTGATCTTGCTGACTTGTGGCTTTGGTCTGGTCTGACAAGATACACTGTTCAAAGTAAGTCAGTAATATATCTTGCTTCTATTTTTTCAATTATGATTAAATTCTGTTGAAGCAGTAGTATCTTCCTTGTAAACACTAGCTTGCTCTTCATAATGTTTGTGACTCTGGAAACTCCCGAGAATGTCATTTTGGTTAACGTTGCAGTGTCTCTAGGAGCTTGAACTCATTGTTTCTACCCCATGTTGTATTGAACACTGTTTTGTCTAAGTTGAGGGCAAGTCTCTGTTTGGGACACTAGTTTGCAATGGTCCTAAATACTTTCTAGAATGCTTTGGAAATGTTTTTGATCATTAGAATTAATACAAAATATTTTTAAAAAATACCTTATATAAGGATATGTAACCCTATTTCCCTTATGTTTTTCTTCCCCCCTCTCTCAACTGTCTATTTTTCACTTGGCATAATATTCTAACTGAAAAATAAAACTTTTTTTTTACCTTTTATTAATAACCATTGTTACAAATGTATTTTTATAATGAGGGAAGATTTGCTTTTCAAGACCAAAGATAACTTCTTTCCAGTTTTGATTAAATATTCAGTTTCTCTAGTAAATAAGAGTTAGGAACAGTGGGTGACCATGGCCTTAAAAGCTCTTTTTACTGAGGCATCATACTGCCTTAGGTCTTGACTGTGGGGATGTGTGTGTGGGGGTATTTTTCTTTCGCCTGCTTTACAGCATGTGATATGTACTCTAATGAAAACCTGTGTTACATAGGAAATCATTAACTAGTACCTTTTCTTGTACAGCTTTCCCATTTCCATCAACTACAGTCTGTATGTAGTAGATCACTATTCTATGTAACACAACATAATGTATGTGTTTCTCTTTGTGATTTTTTTTTTCTCCCCCCTCAAATGTAGCAACGTAGTAATTTGCTCAAAGCCCATTTTGTGAGTGAAGGCTTAGAAATGGCTTCTGCCACACACTTTCAGAGCAGGACTTTGTTTCATTAACCCAATATGCTTGAATGTCTTGAGTTAGTTTCTGAGTCTGTGATAATCAGGCTTTAGAAGAGCTCCATGCACTAGTAACATGTAAAATAGATGGTGGCTCAGGTGCTGCTCTACAGCTTGGCATAACATTATTTAAGTTGGTAGTTCCACAGGATTATATATTGCAAAGTGCTTCTTTTCTGTAGCTTGTAACCATTTGTGGTGCAGTGATTGCGCTGCAGGACTTTCTGTTCTTACTTGATTCAAATGTTCAATTACTAAGTATATTCTGCAAGCAATGAAGAAACTGATCCTGCAGGAATTGGTACTGTACCATACTCTTTCCAAGTTGCATGTTTTGGAATCTAGCATGCACACACATCTGCCCACATATGCTATCTCACCTTTTGCAGTGCATTTGGCATTAACTCATTTCAGTTGTTTATCTTGCTGGAAATGTTTTCTTACAGTTTCAATACAGTCTTTAGCTCTTCAGTAAAATTCCTAGCTCTTTTGTTTAATCAGTACTATATTTGTTTGTTGCTACTCTTTTCCCTTCCTCTTCTTTTTAAGTGTAAGAAGAGAGCTTGTTTTTGGTCAGAAGCAACTTTGAAGGAGAACCTCTTTAGGCTCTTATGCCAACACCTGTCAAATCTTTTATTCCCCTTTTGTTTTTTTTTTTTTTAATAGTGGATTTGTTCATTATACACAACGGATTCTGGTAGTCATTGGAAAACTAGGGCAGAATCTAGTTCTAATCTGAGCATAATAATCTAGGTCAGAATTTCAGGTTTAACATTCAGTCCCTTTTTATATTAATATCCTCTAAAAGTGGCTCTAAACCTCAACCTGCATGCTGAGTTCCTCTTTGGACCAGAGTGCTTAGTGCAAACGTAGGCTCCCAGAGGTCAATGTGATGATGGTTAATGAATTTAACAGGTTCTCACTGTGGCCCATCTGTACTTTCCTGTTGCTCATGCTTCTTCCTTGATCATAAGGAAGATCCAGTGCCACCCTAGACTGGCACAGAGCCATGCCCAGGCCCTGCCTCATGCCTTCATACAGCACGAGCTGAGCTGGCTCTCCCCAGAGCTTTTCTCTAGGAAACTTGTGTAAATCGGGGAGTAGGTTAGAGTCTCTGAGAAGGCCACTGTGACTGAAGCTTATCACTCAGACAAGATGTTGCTTTCCAGGAGCAGGAAATCTTAAGATCTGTCTGAGCTGCTGCATGGGTGGGAGAGGGTTGTGTATCAACACTGAGCTGAAAAGGCCTCTTGCAAGCTCAGGTATTTACGCACATTCTAGATATTCATGGACAACACCCTTGGATTTCTTGCTGTTTGTAAGTACCCTTTCCTTTTACAGACTTTACACACCCCCTCTGCTATTAAAAAGGAAGATGTGTATATCCTGCCTGCTAAGTTATGCCCTCAGTCTTGGAGGGAGTACATGGCTTTTTTAAGAATTGAAAATACCTGTGATACCTTTTGAAGTAGAAAATGTATTAACGGGGTTAGATGGGAAATGGGTGGGCACCTTAGCCTTAAGGTGCTGGAGCTAGTGTGCAAGAACAAGCCTTTTTAAAGAGGCTGTTTGTGATGCCTCCTGCTTCTTGAGCCTTGCTGCTTCTCTCCTTGTAAAGGAAGGAAACTTCTCTTTCCTGCCCTATGAACAGGGCAGAGTTGGGGCAGAAAGTTCTGTTTTTTTCAACAGCTACTTCATGCTTTGATTGTAGGATGCTATGGAAGAAGAAAGATAGAGTTGCGTTTGGCCGCTTGATGGAGCTCTTGTCACAGGTAGTGGTGTCATTTTTTTTTTCTTCTTTCCCCGCTCCTAGCAGTGCTTGGCCAAGGAAACCACAGGAAATTTGCCAAATCTGCAGCATCAGGATAACAATTTCACAGCTTCACACTTGTATATTCTAGAGCTAGTCAGGACCTGATAAATTCAAAAGTTAAAGCTTTATTTAATTGTTTTTATAGACATTGAGAAGGCTTACAATCAGTGTAATGTGAAGGTTACCTAAGTAGCCACGTCTTGCAACAGCATGTCAAAAGTCACAAAATCCTTTTCGGTTTTGTCTTGTGGAAGATATAGAACATGGTCTGCACATCCAGAGGAACGTTTTCCTTTTGGGAAAAACTCCCTTTACCTTTCTGTCATAGAATCCTTAAGGTTGGAAGGGACCATTAGAGATCATTTAGTCCAATGCCCCTGGCGCAGGGCCACCTGGAGCACGTGACACAGGATTGCGTCCAAGTGGGTTTTGAAGATCTCCAGAGGAGACTCCACAACCTCTCTTGGCAACCCGTTCCGGTGCTCTGTCACCCTCACTGTTTAAGAATTTTTTTCCTTAAGTTCCTGTGGAACTTCTGATGCTTCAGTTTCCGGCGGTTTCCTCTAGTTCTGTTGGTGGCCAGCGCTGAAAAGAAGCCAGCACCATCCTCCTCACTGCCTCCCTTGAGGTACTCTCCTTCCCTTGTCCAGGCTGAACAGGCCCAGCTCTCTTGGCCTTTCCTCACAGGGCAGATGTTCCAGATCCCTCATTATCCTTGTAGTCCTGCACTGGATTCTTTCCAGTAGCTCCACCTCCCTCTTGTACTGTGGAGCCCAAAATTCAGACTCCTCAAAGAAAATCTTCCATATTTCTCAAGCTTTCATGTCTCAAGGTTACAGACTTGACATTGTAATGATGGCCAGAGAGGAGGTGAGAAGACCTGTGTAGATTATAGGGGCTGAGAAGATGCTGAGGTAGTTTGGTGCACTGCCAGCCACTGTAGTGTAGAAGGTGGTTCTGAACTGCAGCTGATAGTTTACCTTGGCCTCAGAACCAAGGCAACTAAATCATTGTCCTGTCAATGTTGATGGCTACTACTAGATTTTTAGTATTAGTTTTGCAGTTGTATAATATCCAGGATACTTCTATCTGCAAAATATAATGCTGACATTTCTATGAACTTGTTTGCAGAACACTGATTATGGTAGACTGATTATGGTGCAATTATGCTCGATGTTAAGAGACCCAAGAAAATAAGTGGTAAGTAAGTATTAACACTGCTGTGATGTACTCCCACTCTCCTCAGCACAAAAGGTTTGGGCTCCCTCTTGCTTTTCTTCTGCAGTTTGTTGCTTGATAATAGCAGGATGCCTTTAAAAGGGCAGAACCTGATAACAACTCGTAAAAACTGCACCTATCCTTTGTAGGTAATGTAGTGTGTAAGTTTTCATTAAGTGTTGCTGCCTGATTTGATAGGGATGGTTCAGGATTTGTTCCTTTTTCACTGTTTTTTTTTTTTTTTTTTGTCTTACATTGCTTTTATTTCTGTCATGCCAATGGACCAGAACCTGTTTTGGTTCTTGCTGTGTTGTGTATCGTGCAGCAAAGAAGCTCTGGCAGACTTTGTCCTAAAGTGTTAATAGTCTAAAAAAGAGATTAAGTGACAGGTAAACTGGAATGACCCTGCTGGGGGTATTGCCAATGTTATTGCATATACGCAGTTCTTCGCCAGACTGTAGTAGTAATGCTTATTTCTTATCGGACATCCTCAAGTTGTGCATGTAAAGACACTGATGAGCCCTGAGGTATAACAGAGAAAAATCTATTATATCTTATATTTCTTGCCTTATTGTGGTTGCTCCAATTGCGGTCTGCTACAATTACAAAGCCCAGTTCTGAGTTTTTTGGGTTGCTTTTTGTGTTTGGTCTCATTTTCTATGTAGAAAACTTGTGGGTAAAGCCACTGAAGTTTGGGAGTAACCACCTGTATGCCTAGGGTGGGATAGATCCTCAGAGGTATTAAATTACTGTTGCTAGAGGTGTATGTTACTGACTCTGGGAGAATAGAAGTTGTAGGGGTCACTTCTCCCTCAGTGAAGACCAAGCGGGTTGTTTTCTTTACCAGTAATTTTTTTTTTCCCAAAGCAGAATGAAAACAGGGTTTTGAGAGCTGAATTTCCTGATGGTTGGCAGATCATATTCTATCAATTGCAGAAGAGTTCTTCTGATTGTTCTGACAGTGAGGTTGCAAAGGGGTATGTTCTAAAAAATAGACTGACAAGGAGAAGTGGACGTTAAAAAAATTTCTTTGTGCAAGCTGCAGGTCCCACTGGAAGAGGCCAGTGTTTGTATTAAATGAAGTCCCTGCAAACAAAAGGAGGGAAAACCCAGTTTATGTTGAGGTTTCCATAGCAACAGAATACTTTTCTTGGAAATTTCAAACTATGAGATTTAATCTAGCTGCTATTTAACTCTTGCATGCAAAGCCCTTCCCTTTCTCAGTTTGCCCGCAGTCCTTAGTGACATCCGCCATAGTGATGGGTCTACTATGAAGGTGTGATGGTGCTTTTTGTTGGGAATGATGAAGGAAAAAGCTTATGAGGCAGAAGCTCTGTGTGTGTGTGCATGTGTGTGATGGGCTGCGTGTAGGAGTGATTTATCATAAACTGCTGATCCGGGGCAGCTTTTGTTTCCTGCAGTTCCTGGTGAGGAAGGGCTGAGTTGGTAGTGAAGGTCGAGTTGCCAGGCAGACATGTGCTGTAGCCTGGAGGTTTTACTGCATAATTTGATGATGTTTTTAGAAGTGATACAGTTTAGTTTGTATCATGGTGTGGGATCTGTAGAAAACTTTGTGTGGATATTTGGGAAGCTCATAAATGCTTAAGTTTGCACCAATCAGTCCTTTGTCTGAAGAACCTCAGATGAGAATCAGTGTTGTTGGGGGAAGCTCTTGTGGAGGGAGATTGAGAGGGTTGCATTTTTCTACCTGAAAAAAAGACAGCTGAGAGAAAGGGGAGCATGACAGAGGTCTGTGAAATCACTAATGGACTCTAAAGATAGAAGGAGGTTGCTTTTGTGGAGAGAAACCCTGAGTGGATGTGGAAAAGAAGTGGTGTTTTTTTTTTTTTTTTGGTACAGCAGAGGAAAAGAATTGTGTTCCCTTCCTTCTGGCTGTAGTGTCTGATGAACCTCTGCTTCATCTCTCTTCTAGCCTCTCATGTAACCCTCTGGCAGGCACAGAAGAGTGAGCTTAGCAAGACAGGCTGCTGGTGTAGGAGAGCTGCTGCAGTGGGAGGCAGGATGGTGGTGGTACCTGGCTGGCATGATGGTGTGCTGGAGATGTCCAGGAGTAGGGACCGGAGTCTTGATGGGATGGAGATGTCCTGCAACCCCTGGTCACTGCTTTGGTCTTCTCCACAATCCATAAGAATTGGACATGGTGCAGGCAGGATGTTAGTACAAGCCTTTACTGTTCTGCTTGCAAACTTGGTTTTAAACCAATTGTAAAATTTGAGAGTTCCTATCAGATAAAACCAACAGATTTTTGCTGCTATTTTCCTCTTCTGTAGGAGGATCTATTAGTCCCTTCTGAAGATTTCAAAGGATTTTTACCTCTTTCTCTCTAAACTTCTAATTTTCTTTTCCACTTTTTCTCAAACCAACCTAGAGAGTTGGCAATGCTTTCAGTGTTATCCTATGGTGTATTATGGCTTTTAATTTTTACTGCAAGCCTTAAGTTTTAGGGCACTGGGAAACGAGATGTGACTTGTGATGTGTGGTGTACATGCAGTTTAGGCTGTTAGAGACTTGTTGCTTGGCTGACCTTAAATGCAGAAGAGGGAATTCAGTCACCTGAGTGATCTCTAGTTCGGTGGTTTTGTGGCTTTGTGAGAGAAAAGCAGTGCTTGGAACATATGATATACAGCATGCCAGAGGCATGGCTATGGGACCCCTGTTTCGATGCATTATGTATTAGCCTTGTAGGGGGCTGACTAAGATCGACCAACCTCCCCATTTTCAGCAAAAAAAACCATTCTGTTTTAGTAAGTGGAGGTTAGTGGGTTTTTGTTGTTGTTCTGACTGTCATTCTGTGGTTAGTCTGATGAGGCTTATTGAGTCTTAAAGATCTCTGGGCAGCAAACCTTCATCACTGGAAGATTTAGAAGAAAACCAGTTCAAAGGTTTCGAAGAACAACAATCCAGGTACATGCAGGTAAATAGTAAGCAGGACATTAAACTAGTACACCTTAACAAACCATTTTTAAACAAACTGCTTTTAAACATTTGTTATGTCTTCTATTTCTCTTGGCAGCTACCTGTTCAACTTCTGACCTGTTTGTAAAAATCTGCACACCATCTATCAAGGGGATACACGCACTTGCAAACTTCTGTTCTGTGGGCATTAAGTAAATTATTTCTTTAAGATCATATGGCAGATCTATAATTAATTAAACCCTCCATGATATTAGTGCGAAATAATTTAGCCTTTCTAAAAAGGTAAATGTAATTTGCCGATCTGGTATTTGGAAGAATGCTTTCCCCAAAATCAATTCCTTTAGTTTCCAGAGAATAGAAATGAGAAGCAATCTCATTTTAATTATATCTCTTTATTGCTAACAAAGGAATGATTTATGCAATTAAATTAACTGGCTAGAAAATTATTCTCAGCTGGGCTGTCCTAATTCTTTGCTTTCTGAATTGCAGGCTCTTACACTTTTCTATGTAGATTAATTTTTCTGATATGCAAACAATGCTCCTTGTGTTCATTTTTAACATTTTTTATTCACAGCTCCCCTTTTCTTAGTGTCAACGACATGAGTAATATTTGTGCACTGCTGGGCTCTGATTCATTTTTTTATGTAGAAAGATGGAAAAAAAATCTTTCTTTTGAATCTCATTATTGCCAGTGCAGAGCAAGGTTTTGAAGTTTTCTTATCTATTGCTGAGAAACAGCAGCAGGAACATGGAGAAACTGCAAAGATGTCAAAGGATGAAAACTTTTGAAGGAAAATGTATCAGCATTGTGCAGACAGGTGAATTTGCAGCTAGTGTTAAGAACTCATTTTTTATGTATTCCTCTTAAAACTCTGTCACCCTGCAGCTGGTTATTTAAAAAAAAAAAAAAAAAAGCAAGCTGAAAAGCAAAGGAAAAAAACAGTCTTTTGTATACAAACTTAATAGCCAAGACTTTTGGATTTTTTTCAGCCTGGAATTAGCTTGCAGTGGCTGGCCAGAAATTTGGCTAGTGATATTTGGGCTTGGGGAAAATTACCATGTAACAACACATTGTGACCGTGTGCCAACACAGTCTGACATCTTCTGGATGGGCCATTGGTGTAATATGCTGTTTTAAAACAGCAGTGAACATATTGCAGAGCACGTGTTAGCTCTGTCTGAGCTGTCCTGCCCTGTATCCGTGAAGATGTGTCAGCTGGTCAGTGGTTGCTGCAATTGGCACTCACACTGCTATCAGATGGTTTTGAAATATAAAAGCAGTGTTTTGTCTGCTTTGATGTGTGATGCTTTGTATGTGGCACGGTCTCCATCACTGGGATGCAGAATAGATTCCCAGTTTAAAAGCTTTCGAACAGTCCCACAGGAAGGATAGAGCTAGGGTGATTCGAAGGGGGCAAGAGAACTTGGAGCACTTCCTTTGAGGTGCATCATCCACATGGGACTTTTCTCCCTGTGCTGGATAACTGCACAGTGGATGGATGTTGGGGTAGCTGGTACAGTCATCTTGGCTGAAAATGTTGATGTTATCCTTGAGGATGTTCTCTGAGCGCAGCATGGATGGCATTTACTTGGAAAGTGCAGTCACAGGGACTGGAAAAAAAGCTCTCAAAGAACAGTTATTCTTGACTGGTCCTGGAAGCTCTCCGCAATCTGTGCAGTTTTATTCTAATAATAACTTGACTAATACAAGAAAGGCTATCCTAGGGGAATGCTATTTTGCAAGTAATCTGTTGAGCAGGCTTTGAGTTCAAAATCTAGGCAAATGGAAGGAATGGGTAGAAATCAGTAGGATAAAATTGAGGACAAACCTTACTTTTAGGAAGGAATATTTGATTTAAAAAACGAGCAACAGCAGCCCAGGCAATAAGTACTGCAGGAAAGGATCTGGGTTCATAGTGAATCACAGCTGAGTCAGTGTGATGCTCTGTTGAAAAGAAATAATTTTCTTGGAATTATTAATAGCAGTGTCATGTGCAAGTTATGGAGTGGGGGACTCAGCTAAATTATATGATGGTGAAGTTTGTGCTGGCAGAATATATGCAGTTTTGCATGCCACATTTCAAAAGCCAAAAACTGAAAAGATCACAGAAACTGTAACCTAGGGGATAGGTAATGGCAAGTCCTACAGAGAGAGTAAAATGAGCTTCACTTGCAGTAACAGAGAATTAAACTGGTGACAGGAAAACCTTAACCTTCATTTATTATGGGTTTGATGCCCACCTACCAGGTAAAACCTTGGATCTAGTGGATGTATCCTGGTACATCTTTGTGGAGCCACAAAGGGAGGGAAGAGACAGCCAGAGCAGAGCCTTCAAATTTGCAAGGTGATAGGTAATATAGGATTTCAAATTGCCCTCTGTACAAGCACAGCCATGTGAGTAGTAACCCTGTGCTCCTGAGAATTGAACTGAAAGTATATATGATCCTGTCCCTCTCTGCACCATGCTGCTTGTCCCTATGGATCCTATTGTGTTCTGGTACTGCACATGAACGAGGGACTTGCTGGCAGTACCTTAAGGGAATGTACCTGAGGGCTGTGGTCTTTACTGGGGGATTCTCATGGGTAGCAAACCCTAAAGGATTGCCCTATGCAGGAGCTCCCAAGGCAATTTGGAAGTTTTCAGAGATCAGCTTCAAAAATAACACTGCTGCAATCTGATTTCTGAACTCCCCTTTCTGTTCCTTGACAAGGGAAATGAGTTCCCTCTAGATTCTCAAATGGAATTAATCACCTCTCTATGGACCATTTCCCAAATGCATCAGAATTTAATTTCACACAGAGTGATACCCAGGTGAGAAGTTACTAGTGCTGCTAATACACTAAATCTGTCCAGTTGAGTAGATCTCCATTATATGTGGCTATCCTCCCAATGAGAAGTTCCTAATCTCTCTGCCTTGTTGATTCATCTTAGTAAGATGGCTGATTAAGAATCCTTTTCCTCTCTTGAAACTGATTTGCTGATTTATAAAGTTACTATAGATTTCTTTTTCTGTGTATGCTTTTCCTCCAGGCATAATGTTGCTGAACTGAATAAACCAGGGGTCACCTGGCATAAGAAAGGCATGAGCCAGGCAGGTGTACAGGTAGGACTGTGATGTCTCTGCAATTGCTTGGGGAAAACAAAACAAAACATAGTTCTAGCCTTCTCTTGTGTGTGTTTTTTTTTTTCCTGTTCTGTTTCACTCATCATTTCTAAAGGAAAAAATTGGATATCTTTCATTTGGACTTCCTAACATCACCAGAGCATTTCAATAAAATAATTTTCATTTCCCTTAAAATAATGATGATACTTTTGTTTATGACAGATTCTAGATGTCTGAATGCTGAAGATGAAATCAGAAATTAAAATAATCTGGCTCATTGCATGAAACCATAATGCAAGTACCAGAAGGCTTTACGTTGGCCTTGAATCTTTTCTTGTGACTTTTCATTTCTTCTTTTCTATCTTGCTGTAAGTTAGTGACAGCTAGGAGCTATCTCTGCCTTAGAAGTGATGGAAGAAATGAAACAATGTCAAATGCAACATAGGTAATAGAGTAGCTGTATATAATTAGACTATATAAATTTTGCATATATATGACTTCTGTGTGAATTGTTATGTTTCAAAGATAAACTGTATAGCAAGAAACTTTTATACTGTGACCTCTTACAATCTATCTTAAGTTATTCTTGTTGAAACATTACTAGGAAATCTCTTAAGTTCCTTCTCTACCTGAATTATTTTATAATTCCATGAAGATCTGTGCGATTATGATGTGTTTCAAATTAACAGTGATTGTATATAGCCTATGGAAAGCTTTGTGCTGAAAGACAACCGAGCAACTCAAGGAAGGTATTTGTTGAATTGTATAAGATTTCTTCCAGCTTGTTTCTCCAGCCCCTTGGTCTCCCTCTGAAAAGCAGCCTTATCCTCTAGCATCCAGAGTACTTTCCCCCAGGTTGATGTTCTCCGTGCTCCTTCTGAGGCTGCACGCTGTCCCATCGTACAGCAGCCTTTCTAACCAAGGTGTTGAGCAATACTCATCCCTTTGGGACACTGCTGGTCCTTTCATCCTAGAAAGCAACCTAGTTGTCAGGCATGACATGAGTATGGAGTAGGTAACTCCATGCTCTGTTCCTTGTTGCCACCTCATCCTTCCTGTGCTATCAGGTCAGCGTCTCAGCTAAAATAATATTGCACAGGAATCCTCCGCTCAGCTCTGCCAATTGCTTGTGCACTGGGCCACCTTATTCTAGCTATTTGTCCAGTGCTGCTGTTTACTCTCTCTCCTGATAGTCTCTAGCCCTAATCCTGAATTTTCTTATCTTTACAGAAATCCAGTGTCCAGATTGGTCTTTGCAAAAAAAGGCCAGTTTATTGATTCTAAGTGACTTTTGTACTAAATTTAAATATGCAAATAATAATAATGGAGCAGCATGGGATTTTTTTTTATTATTTCTGTCCTCTGCAGACACCACTTTAATGCAAATCAAACTTTACTGGATTGTGTTACCTATTGAAAAATAGTTTCAATTAGAAATTCAATTACACTGTCTTGGGGGGATGGAACTGACAGTTTCTTTGAATTTTGCACATTATAGAAGGCTCCAAAGTGCCATAAATCTGCTAATTGATTTCTGTACCTGTAATGTTTGATTAGGTGTATTTTATTGTCTTCTTGGTTTTAATTAACCCCAGGCTTGTCAAAATCTTCCACTGACAAAGAATATATGATGAACTGAGATAAACTCTATTAACAGAGGCTGACTTGTGTCAGTAATTGCTATCATGCATAAGAGTTATTAGAAATTAGCGCAGAAAAAGAAACTGTACTTTTGGTAACAACTTTTATGGGCTGCTATAAATCTGTTGATTGCCCCCTACACATGGGAGATAAGCAAAAGTGAATGACAAGGGGTCTGAAGGAAAAATCAATCATTTGCTAGATGTCTTATAAATATTAAGAGTGACAAAATGGGAAGAATTATGAAGTCTAAGTGCTGAAAATTAAATGGATGCTGATGTACCTAAACTTGTTCCCATCAGAGATTGTGAAGACTGTGGAAGCTGGGCACATGGGTACCCTGGGAAGCTCTCTGTTAGTGAAGCAGAATATGCCAAGTCAACTGCAGAGCTCTGAAAGACTAACATGATATTGAACTTTTTTCCTAGGCCCTTGGCGGAGGTCCAATATGGGCTGTTACTGCCTGAAGGTTACCACCGCCTTAGAGATGCAGATGTCCAGCAGAGTCACAACACTAGAGTTTGAGATCAGAGGCAAGTAGAGAGATTGGTGCTAAGCTTTCATCCTAGTAGTAGTTGTGGAGGCTGTAATTGCAATATTTTTGAGCTTAAGTATCTGCTTGAATGGCAGTTTTTTTTGCCTAATTTTATTTTGATTCCCCTCTGTATCTTAAAGATTTTTTAAAGCTGTTTTTCTTTTAAGAATTTTTGCAATGAATCAAGTGATGGTAACAATCCTGCTTGTGCAAGGGTGTGTGGAGGAAGGATGAAGAGAGTGGATTCTACTAGAGGTTGTGTGCAACCCTATAAGCAGGTTGATCTGTTATTGTTAAGGGTACTTAGTTTATTGCTGCTGTCTTGGGGAGCTTAAAATGTCTTTGTCTCCTTTTAAGCAAAAAGAAAGATACTTTCAAACACTGGGGGCTTTTGGAGCAGTCTCTCTTTCTTCTTGGGCTCTGGGCACTGCAGCATGTGAGTTGCAGGAAAGTCTGCAGTAGATTTACTGCAGCATTGTATGGCTGTGTGGGTATGTGAGGGTGGAGAGAGGCCTGGATGACACAAGAGAGGTGCTGCCCTGGCCTTTCCCTTGCTTCCCAGCACTGTAAAACCTCTTAGTTTACTCCTTTTGGAAGAAGCAGGAAATCCCAGTGTGCTTGAATCCCTGATTCTGTTGGATCCTTTCCAAGCAGGATGTGGAGGGGATGTGTTCCACAGCATGCCAGGCTCCCAGGCCCATGTGCCCTGAGGTGAGTTGCCAGAGTGAGAGCTACATCCCTGTCTCTATAGCCTAGCTGGGGTTTTAGTGCTGAAACAGGGCACAGATGGGAGGTCCTGTGGAGTAATTCCCCCTCACCTGTCATGAGATGGAGGAAAACTCTAGCAGCACAAAGAGATCCATGATATGGCTGATGTTTCCACATGTTTCTGCAGCATCATTAAAGGCGTCCCAGACAGCCCATAGTTTGTGCTATGGGTCTCAGTAAAGACCAGCAAATGGAGGGGGGAAAAAATGCCAAGGATGCTCTATTTTGAGGAGCTGAGGCTGGTCTCTCAGCACTGGTATTCTGCAGCATGGGCCATTTTGCTGCATGTGGTACTGGAGCACCACGTCGTTGTACTGGAGCTCTTGTGCTGCAGTTAACTACCTTGGTCTGTAGGGGACAGTTGGTATCTATGATAGATGCAAACTGCATATGATCACATGCAAGATAGCTACTGTGGGGCTATGTGTGTAGGGTGGTGGTTGTTGTTTTTGAGTGTGTGTGCAGGTTTTTTCTGTTTGTTTTTGTGCACATTTGCTCCCAGGATCTCTCTGTTACTGGGGTGCTTGCTTAATGATTACTTCTCTGGACTCTGTAAATGAACACTTTACCTGTCTGTCTTAGGTTTTGATGAAGGTGATGCGCTCTTGTTTTGTTTGTTGTCTTAGGTACATACTTCTGTTTAGGAGTTTTTGTGCAAGTGTCTGTGTATGTGAGTGCTCATATATTCATATTCCCTCTTGGGGTAGATTGAAAACAATCCATTTAGAGACCAGGTGTCCTTGTCTCTCTTGGCATTTGGTTAAATATCAGCAAAGGAGGAGAAGGTAAATTCTAGGTTTCTCTAACAACTTCTTGGGCTGTGAAGCTCTTAATCCCATCAGATGGGATTTGAAGGTCATGGTGGTTACCCACATGTGAAAGATGTGTCTTTATTCCCCATACATAAAATCTACCAAATGATCCTAAGGTGTCCTAAAATTTAGATCCTAAGTGGCATGCTTTTCAGTCTGCTGAGACCAGAGGTCGCTGTTTATCTGGAAATGGAGTTCATGCACTCTTCGAGAGCCACCTTCTCTCTTTCATGCCCCTCTCTTAACCTGCTCTGTGTTACCTCAGGCTCCTTTTCCCCTTAAAAAAAAAATGTGGTGAGGGTCTTCTCTTAAAGGTAAAATACTAGACTTACGTGAACAAGGGATCGAGTAGACACAGCTATAGGGAAATGCAGGGCAGTGCAGTTGAACTCTGTCTCTCTGCACCTACCAACATATCTTGCCAATACGCCACAGTCTTAACCTGCAGCTCTTTCATTTAGTTCAGTCTTGGTTCCTGGCATAGCCTCCTTCATAGCAGACACCTGCTTTCTTAGCCTTGGTGGCCATCCTTGAATGGAAAAACATACGTAGTGCTGAACAGCAGAGTAGCAGCCGTGGCTGTGTAGTCATGATGGTGTAAGGAAAAATGGGGCATGGTCTTATCAGGTGGTGTGATCTCTGTTCTTTCAGCAGGTCTGGGGAAAGACTGTACAGGAACAATTCCAATGCCTGTATTAAGGCGGGCTATAGTGTATTTTTTAACAGTGGAATGAGGGAGACTCTGTCATGGCCATTCCTCACTACACAGTGGAACTGACCTGACTGTGCGTGAGCAGGAGACTTGGTGCAGCTCAGAAACCTCTTTGCATGTGTGCTCTGCTGGTGAGCGTCTGCCCCCTTGGAGACCCGGGACACGAGCAAGAGGGGAGTGAGCAAGAGCGGGGTAACCTCTCTGAGTGTGAGGTTCTGTCCTATTGGGAAATTTGTTTCTTTCTCTACCTTGTTCATGTGATTGAAATAATCCCATCACATCCTAGCATGTGCTTGATCAGCTTAGTGCTGCTCCACTGACAGTTTCAAGCCTGTAGCTGACTTTGAAGGTAGCTTTGCCACTGAGGAATGCCTTCAGAAAGGGCCATGTTCTGCTGGAGTGGCTGCACATGAGGCATACCTTGTGTGTGAACAAGTGGTGATTGTGTGGGACCCTGGCTCGAGCTTGGGCTGAGGAGCACAGCTGGAAGGAAACCCAGTTCAAAGGCCACCGAGCCCCTCTTGGCTCTGCTGGAGGTAGAGCTTCTGCACACAAGGGCACTTCAGTAGAGAGGCATCTCCCCTGCCAGGCCTGGACTGGTGAGCCCAGCTGGTCCTGACCTGGCTTTGAGCATGTCTGCACCAAGTCCAGCTTCAGATTAATAGGGCTGGGTGAAAATGCTCAGCTGCTATCACATTGATGATAACTTGTGATAACTTGGTGATAACACATGTGATTTAGCATCTAATGTCAGCTTTCCTTACTGCTGGAAAACACCTTGACTTTTAACTTCATTGTGTCTCTCTGGGAAGCTGGGGTGGGGAACCAAATGGGAACTTTCAGCGGAGATGACGGACACTTGATGGAGGATCGTGAAGCCATTCTACTGCCCAGGCTCGTTCAGGTGGGGCATCCATGGTAGCAACCCTCTGGGAAGAGCTGAAAATGTACATCACACAGCTCCTCTGATTCAGTATTCACAGCACACTGAGATCCAGCGGTATATTCCCAACTGGTTTATTATAGTCAATAGTTATTATTAATTTATATGAAATGCATAAGGTCTGAATCTTCTGATGCTGTAAATCAATATATTTCACTCCCCAAACCTCCAGTCTATTCTCAGCAGAGCTGTAAGTCCTTAGTTAAAATTTTAGCCTTCTGACTAGACCTGTCAAATTAGTATGGACACCAGTATCTTTCAGAAACATGTTCTACACTGGTCCTGCTATTACAGATGGAGAATAAACAATCCGGCAGAAGGCACTGTTTGGCTGGAAAGATTAGCCTGGTGTGACTGTATTGGTTAGCTGCATGTTGTTTGCCAAAATAGTCACACCAGTGTAGCTGTCATGTGGGCTTTTGCCCATATTTGAGTGGACTAGCATCCTGCTCCTTTTTCCCTGGGAACAGAACTCAGCTTGCAAAGCACTGCCAGAGTACAGAGCATGGGGGTGTCTAAATAACGGGCAGCACCCTCAATGTCACCGCGCAAAAAGTCCGAGTTAGTGAGCCAATTGATCTACAACTCAACTGCGTAACAAGAGAAATTAATATTCACTGATGGGTGAAACTGCATTCTACTTTCTCTCTCTCCAGTTGTGTGGGTCAAATGTGTAGATGAGTTTATACCCCTGTGTGTGGGTCGGGGGATGTCTGGGGATCAGTGGCATGTGATCTCCGTTCAGGCAGTGTCACATGAGTTTCCTTGTGCTGTATTTTTATGGAAAGCCCAGGTGCTGTGCTGCTCTGCCAGTGTTCTGCAGTAGCAGTAAATGATGGCAAAGGAGATTCCTGCTCAAAGATGGTTTTATTTATGGGCAAGTGTCCAAGGCTAATTCTGCTCTCTTTTCCTCTCGCTTTCCCCCTTTTATTTTTCTGATTTGTGTCATTATAAAACCATTTTAAGAGAGACGCTGTGGTTATTGCAGGAAACAGGAAAAGGCTCTTTTCTTCAGTTACCCAGGCTGACTCTTAGCTTGAAAACAGACTTAGCTTGTGAAAGCTGCTGGTTCTGGCAGTCCCCTCCCTGCAGCAGGAGGCTGCATGGAGGGGACTTTACTGGTTAGTCAAAAGAGGATGTTTAAAATGTGTTTAAAATGCTTGTTTAACCCAAAGAACTGCGTTGTCATTCACCTGCCAGATACACGGATGGGTGTTGACTGGTTGAGCAAGCAGTTTCGTAAGACCTGCAGGAATGGCTTGGACATCGTTCACTTGTAAGGACATTTCCTTTGGGCTAGGCTGAGCTCATTTGACTAATGTCCTGTGCTGAATCTGAGGCAAGAGATTGTTTGAACAATTCCCCATGAACTTGATGCTATTGGGAGCTAAGGAACCCCAGGAATACAGAATCCTTCCTCCTGCTTGGCATTAAAAGTGTCCTCTGGTGGAGGATACCAGTCATGACACTGGTTGATGCCCTGAGATGCTTCCAGCACTTGTGAAGAAGTAAAAGGATACATGGAAGATGGTGGACCCCAAAGGAGGACACAGTGCTTCAGAGGTGGAGCTGAACTTCCTGCTGAGTAACCAACTATTTGTGCACTAGCGTTGACTCTCTCCTGGCCAGGTGGGTGAGCTTTGCGGAATGGCCAGTAGACAGGTGCTGCCTTCTGAGTGGCGTGTGGTGGGGTGAATTTAGATATTAAACCCCTGATGGTTTAATCAGGGGCAGTTGCATCCCAGTACTGGGTTCATGTGAGATGGGCTCTTTTTCCTTCTTTGAAGGACCACTATGGGTTTATTCTGCATTTAGAGAGTGTCTAACATTCCTTGTTGTCCTTCAACCACAGCTTACAAAGTACTGTGATGGAGGCTGTTCTGAGAAACAGGATCCAGAGGTCAATTAGTGAATGAGCAGGGATAAGAAAATGGAAGTTGAAAAGAAAACTCAAAGATATTTACAGCCTGCATGGCCTTTCCTCTCTATGCTTTATTTTTAATGGCTTGCTGCTCTTTGGTAAATGAATATGTTGCTGAGTTATGGGAAGCACAAGCTGCATCCAAAAGCAGGACACTTGCCTTTATTATATTCATATAACTCAAAACAGCCAAATTGTTTTTTTTTCGTTTTTTTTTTTTTTTTGGTCACCGTCTTTAGCTCTTGCTTTGGGTTAGTGGCAGTGTCAGGTGTGAGACTGACAGCACTGGAGGTGAAGGAGCTGTGTCCAGGTAAGGAGCCCAGCTGGGAGCGGTGAGAACACAGCTCTCCTCCCTGCCCCATGCTTGCTTAGCTTCTAACCACCTCTCCCTGTTGCCTGGGGCACATCGGATCCCTGACTGCTTGTTAGGAGCTTCTCTTTGCTGCTGCTTTTTGGCTGCTGGAATGTCTTTGGAAAATCCAACCTCTGTTTTCCATCCAGCTACCAGCATGGCAACATGCCAGCCCAGTCATCTGCTCTCATGTGACCCGGGAAAGGAGGCCGGCAGGCAGGTGTCCTTGGGTATCTCAGCAGAGTGTGAACTTGCAGCTCTGTAAAGGTTGCCTGGAACTGGAGAGCCCAGGATGACTCCTTGCTGCCGGAGATGAGTAGTCCTGTATTCATGCCAAGCTGCTTCACTTCCATGCTGCCCTCTTACATCTCCTGTGAGGGCAGAGGGATAGCCCTTGGAGGGTCATGGGGCTTCTGGGCTTTTGTCTGGAGGAAGACTGGCTGTAGCAGGCATACCCTGTGCTCTTTCTGGCATGAAAGATTTTTGAGTACCTGGCTGGTTGTCTTGCTTCTGTCTGTGGGTTTTGGGGGAGGGAAACATGTAAGTCTTCTGTTTGGATCTTATATCTGAGGGGATTTTGGGTGGCTGCTGCAGGAAGAAGCATGGAAAACAGTTCAGAGTTGTATTGCTACCTAATGAATTCTGGCAGAGTCACCACTGAAAGTCAGGTTTGGTTGGGGCTAGGACATGCCTCCTGGTGGCAGACAGAGCATCACATACTGATCTGGATTGAGGACCAAATCCACATCCTTTCAGTGAAATGGCAGAGGGATGCATTTGGCTTCTTTTGCCCTCTTTGGGGCAGTCTACATAGCCCTGTAGTGAGCTGGCCCCTTCTTGAAGGTATTTTTTACTGCTAGCGCAGAGCTGGTCAAGGCAGCCAAGTGCGGGGCTCTTGGAGCTGCACTAGCTGCCTACCCTGGGAATTTGTCCCGCAGCTCCCCCACCTGCCTCCTGGGAGTGCGATGCTGCTGGTCCTCGAAGACATTCCTGCTTTGTCCTCACAGGATGAGAACGGGGCAAAGGAGAAAACCGGTGGGGTAGAGAGATAATATAGAGAAATAGGGACCCCACCCTTAGCATGAAACAGCAAGAGGTTTTCTTCTTGGTCCTGGTTAATGAGGGCATTTTGATCTACAATTGTTGACTGTAGAAAGAGGCTGCCTGATAAAGGGGGAAGGGACGTCCTGGGGGAGAGGGTCGCTGAATATGCATGGCCCCGGGTCTCTTTGTTTAGCTGATATCTGACTATATTTATTCTTCTAGATTACACATTCTGACTGCGGAACAAAGGGCTGGCAGGAGCTGCTCTCTTGTGCTTAATAATTTGAGTGAATTTACATTTCAATGCAGCCCTGTGCCACTTCCCACCCCCCATGGAAAGAGCAGAATTTCCCTGTTGTGGGGAGGGGAGAAACTAAACTCCCACCCCAATGGCCGGGTTGGGAGATTTATTGATATTTCTCTCTGAATTCATTCCTGGTGAATCCTGTATGTGTGTGTGCAAGTGTGTGCCCACCCGCCAGATACAGAGAGGTTTTCTTCCCTGCCACCCTACTCTTGTTCAGATAACACTGCTTGCCCCACCTCCCTGCTGAGCACTGTGATTCATCATCAAATAATTAACCATCAGCAGTACAGAAAGTACCTGGCTAGGCAGAAGTGTGAAAACACATCTACACCTAATGGGAACAGGATGGAAGATTTCCAGCTTGAGTGACATGCAGGAAAGTGCAAAGTGACAAAGACAGAGTTAGCCATTGCTAAAACTCCCTGAACATGCCCTGCTTCCTGTGTGAAGTCCTTTGCACTCTACTATGCGCCTGAGAATGCAAAAAAAAAAAAAAAAAAAAAAAAAATCATTTCCTGAGTCGGAGTGGAATCCCAGGGGATCCAGAGGTGGCAGTTTCTCACTGGCCTGTTTGACCCGGGCTTGGATCCTATGCTGTAGCAGTCTGGCAGTGAGGCTCATCTCTTGGCATGAATGAAATGAATTTTCATCTTGCGCTTTCCCTAGCTTATTTGCAAGTGTGGTGTTTTGTCCCTCAGGAGGATACTGGGCCACACTGAATGTCCTATGTTAGCTACAAGGCCACTCTTCCTGCATCATAGTCCTGCAGTTTAACATTAGGACAGCTGCAGTGCCTTTATCCCACACCTTGTCCGAGTGATAATAACCTTGCTGGCACACGGACTTTGTGCACAGACAGTCCCAGCACTCTAGGCGTGATCCCAGCCTCCAGTCATTACTGTTCTGCACCAGATAATAAGGAGAAGACTTTAATTAAAGCAACAGATCGTGCTTTGGGGTGTATGTACGAGTGTGTACTGGCTATAGAGGACTTGTCTGCTTGTCTTGGACCCCTTACAAGATGGTTTCCAAGTTTGAAAGGGGCATAACCCCTGAGTGTATGATCCTTTATCAAGGGGAATCTGCATATTCAGGAGTGGATCAGGTTCACTCATTTGCTCCTCTCCTCTCTCATCCCACGTGGTCTCACATAGTGCAACATGAGGCAGACCCTCAAGACTGAGGAAGCAGCATGGGTAGAAGGAACAGCATCAAGCATGGCTCAGTCAAGACCTACTGTCTCAGCAGGGACCAACCTCCTCCACCACAGGTGTGCTGCATCCATGCTGGTTCTTTAGACAGCCAGGGTTACAGGTATTTTTGATTTCAGTCTTGCAATTTTGTTTCTTCTTGTGTTGCTATGCTAAGACCTGAGTGCAATGTGGAGGAGATGTGAGTTCCTGGGCTGACCTGCAAAATTTGTCCATATGCAAGAAAGCCTGCATGTCTTCAGCCCCAGATGTGTGCCCAGTACTCTTACCACACTGGGTTCAGGTCTGCCTTTCTTCCAACTTGAACTGTAAAGCAGCTGGAAAAATCAAATTTATTGGCAAGTTTCACCATTTTGATGCACAATGGTGTGTTTCAAACTCTGTGTGGATGTGCTTCCCTATTGGCGCAATGAGGCTGGATTCCTGCCATTCCATGCCTGCATCCGTGGAAAATAGTGCGATGATCCTAACTTAAAAAGATGCCCTGCTTGGAAAGTAAAAGTTCTGCATGTGTGATGTTGCTGTTCCTTGTATTACCATTTCTAGATGCACTTTTTTGGTATTACGGGATGCAGGATCTAATGCCCAAGAAACACAGATAGGACCAGGATGTTGTGCCGGATCCCATATAAGCACAACAGAGGCGGTTTTCTCCTCCATGGAGCTAAAGTCTAAAGGGTAAAATACTGGACAGTTGTGAGAAATTCTTTCCAAGACATCTGTGGGAATAGATAACTGTTTATCTTAATGGAGAAATGCATACATTCAGTTTTCACTGGCTTTACACTATGTGCATGCATAAATATGGAAACATATACATATGTATGTTATATATCACACATATATACACAATCTGTAGTATATGTGAACCCAATACAGCATTAAATCACATTTTTTCATTTCTCTTAATTACCTAATTATATTGATTTTTGCATTCTGTATATCTTGGTTTTATTTGAACTTTACAGAAGGTGTCAGCAATACACATCTTGTCACATCCCATTTTCACACTAGCGCTGTTGCTGTATGAACCATTGCTAGAAATAAAACATGACTAGAATAGTCAACCATCTGTCTGGAAAGCACATGCAGTCCCAGATGGCAGTTTCTCTCCCGCTTGCTGGTCTAAGTCTTCTGTCTAAGGAACACGGCAGAAATGTGTACCAATTCAGAGGGGATATGTATAATGTGCAGCCCTCCCCCATACTGGGATCAAGGATCCCCCAGCAATGAGATAGGAAAGGAAACTTTGAGCTCTGAGCTTTAGAGGGGCAGGTGTTCCCTCCCTGTCAAGCATGGAGATCATCACTGAGAGCGCTAACTCTGCACAGCACCCTCTCTAGCCCTTATCTCTGCGTGTTTAAGGTTCGTCATCTAGTCTGTGAGCAAAGGGTCACCCTCGTGAAATGAGTAAGTATCTCTCTCTGCATGGGGAGCAAATGGAAGAGATTCAGCTGGATCTTGGCAAGCGAAGCTTGCCCATGGTCCATGAACTGTTCTGTTCTCTCTGGCTTTGCAAGGTAGTGCTTGGAGAGGCACTAACTCTGTGACTCGGCTGGAGACATGGGTGTTGGATCTGCAGACAGCTTGATCACCATGAGCTGACACTTGCAACTTCCAAGGCTATTGGACTACCCTCACAACCTGTGATGCCAGCTCCTTCTCTCCCTCCTTCAGCCAAGAATGGATGGATGGATGACTAACAAAGCAGGGGCACTTCTGCTGGCATCAGCCTCCAAGGGTTGCTTTCACTCATCAAAATGAGGAGAAAGAGGGAAAAAAAAAAGTCAAGGATGCAAAAGTTGTCTGAGTAGTGGGAAGCAATTAACTAAAGGAAAAGTACTGAATGTTCACTTTGTGCTTTTCTTCATGATTCTTCCTGGTGCCTGGGACCTAGGACTGAGCATGTTGCTTCATCATCTTTTGGAGACTTCATGCCTTCCTTAGTTTTGAGTCTGGTTGTCAGGAAGGATAAAGGATATCAATGGTTCTCTATAGAAGTAAGAAATGGGGAAGAAATCACAGAAGAATTGCTGCACTTGATGCCTTTGGGAGAGGCACCCAAGGCTACCTGCCTTGTGGCTGAAGCTTCTGCTGCAGCCCTTAGAGGAACAGAGCAGTGATCCTGTGAAGTAATGTTCTATTTCCTTGTCTTCTGAACATTTTTCTTGCAGAAACATGCCCTCCAGTTTTCTGCCATGTTCTTGGAGTCTGTCTCCATGTCCAGAAAAAACTTTGCACCATATACTGGCTTTTTAACCTTATGAAACCTGTCCCCATGTGTTGCTTTTCAGCTGGGAGCCTTGTGCATGCAATGTACCGCAGAAGTTGGCCTGGCTCCTTTTTATGTGTAAAACCAGCTGTGTGGGCTTGAAGGAAACCTTCAGGAGACTGCAACATTTCATGTCAAAACCTGCCATAAGTTGGGGTGTTCTCTGCCTGGAGATGAACCAGCCATTTGCTCTTGGGACCAAGCAGGGGCTGGTGAGGAGCCCTGTCACTCTGGCAATACAGCAGCAATCATGTGTGCGGCGAGTGTGATCAATGGTGCGTCCTCTGAGGCTGTGCTTCCTGCTATGAGGCCCTTGCAGGGGCTCCAAAAAGCCCTATCCGCCTTAGCCCACTTGTGCTGTTCTTCCCCAGAAGATGAACTGCTGGAGCCATCAGTTCCCAGCTATCCCCTTTGCATCTGCGGAGTGGAAAGGAAAGACAAACTGCTGTAAGCAAAGGTCCTGCTGAGACTGTGCAAAGGGTCAGGCTGTTTCAAAGACAGGAGAAAAACAACTGCTCCTTCCTTCCTCCCGGAAATGATTTTTGCCTTGGCCCAGCTTTTGCAAAATGGAATTAGAAAGCCCTGCTGAGCATTGGGAGCTGGCGGGAGCCATCACCCAGCCAATTCATCATAACAGGAGCTTGGTATCTAATAAGCAGGTAATAAATGCGCTAAATGTCCACCTTTAACTTGCCTGCGTGCCTCCCCACAGAGGCAGAAGGCAGAGCCGGGGCTGCAGCTGCTGACGAGGAGACGTCACTGCCTGATAAGCAGATGATGTCAGGCCTGCTGGGACAGTAGCAGTCTGGCTTTTCTCTCCTGGCCACGAGCGCGGCAAGTGAGGGAACAAGCTCTGTAGCACTAGGAGAAGATGAGGCTGAGGTAGGGGAAAACCAGTTTCCCCAGCTCATGTGAATTAGCCCTTGATGTGGGAGGGCCAGTCAGGTTTATACCAGCCACGGGGCAGGTTAGTGTTCCACTTTGTTATGCAAGGCTTCTCTTCTGCAGGTAGAGAGCCCTAAATTGTTATTTTTCCAGTGTTGTCCAAAGTGCACAAGGCAATGGACCAAGAAAGGACACAAGGGGTTTGGGAAACACAAGAGTGTGTTGAGTAGAGAAGCACAGATGGTGCTTCCCCTGCTCTGAGAAGAAAACTATGGGGGGCAGCGTGTGCTACCGAGAGCAGCTGGGCCTAGGCGAGGGGTCAGAGAAGCTCGAGGGAAGAGTTTGTGTCCTGGGGAACCTCCCTGGCCTGTCTCAGTGCCTGGCTGTTCTTGCTGGTGCATGTGGATGCAGAGATCCTGGAGCAGGCCAGAGGTGCCATGCTTTGTGCCCTCCGGAGAAACAGGCCCTCCTTGGGCCTAAGGGAAATGCAGCTTCTTGACAGGAGCTGCTAGAGGACCTCAAAAGGACCTTTCAGAAGCATGAGGAAGTGGAGACTAGGCCACCAGCACAGCCTCTGTGGATTTTTGGAGGAGGACAGGGGAAGGCCTAGCAGCAGAAGGCCAGGGAAGGCAGAGCTGTAACATGGATTCGACCGCCCCTCTAGCACTGCCCATGGGGCGGCTCCTCTCCCGAGGCGCTGCTGGTGCGCATTGTCCTGACTCAGGGCAGCTGCCGCCAAGAAGGCCGTTACGATGGGACCCCGCTCAGGAAAGCAGGGAAACCCGTCCCTATTTGTCATGGAGCATTGGGTCCTTGGAGGTGAATCAGATGCACTGTATTAATAGATCTAATCATCGCAAGCCTTGGTCGTGCCGTATGTAGCAATCTGTTTCCTGGCTGACAGTGTGCTCGCCGCCGGCGGGAGCGAGACGGGGAGGAAGAAGTATCGCCCGTCTCCAGCTCCGCAGGGCAGAACCTTGAAGGTGGCTGAGCCGAATTTTATTTCACGCGTCGGGCGGGTGAAGTGCCTTGTTTTGCCTTTGTCCTTCCTGGCTGGTAGACCTGTGCCACTGCTGGCCAGTTATTTCAGATCAGCTTGGGATCAATAGAAAGAACTTACTAGCATCATATTAATTGACTCTAATGTTAAAGCCCTTGTGCTATTGATTGTAGCAGTAACTTCAGCTGAAATTTGGGAAGTACTTACTTGAAGTCTAAAAAATAAGAAGAAAGCTGAGCACTGAGTGATTGGATTGACTGCATTTCCAGCAGATTACACTGTAATAATTGTTTATGTCCAGTTTGCTTTCACTATTCACCCTTCTCATCAAAATATCAGGAATGATTTTAAATTTCCATCTTCTGGGTTGCAGGGCCTGCTTGAAGCAAATACCAGGGTATGCTGGACAGGAACAACATGAGAGACTTTATCTTAATTCTAGGGAGAAAACACCTCCTTGCCCGGCTGTTTGTCCCATTCACATCCTTTCTTTTACTTTCTTTTCTTCTTTCCTTTTATTTTTTCTTCAAGAAAAAAGGGAAACAAAAATGCCAATTACTGACTGAGGACATGAATTTTTTATTGACCTCCTGTAATTCCCTACACATCTGAGGAGCTTGAAAAGAAATGAAATGAGATTTTTTCAGAGAACAAATAAATGAGAGAAGAGTGTGTGGACCAGGGGAAGAGATGTTTTGGGATGAGGAAAGATGAGAAGATACAGCTGGAGTTATAGCTGGTGGCTCATCACACACCATCCAGGGGGGTAACTCTTTCTCAGCATCTGCCGAGGCTATGGGGGCGGTGGTAAGATGCTCGGAGGGGCAAAACAACATTTGTGAAGATCTAGTTTTTTTTTTTTTTTTCCTGATGTGCATCCTTCCTTTTGCTGACTGTTGGTGAGAGATGAGATATCCTGAGTGCACCAAGGCAGCTGTTTTGCAGGTTGTGGGGTTATTTTGCTCCCAGGGTTATTAAACACCTTGACTTCTTTTGCAGTGCTCTGTTCTCTGCATACTCTGTGTGGGAACACTGCTGAGGAGACCAGACAGATGGGTTGGGCAGCCAGGCTAACTATGAATGTCTTAATCGTGGGACCAGACTCTTCTTTCAGCACGTATGCAGTGGGTAGGCAGCAAGAGGAGGGATGACTTTTCTTCTGGGGCCTGTGTGGAGGGATGGAAAACCTAAGCGTGCTCAGCAAGGAGGAAAGAAAGCAGGAAATGCAGGAATCTTCCCTCAGACTCTCGAGTGGGAGGGACAAATCAGCGGGCCCAGGTGCTCTTGGTACAGAGGTCCCACTGGCTCATGGCTCCAAGTTTGCTAGGATCTTCTTACCTTCCTCCATGCCATGCTGGGGCTTACTATGGCTTCTGTTGTTTTTAATATGCTGCTTTAAAATAGTGCAGCACAAACTGCTCTGAAACTCATTTATTACCTTCTATAAAAGCTCCCCCACTCTTTTTTTTTGCTTGTTTCTTAAGACTCTGTCAAATTGCACTTTTTAAGATTCATAGTGGATCTCCTCCGCCTGACTCTATTACCCAATTTAAATACACAACAGCAAGAAAGGTTGAATGCCACCGTGTTAACACAGTGCCAGAGACCTCTGTGAGGTTGTTTGTTAAAAGCAAATTGTACCTGTTAAGGGGCTGAGAAGGGGAGCACAGCTGCTGTTAACTGCTTTACCAAATTGACTCTGACTCATTCGTTTCAAATGAAAATTGAAATGCTTTTGACTTCTTTTTCTTTTTCTTTTTTTTTTTTTTATCCTTCCAGTGGCAAATTTGCTTTACTTAACGCTAAGTGGGGATCATTTCTTGTGATTACTGAAAAATGCATCATAACTTTTGATTACGCTGCTATTAAGGATGCAGAATGGCAATTGCTGCTGCTCACAGAGAGGGAGAGAGAGGAAACGCAGCTGGAAGAGCTGGTGTAACCCTTTGCTAAGCTGAATGCTGTGGCAAAGGTGTTGCTGCTGCAGGTCTGGGGCCATGGGCTCACCAGGCAGAATCTCGGGCGGAAATGTAGGCTGGAGGAAAGCAGCAATGAACACTGCAGAGGGACACTGCTCTCACTAAACTATGCCCACACTGCTGCAGTTTGCTGCTTGCATGGGCTAGTAATCATCACTTTAAATGGAAGCACCTTGGGACCATGAGCTGTTGGTTGGAAAAAGGGAGCACTAACTATGCTGGAGAGGGAATATGCCTCACAGCAGGACAAAGGACCCAGGTCCTAGATTGTAAAGACCTCTCTGTGGGTTAGAAGTCTATGGCTGAAGTGCTGTTTTTACAGCAGGTGGATGAGTAGAAAGGTGCTGGCAGCCTGGGAGGGATATGCCTAGGCTCAAAGAGCAAGTTGCAGGCAGAAAAGAGATCATGTTGTGCTCAAGCACATTGCTTCCAGTGCTGGGGAAACCGAGGCAGGGAAAAGAAGGCATATGTGGGGCTTGGTTTACATGGCTTTGTATTTTTTGTGCAGGGATTTCCTGTGTTTGGGGACCCCGCTCCCTGCTCTGCCATGGGGAACCTTTGACTTCCTGTATCCCCGAAGATCCAGAGTGTGAGTAACTGGAGCAAAAGGAGATGGAGTATGTGAAATGCTGTGTGTGGGGCTGTACCAGCTGGGCTCTTGAGCCACAGCAGTGTCCTGAATTCAAGGTGGGTGCCAGTGAAGCTGATGAGAATACTGGAGGTAAGACCCACTTGGGTGGGGAAAACACCCAAGGTCAATGTAGAGAGCTCTGGCTTAGGAAAGGTGTGATGATGTTTTGCTCCTGCTTCTCAGGACTGGTCACACATGGCACTTCTTTGATTTCTGTTTCACCGAGAGGTGTTCATCTTGCCAGAAGATGAGTGAACTACTTGGGTTTCTCCTTGCTGAGTTTCACTTCAGTGACATGCAGTGGGGCTGATGTTAGTGCACATCTTAGATGTGCAGGGAATCTGGTAGGATGGGCTACAAGCAGTGTGCAAGGATTGGTATAAGGAGGTACACAGGATTTGAGCAGTTACTTGGAGCTATGGAAAGCAGGGAAAATAGTGATTTTTGCACACTCAGTCTGCAAAACTTACAGGGGGGCCAGTTTGCAGTGAAGTGGAGAATGCTGGTGTGCGATGTGTTAGACAGTCCTTTGTGGCCCTTTCCCAAGGGGTCTTGCCTCAGTATCTTTCCTGTTTCTCTTTTGGCTCTCTCAGGGCATTGCCTGCCTCTGCAGTTGCTTTAGCCCTTCTTGCCTGGGAACTACATTTCCCAGAGTTCCTATCCTTAAAGGACCAAAGAGCTATAACAGGCTTTCTGAATGGCCTCGGAATGTTAAAAGGGAGACTGCACATAATTCACTATTAAGCACAGAAAAGCAACAGAAGGCAATGTTTGCAGCCTTCTTGGAAGCTGATGCTACCTTAAGGATAAGGAAAACCATTTTGGCCTGCTTCAGTCCTGCTTGTTGCATCAACAGCTGATTCCTTCCTGCTTTGAAACAGCAGAGCTGTTAAGAGCTCAGTAAGTGATGGCTCAGGAATTAGCCATACTGTACTGGTGAGCCAGCACTGTGCCAGGCACTCAGCATGCTTGAGAAGATGCTTCTGGCCCAGCTATACTCACCTGTAGCTCTATTAGAAAACACAGGCAGTGCCTTGCCAGTGTGCCAAGGCTGGAAAGGTTAAAGATGCATCAAGAACCGAAATATGAAGAATGATCTGCAGTGATCAGCCCGCAGAGCTAAAAGGAGGAAAGGTAACAGCTACCAGCACCAATGAGACAACCAGTGCTCTCCATGGGAGAGCTCCTCCTGCTTTGTCTTTTTTTCCCTCACTTTGTGCACAAAACTGAGCTAGACTGCAGATGACCACCTTGCTTGCTCTGTCCAGTGAAATTTGGTTGCAGGAAGAGGCCTGCTTAGAAAACATTGGCATCTGTATTAATCAGCTTTCTTGACTAGGAAGCTCTCAAGGTGTTATACCTTGCCCAGCTCAGGACCAGCTCAGCCCATCTCCAGTTGGAGGGGATCTGCAATAGTCCTTGCAACCCACCCACCTGCCTCACATGGGCAAGTGGGGGCATTTCTATGGCCAGAGGCCATGTGGTTTGGCCATACATCGATGGTGACCCAATCTCAGCATTCCTCAAATCTATGTATAATATAGATTTTATATATATATTTATTTTTATATATCTATATACATATATATATATAGCTGGCAGCTGAGATAAAAGGGATATAATGAAAATGTAAACGAAAAACTTTACACCAGGCCTGGCCTGACAGAGGGAAGATTGATATCCCGTGATGCTTTGTCTTGATGAGACAATGAAAAATAACCACCACGGCAGCTGTGTCAATATCAGACTTGGTAATGCACCACTAGCTGTGGGTTTTTATTTAATCCGCTTTGCTTTAAGATGATAACGGTTGTTACTTTTCAATGCCTGTCTGTCAGCACCCTGGCATTGCAATATTCCTCCGCAGCTTTGCGAGCGGGTTTCATTTATTTTAAAATACCATTTCACACACTGCTGACTTTTAACAGTGTTCCATGTGAGTTTGGGAGATTGAATAGTGACAGAAACAACACTTTTTATGAGAATACAGAATATTAAAAATGGGGCACAATATACAGATGGCAGTTTTCACTACAGCTTGTTTTTTTTCCCCCCAACCTGCTTCTGCTACTCAGCTTCCCACTGAATGCATTTGTAGTAACACCATAAATGTCACTTTCGCTGACTGCCTTGTGGCATTTTATTTAAATGGGAATTCGGCTCTTGCTGCTGCCACTGCCGCGAGCTCGTGTTTTGCAGGAGCGCCGCTGCACCCCGTTCTCCTGCACCTGCTGCATTTGTGGCCACTGTGGGCCAGGGGTGCTCAAATGCAACCTCGAGTGGAGTGTGCGCAGGAATGTGCCCATCTCTGCGGGAAATGGGATGGCTGGTGAAAGCCACCCAAGTGTGGTTTCCACTTAGTGAAATATTCTCCTTCTGCTTTGCTTCCCCAAGACTCTCATCTTGCCGGCAAGAAGCAGCTCATAGCAGCTGGAGGCAGATGATATCTGGAGTTAGTAGCCTTTGGTTTAATTCCTGCACCTCTTTTGGCTGCTTTCAGCCTAAAATCTGGCTGTTTGCTTTAGCCTAGCTGCCAGGTCTGAAGGAGGAGGGCTGTGTTCCCTGCAAGTTTCCTGGTGCAAACAACACTAAGGGCTTCCTGCACATGGGCCACAGCCACACAGCACATCCCTCTGTGTGGCTGGTGCTCCAATATTCTGTGTCCTGGAGGCTAAGGGTCACTTGCCTGACCAGAAATGTTTCTGTTCTCCCCCTTTTCAGCTGACCACCTGAGCCTTTTGAGCCATGATTTGGTCGATGCAGGTGGCCCTGCTTAGTAACACCTGATTTGGTCAGTGCAGGTGGCCCTGCTTAGTAAGACCTTACCCAGTGATGGGCAGCATCCTATCAGCACACAGCTTCTCAGATGTGGGGAGGAAAAGCTGGTGTAATTGTGTCCTTGTAGGACTTGTTTGTGTTCCCACTACTCTCAGCTTTATTAATTGTCTACCCTTTATTGTCTATCCTTTCCAAGTGCTGTTGAAGGATCAGATACACCTTGTTACCTCTTCATGCTGGCTTCAGTTATGTGCCTCTCAACAGGACAGTATCTGACCATTGCACTCTCGGAGTGTCCATCCAGTGCTCACTGAGCTGCAGTGGTCTCCTCTACGTGCCTGCAGAGCTTGGAGGGGACCTTCTTGCATCCTGTCGCTGAGGTGAGTGAGGAGAAAAGCACTGAAATAACTTGGTTATGATCAGAAAGAATAGACGGGAAGCATAACAAGAGAACTCATCTGTCTAGAGGGGTGAGTCCTGGGTGGTCCCCATCATCTTTGATGGTTCAAGACACTAAAATACTTTGGAAGGCATCTAGCTGCCCTGTTCTCCCCGTTCTTGGAATATGCTTGAAAAGGTCTAGGTACGCAGCTGGGCTGAACAAGTTTGCTGAGATTGTCCAAGATGTGAGAAATGGGTACCTGGGATCTCAGTTTGGCACCTCGGCAGAGCAGAGATGCTGTCAGTGAAGTTTGGGGATTAGTCCAATTGAACCTAATTGAAACCTTATGTTCCTGATTATTTTTGTTTAAACAAAAATCACTGGTTCGTTCTACAGAGGAGCTAAGTGGGCCCTTTTTCTCTAGATGACAGAATTTTGCTTTTTAAAGGATCCTTTGAGACTGGAAAAGATGCAATGAAAGGTGAGGAGAGGGAGAGAAGGACAGAAAAATCATTTTATTTGAAAATGAAAATGTTTAATGTAGGAAATAAGGTATTTTCAAAAAAAAAAAATTTGTGCTTATTGAAAACTTTGAGAATTGCAGGGAAGCATTTTGTTCTTCCTACCCATATACCCTGTAGAGGTTTTGGAAATCACCAAATACTTTATAAAGACCTTTTGGTGATTTGAAAAATAATACCTGCAAAATTATTATTTTTACCTCTGTAAAAATCCTTTTGTTTTAACCTGTGAGCTGGAGGTTCATTGCAGAGATGCAGGGATCTGCAGGAATATTATATAAAATATAATGACCTGAAGCAATATTGTTCTCTCCTCCCAGTAATATTTTCGCTGTTACAGATTCTGTTATTGCAGGACTAAGTGCACCTACATATCTTGAACCTTTCTAGTAGGCTGGAAATTTGTCCTTTTCTTTTCCGTTGGGACCAAGCTGCTATTTCTGGCTTGTAGGCTGCAATGGCATCAGACTCGCGAGTGGTGATATTTTAATGTACTAAAAGCTGTTTTCCAGAGCGGGCTGAATCTTCTCCCCTCTCGGCCCCGAGGGAGCGTGTAGCAGGGGGTGGGAGGAGCAGAATGAGCCATTACTGTGCACGCTGACTCTTTAAAGAAACCAAGAGCTGTTTGAAAATGCTCCTGCATGTGCAATGTTCCAGGCAATCCTGGGAGATGGATGAGCAGGGAGAGTGCAGGTGAGGCAGGCAGAAGCACATGAGAAAATGTGGCTTTCCTGCCTCTGTCCTACCAGGAATAATTTTCACATAAATAGCACCTACCTGTTATTTAACACTTGAATCATCAAAGTGTCTATCGTATTGGGGTTCTTTTGTCAGAGATGCTCTAGAAATGCAAAATTGCACGACCATAGAAAAGTGGGGATGGTTTATGGCTTCTGTTTTAGGGCAAGGACATGGAGCAAGTGACTTGTTTAGAGCCCTCACAGTGCTATCATCTATTTACTGTCTGTCATGACTCTTTCCTGCTGTAAAAAGTTTATCATATATTTCAGCATGTAGGAGCTTAGTGCACACAAATCTGATCTATGATCTAGCCGACAAGAGCTAACTTAGGAAAGAGCAAAACTAAACTTTCCTGCTGGGATCTAATTCAAATCCCTCAGCTACACTTTTGTGCATGTTGGCACTGTACAAGGCAATAACAGTGCTCAATAATAGTTTGCATGATCCATCTGGAGAAAAAAAAATAAAAAAGATGTACCTTTAACCTGTTCCCTTCTGGGAGCCCAATGAGGCAAGGTGGGTAACAGCCTTCCTTATAACACTGCCAGCTCTGGATGATGTGACCCTCCTCTGGTGTTTCCTAAGAAGTTTGCTTTCCTGTCTCTTGGAGGCAACGTTTCCATGGTGCAAGTGGTGGCCAGTGTCAATTCAGCAGTTCTCAGCCTTGCCTAGCTTAGCTGTGCCCAGGCAGGTCGCTGAACTCCAATATACCATGTGCTGAGAATGGTGTGTGATCCTCACAGCTCAGCAAAGCATCTCCTTGATAAGAGCAAGCAGAATGGAAATATCAGTGGGCTAATTAATCTGAGATAATGAAAGGAAGTTCCTTAATTTTCCCCTCCTGCTACACATCTCATTTGTCCGCTGTGGGCCAGGGCAGTGACGCTTCACATGAAACAAATGGGGAAATACGCTGGCTAAGAGGATGTTGATAAGGCTGGGTGACCTGGGTGACTTGGTGGTGTGGGAGCACGGGTCACCTCCGTGTCTCAGCCATGCTCCTAAGGAATGTGCATCTTCCCAGTGACGGGCAGCATGCTTCGTGCAGTATGCAAGCCTTCCTCTTAGATCCCAGGGAGACATCCATGGAGCCCTGAGAAAGCGGTGAGGAACACTGGATTTCCTAGGACTGAGCGGAGGTGACGCTAAGGCATCTCTCCCTGTTTGAGGTCTTTCCCTTGGCGTCTTCAGCTAACCTATGGTAAGAAGCAGCCATGGTTATAGTGGCTTCCCTGTGTTTTGCAGGTGACTAGGTTGTATATCCTGCTTTGTTTGCTTGTCGTGTGAGGGCCATGTTTCATCTCTGAGGAAGTGTGTTCTCCTTGTAGCAGCTGTGGCAAACTGTGAAGGGATTTTCTCCCTTTGCCTTATTTCTTCAGCTGGAGACAGTTTTTAGTGCAGAGTTACTGATATTTGAGTGGACACATCAGGATTTCTGAAAGAGGCTCTTGCCATAATTTCTTGCCATGACTGCTGGGTTTGTGGGTGTAGGAGAACCTGGCCAAGTTTCATTAGGCAATTGTGGCACCTACTCAACCAGACCCGTGTGCTTCTCGTAGCACGTTGCCTGCCCGGTGCTGCTGCCTGTCCATCCCAGTCCCTCTGACACTGGGAGAGGAAGGTCCTGTGTGTTGGTACTTTCCATAAATATGGCCCAAGACTGTTAGGAGCTCCCAAGTTGGCTAGTGACAGTTTCTGTCCGGGTGACAACAGCAGGGATGGGCAGCAACCTGTGTGCCCATCACAGCTGCCCTGCGCTGGCATGCAGCAGCCCTGCGGGGCCCCGGCTCCTTGGGAGGACGGTGTTGGGGCCTTGCTCTGCTGTTTCCCTTCGCTCTCCCAGCAGAGGATTTGTTCAAATGCTATGAATGTCAATCCATCATTGCTTCCAAGGCTTTGGGTTTGTTTCTCCACTAGGTGGGAGGAAGGACCCATTTTAAAAATAAAAGCTTTGCATTTTTAGCCTTATTTTATTGTTGTTTTCTTTGCAGCATCTGAGCTGACAGCTAGCTATACCTGTGCTTGTGTTTATCGTCTCCTGGGCAGGTGAGCATGGTGGCTTTTCTATTGCACCACCTAACCAAGACTTTTTTTATTTTGTTCAGAAATATCCCATGTATGCAGCTGATCTGCTGTGTGCTACTTGTTATGGGAGAGTTGCCTGCTCCGCAAGTTCGTTCATATGCTATTTCTGAGAGAAAGCTTCATCCAAAGATCTCCTCAGTCACCATCAGAGTATGGGAGGCCTCAGAAGGAAGCTGAGCAGGTCCCAACTGCTTTTGGGTTGACAAAAATCTGCTTTATTGCCCCTGATCTACTGTGTGGCATAGATGTGAAGGCTTCTCAATGTAGGTAAACTCTGCTCCTGTTAAAGATAATGATGAAATTCTTGTCTGAGGTGATGCAGAGTTAGGATCTCAGGGCAATAGCCTCGAATACAACTGGCCTCCAGGGATTTAGGCGGTGAGGTAACAACTGGGGATCGGTAGAGCGGTGCGTGGAAGAAAGTCCCCCTCCCATGTGCCATAACCAACTTCACACTGTCTGCCACACTAGACTGTGTGAACAACAACAACGGGGCAGAAAAGGGCAGTCGAAGGCCCCTGAGCAGGTCTGGGACATGCATGCGGGAGTAAGAGTGTGTGTGTGTGCAGTGCTAATCACCCTTGGGAGTTTATAGCACTCCTCTCATTGCAATACTATTATTATAGATAGTGATAGAGGGACACAGCAACTTTCCTGGCAGTTACTGTTTCAGAGGCTATTAAGCTTGCAGATGAACCTGTCTTTGTCCACATTAGCACCTAATCTTTCACATGGCAATATCTTTACAGCCTCACCCATATGGAGTTTGAGTCAAAATCAGATTCACTTTCTGTTAAAACCACAGATTTGAAGAATTACACTGAATCAGAGGGGGGGAATTTTTGGTAAGAGGAAGGAGACATGGATTCAAAACGTCAGCATTAAATCTTTGTTACAGAATCTTAAGAAGGATAATATCTTGCTACATTGAAAAAATCCACAAATATTTTATGTGAAACCAAGCAATATGCAATGTTGAATATGCTGGAATCTGTTTAGGTGTAACCTTTTAAGTTTGTTGGCCTTGCTCCACCCTTCTTCTGGTATTTTAATATATATTTTAAGACACTACCTGCATTATATTTCTAATCCTGCATTTGAAAATATTGGCTAGGACAGTTTTAGTTACCTTTGTATTATCTCTTGCTTGAGATCTGAGTATTAATATGATTTGGAGGATGAAATACAGGTTTGCCTATTTTCCATGCTGCTTACTGTAGAGCTAGGAAATTACTAACTTGACACCTTCCGTTTGTCTCTATGTTTTCAGTTATGTGTGATGTTCCCTGCCAGACTGAGGTGAGTTATAGATGCGAACTGTTGGGGTTTTAATCTCTGGTGCTGCATGCCCTAAGCAGAGTTTTCAGAGGACTCCAATTCTGCTCTTCTGATGGGAGTTTTGCTGCTGAAGTGGGGTTGTGCCAGAGAAATACATCCCCCCGGCATTCCCCCACCCCAAACAGCCTACTGGAAATCATAGCAGTGCTGCTGGGTGGAAATGGCTGTGTGTTTGCAGCATCCACATGCAAAATCATGGGGATGCAGAGCAGGGATGGCATGAGGGCGGCATTTATTTTTCTGATTGCGTATTTGTTGTTTACTGTAATTTCTATTAGTACGAAGAACTTCAAAAAGAAAGCACCCTGCTACACTGGTTAATTTCTTACATACTTCTAACTCTATGAAAAGACAATATGCAAAACGCTGTGGGAAGATACCCTAATATTTCCCAGTTATGCTGTATCTGTCTTTCCCTGTGGTGACCCTCTGACCAAATAATATCCTCAGCCACTTAGATATGCTCGTTATAACCATTAGGTTAAGTACAGAGCACAAAATGTATAAAATATGTCTTAAGTTTCTAATCACAGTGGACAGTTCAGATGGGTATTCTCTTTATAATTACCAGCAATTCAGTTTCTTGGATGAGATAGTTAATTCATTCTTTACTGTCTGTTGCTTCAGCAAAGCCTCTCATTTTCCCTTTACTTTTTATGAAAACCTCGTTTCTTCTCTATTTTAGTACTTTTTTTTGTAGGGAAAATGTGAAGAAAGTTACACCATGTGTGCTTTTTGGTAGAGAGTTTGATCTAAAAACTACTTTTCCACTCTGATGAAAAAACACAGTGAAAAATCCTGAACAAATGCAAACAAATTTTGCAGCTCTAATTGATTTCTAAGTCATGGCCCTAAGTCCTAGCGTAAGAAGGGCCATTCCTTCTTGGTCATATAGAAGGATGAAATATAAGTAAAATTTCATGTGAGCATTTATTTGCCTATTGGTTTCAAAGACTTCATAGTGAGCAAGTCTGGGAGCTCATAATCATATAATTCCTTAGTACAATTGTGATTCTCATCAGATCACTTTAGGAGATTTTTCTTTAACTTCTGAAGTATTCTAAGGCAAGGAAATTATGAGGGTTTATCAGCATTGACCTCAGCAGCTGACCTTTCTCTTTTTGGAAGTGCTGGGAAACTCTTATTTCATGGATTTGGCCTGGAGACTGGGTGACTGAGGTGGGGGCTGAGGCATTTGTGTGTATGGAGTAATTACAAGGCAAGCTGCTTCCCACTGAAATCTGAAATGCAAAATGATAGTGGTGGATTAGATGTGGGGCATGGTGTGTTGGCTGTCTAAGAAACACCCTGTAGGCAGAGAAAGCTGCATTTGGAGGACCTGGATGTGCTGATCTGGAGAACTGAAGGCAGGTCTGGTCATGCTGTCTACGCAATGTGATCCCTGGTTTAATCTCTGAATGCCACCCTTATAATTGCGAGTTGCCAGAAATCCCCCAGATATCGTGTTGTGGGGAGGCACGTTCAGCTGTGGAGCGCCCGCCCGCTCGCGAAGGCTGCGCTGGGGCGCCCGTTTGCCGCGGCTGCGGGGCAGGAAATGCCGCGGCTGAACCTTAACCCGTCGGGGCCGGTGGAGCTCCGTTTCCTTTCGAGTCCAACTGAGGCTGCTCACGGTTATTCCGAGCTGTGGGTTTCAGCTTTGAGAAACATATTCCTTGTGGGTCACTAATTACAGCGAGGAGGGAAGGCAGGAATTTCTCTCCTGGGATGTTGAAAGGTCATGCGGAAAACAGGGCTTAAATATATTTATTTGTTTCCTTGGCCAGGCAGTCGTCTGGCATGTGAGCGCTCCTGTGCTCCTTCATGCTCCTTGATGGCAGTAGGCATATATTTACAGGTGACCAGATCTCCAGGCTGCTTACACCTGGGGGGCTTGCACTTGCTCCCTTCATGTGAATCTATCCCTTGGCCCGTCTGTTTTTGTGCTAACTTTCTGGAAAGCGCCAGGTACAGCTTTGCGTTCTTGCAAATACAGAAGCAGCAGTGAAAATACCTCAAAAGAATCCTCAAAAATATTAATCCCCACCCTCAAAAGGATTTAGTTGGTTAAGAATCTAAGCCTTGCTGCCTGTGAAGCATTGAGTCCTCGTTGGGTGCAGAGGAGCCTGAGGCTCCCTCGTGCTGCTGGAGAAGGGTCCCTGAGCAGCCGGAGGCAGATTGAAGCCTTGAGAGCAGCGAGTACTTGCACGAGATGGATCCTCCGGCTCCGACCGCCTCCCGTGCGGTCTGTGCAGCCTCTTTGGGAACTCTGCTTTGCATGTGTAAGCCTGGGGTGGAGAGGCTGGTTTGCAGTCGTTCTTAGCCCCACGGGGAGCTATGCACACTTAGACTAGCTGTGCTTACGGCACGTTATTCCTTAGCTCGGCACTTACACAGCACTGCTAAGCACCTGCTAATGCTCTGGAGTATTTTTAACCATGCATATCTTGATTAAATACAAACTGAGTCAAATATGCAAGGAAAAAGTGGCTGTAGTTGCACAAAATCCATGTGCACATAGTTAGGTGTGGGTGACCACACGTGAGTTTTGTATCCACGTAAGCTCCCAGTGGAAGTATCACGTTTGCTGCCTGTGATTGTCATTACTGGAATCTGACAGGGAAAATGCTGCTTCTGTACTTAAATTTTCTTGCTGCTTTACAGAGATTAAACCCAAGCAAGGGATGTGGATCCTGATTCCAAGCAAATCCGTGTGATTTACTTGGGCCATGTGGGCAAGAGCAGAGCCCCTTGCAAACACTTGGAGAGCAGCTTCGCAGACACCAGAGCTCTATGCATGTTAAGTGCTGAGGAAATGCCCCTGCTGCACTTGAGTGCCCTTTGGGATCTGCCCGTCGCTCCTGCAAGTCAGTACCTGGTGTGAAAATCCTGCTGGCTTCACTGCGCGGCCATTGGTACCCAAAAGACTGATGACCCCAGTGTCCAAGGGAAAGGGGGTGATTCACTGGAAATGCCTGGATTCTGGCTTCAGCTTGCCCCTGGGATATGCTAGGATGAGATGTATTGGTGAGGCTGGGCCGGGCTGTTCTTTCCTGGGAAAAGCATGTCTGAGTTGCACGTGAAGGCCAAGGCAAGAGAAGAGCGTAGCTCTAAGTAAATTGTCAGCAGCCTTTCCGTGTGTCCTCCCCTCGCTCCCGCTTTCTCCTCACCGACATATCAGTGATGTTTATTAAGAGATGACAAGTCTATCAGGCCTCATAAGCAGCCTTTCACAAGGAGGAGATCTTATATCCAGAGAGCATCATCAATCTTGTCTCTGCTCTGCTCTTCTGAGCAGCTGATAGCGAGCAAGGCTCCATCCTCTTCCCCCTCCTTCCCACCCCTTCCCCTCTCCTCCTCTCCTCCAGCCCTCTGCAGCACAGCAGGAGGCTGCGCAAGACGCGTTTCATTTGCATGAAGTCTCTCTGGTAAAGAGAAGCAAGAAGCAGGGAGAAACCTGGCTTCTCTCAATATATAGCAGCACTCTGGGGATGCATCCCGTGCTGCTGGAGCAGGGATGCACAGAGGGACGTGCACCCCGTGCTGTGCCCCAGCAGCAGAGCTGAAGGCCGGTTAACTCAGGGGATCGGCCCTGAGCGTTCAGGGGATAGGCATAGACACTAGAAAATCCTTCTGCCTGGTGGAGGCTGGTGCCTTCCCAGTGTCCAGCTGGGATGGAGCCTCCTCAGTGTAGGAGTGAGGCTGTGGTCCCATTGTACCCATCGCTGCTCAAGGGAGGCCCTCCCGGGCTCTTTAGCCCAGCCCTGCAACTCGGCACTGTGAGAGCGACTGCTATGGGCATGAGCTATGTCCACGTGGAAAGGGTGCAGGCCAGAGCAGGTGTGGACTGTCCTTTAATTTGCAAGAGGAATAGTCAAACTCAAGAAATACCTGTCAAGGGTGCAGAAATTCTACTTCAGAGCAGGAATCAGCACATTAGCTTCTACTTTGCAAAATTAATTATAGAAATATCTCTTTGGCATAGCGTCAGTATTTGGTGTTTAAGGTGAGTATTGAAAAGGCAACTTCTTGTCCCTGAGCAAGTTGCATTTTTAGGAATACGTTTTGTGTCCAGATTCAGTCTAGAAAAGGATTAAGGAAAGCAACCCAGGTCCTCTTCATAATCATCCTTCCATGGCTCTGCTCTGCTGGCAGTATTTAGGCCTCTGGGGAGAAGATGACGATTTGCTTTTGGGAACTTGGTAGCTAGCTTACAGTTTTATGCTCTTTATTCCTTAGTGTTTCCAAGAGTTTTGAGGTGGTGTTTATGGCAGTGAGAGAGGGAGCTGAATGATTTGTGGGTGAGCAGGTTTCATCCCCTGGCAGCTCTGTGTAAAGTGAGTCCTTTTTGCCTCCAGCTACACACGAATCCCCCGTTGCAGGAGATAAGCTGAAATCGCAAGGCAGCAGAGTTGCATTTGACAAAGGTGATTTTACAATACTCAGTCTTGTGAGCATGGGAATAGAAGCTTTGACACATCATGGTTAAAAAATCCTAGTAAAACTTGACTATCTGGTTTGCTTTTCTCTTTAAACTGAGAACTGTAGACAGTGTCCCAGATCTAATCAGGATGCACCTCACCAAGTTCTGCATAGACAGGCAATTTCTGTTTGAAGCTGTATCAGAGAAGCTGGCAATTTCTAAGAGTTCCCATTAAAACTTTACGATGAGAAAATGAACACAAACTTCACGGAATATTCAAAGCATAAAAACTAACCCTGTGTGAAATATCCCACCAATCCCTCGGAAAGGACACACGCTTCCAGAGGAGGAGGCAGGAGTTTATGTTCCTTTTTAAGACTCTCCCATAGCATAGCCTTGACTAGGATGTCACCACAAGCCACCTGATCAATGGATCCTCAGAATGGGTACAGTGGAGAGAAAAACAAGGTTTTCTTGGGAGAGTTTTAGGCCTGATCTTGTTCTTGAACTCAGGGGCAAATCTCCTTTCAGAGTGCATGTGGTGCCAGCCGAAGGGTGCTGGGACATCTCTGACTTGGTGTGGGACCTAAATGCTGGCACTGGGAGCCCAAATTGCCCTGCTGGTGTGGGCTGTGTTGCTCAAATCTCTGAGCGTGGTCAGACTGTGAACACAGATTTCACCAGCCCACCTAAAAATACCTGTCTGTCCTCCTTGCCAGATTTCCAGACTGTCTCTGGGAATGGCCATGAGGTTTTGGGAAGGGTATATGAAGAGGAAGCAAATTTTAATCTTTTGCTCAAAGGTGCAATTTATAAATTGATTTTAGAAAAAGCTGAGATATAGGAACTGGGGGCAGATGAGGAGGAGGCAGAAAATGGATCTTGAATGAAACAAACCTATTAGAAAGGAAATGATTTGCTACATTAGTGAGGTGCAAAGGGATGGGAGAAGGAGTTGAACCAAGAGCTTTCGTCTCAGTCTGGTGTTACTGACAGCTCCAGCACTGAGTGTTTAGTGGAAGGGGAAGGAAATAGTGCAGGAGGTGGCTGTAGGGGAGACTTACTCTCATTCTTATCTCTCTTTCAAAGGTCATTCAAAGCCTGAGGGTATGTGTCCTTTCCAAAATCCTGTAGCATTATGATCCAGTGTCATTAAACTTGCTGCCTATACCATGCCTTCTAATGCGTGTGCTTTTCCTTCTGCTCTCTTTCTTCAGGGCGGCAAACAAAACGTGTCTCTGGCTTTCGGACTTGGATCAGACACATCCTTCCTCTGTGTTGCTCAGTTCTGTGTTCCCTGACTTCAAGGACAGGCCATGCCGCCACTGCAGGCTGAGATTTGCTTGCTGTGTTGGGGAAAACAACCACCACATCTGCATGTTTTGTGTTCTTGAGGGCTGTATTTTCCTAAAAGAAGCTGTTAGCTAGTGGTGGCCATTTCGGAGGTAAATGTGCTTGTTCCCAGCATTTTGGGAAGCGCTGGGCTTCCCACACAGCAGCCTCCCACATCTTGTCACTGAGCAAGGTGTTTGTGTGCTCAGGCTGGTTGCCTCATTGCGTCCTAGCCCAGGCTGCCAGCCTGAAGGGCAATTAGGATGGAGGGAAATGACGTGCCCGAGTTCTCCATCACTGCACCTCCAAGTTTTGGGGTTCAAGTGCCTTCACGTGATTCAAGTCAGTTTGTCCCTTGGAGCACAAGCTTCTGTGCAGGATCTGGTCATCTGTTTATGTGACTGTTCCCCCTCCTTTGCTATTCAAGGCATTTGTCTCTCTGGGCCCAGCCCTTGCTAGGAAGGGGGCGAGGAATAGATGACCTTTCAGTCACTGGTTCTGCAGTTTGTGTCCAGCTGGCCGTTTCTCTGTCAAATGGGCTCAGTGGCTCAGCCCCTCGTGGCAGCCATCCATCACAGGGGTGTTCAGCGCCTCACCATGAAGGCACGGCTGCAAATACAAGCAGCAGCAACTCTGGCTGGAATGAAAATAGGGCCTGAATTACCTTCCTGTCCCCTAGCATGGGCAGATCTGCAGAGGTCACTGTGAGGGGAGGCCATTAGAAGAGCCACACGCAGAAGCCTCTGCTCAGGACTGATGTGTGGATAAAGAAGGGGCTTTAATCACTGGTGCGGCAAGTCCTTCGGTTGCAGACAGCCAAGGTGCTACTTTGCACTCGTGTCTCCCTTGCTGAGATGGGAGGCCTGATGTGTGTAAGGGTTGTCATTTGAAACATGTTGAAGACACCCTGTAATTTTCAGTCCAGTGCAAAACTGGGAAACAGAAAGACAGCACAGCAGGAAACAGGGTGAGAGGGAAAGAAGTGCAATAAGGTTTTTGATCTTGTGGGCTGTACTCTGGACAAACAGGAAGGCTGGGCAGACCCCGAGGGTAGCACTGTAGGGCTGCCTAAGGCAATATGATACGGAGCCTGTCCTTCCAGAAACAGCCCCCTCTAGCCAGCAGGGAGAGGTGGACTTGCACAGGCCGGGAGAAGGATTTCTCTAGCTCGAGCAGCATCAGGCTCATGAGGGTCAGCTCCTGTTCGGAGGAGGGCGTATGACACGCATGTCCTGGGGTGGGAGCTGACCTGCTACTTCCTGTGTTAGACATCCCACTGTGGTAAGCAAGTCAACCTCATCCCTGGCTTTGGCTCCGTCTCTGAAGTTTGAGGGCGGTGTTGGGACTCCAGCTTCGAGCGCTGAGGTGACTGTGGTTCTGCTGAGGGTTGTGGGGCCACACAACCATTAATGAGCTCACAGGAACGCTTCTCTCTCCTCCGAAACATTGTGACTCGCATCCGACCGCAGAGAGGAGCAGCTGCAGCCTCTAGGAGAGCCCGTAATGAGGCCAGGATCTCCAGCACGGGGCCTGCTTCCTGTCAGCTCTTGGAGGAGACCGTGGGTAATTACCTCTCCTGTCTGCTCCTCTCCGCTGCCGGCTTCACTTCAGGTTCAAACGCTCGCTGACAGGGAGAAGGGTTTTTAGATACATAATTTAAAATTCTGATGGCATGCTGTCAGGTCAACATGCTGCAACATGGGAAGAGATTTTACATCATAAGGACTCTGGCATGCACCTTCCTGTTTGAAGGGCATATGGTGGGTACATTTCTGGATTGCTTGTGTTTTCCTGCAGTAGGATTTTAGCTCTGGATCGCTGCTTTTCTCCAGAGGTCTGGTAGCTCCTGTTCTCCCTGGAGACCTCTGTGTAGCAGGTCTCTACTGTGAGTGCCTTGTAATATGACTTGACTGTTAAAAGCCTGGATTTTAGCCATGTCCCTGCTCCATTTTGCACCTTGATGCTACTAGTGGGTAATAGTTGAGGTATTTTGGTTACCTACTGTCTGTGTGTGTGCCCATATACAAAAATGTATATTTAATAGCAAAGAGCTTTTCTTTTTCATCTCCCCATTGTCTGAGACTTTGATAGGTCTCCAGTCTCCAAAAAGCCCAGGGTATGTGGCCCAAGGCAATGGTTCCCTTCCTGACTTGGTGGCATTTGTGTTTTACAGCATGGTAAACTTTGCCTCCTGACACTGGAATAGAGTTTCGCTATTTATTTTTTTCTGTCAGAAACCCGATCTGTTCCTTCTAACTCAGCAGAATAAAAAATCTCTTCCTAAAATTGAGCTAAATTGAGCTAAAACCCTGAGTGCAGGGTTTGTCCTCAGACTGCCAGTGCTCCTGAGGGGCTTACTATAAAAGGACATTTCAGAACATGAAGAGCAAGGGGAGAGAGCAAATGTGTCCCAGTGAACTTAGAAAGCACAGAAACCTGTCTGGAGTTTAGGCTGTTGAGTGTGTACCTGTGCCCTGGCTTAAACAGAGTTAAAGTTGTGCTTTATTTGGTCCCTCTGTCTATCAGCTCTGCTTTCAGAGTTGGGTAACGCACTGTGTGTTCTGCCAAGTGTGGAAGGTGAAGGGCACACAAATGTTCACACAACCGTCCCAGCAAGCAGACCTGGGGCTCTAGGCAGAGGGAAAGATCTGGGCTTAATTTCCTCACCTACCTTTGGTAGAACCAGAGAATTTCTGCTTGGCCAGGATGCTTCTCCGTGTAAACTGCATCTTGGTCCTCAAGTTCAGTTGCTTGGATGATTTGCAGAGTCTTACTGGAAAGCAGGCCTAGTCAAACAATAGGATCTGGCCCTAAAGTGCACTGAGAAATTTTTTCCGCTCTGTGCTCATGGACCAACAGCTTTTCTTTGGCATAAGTTTGTGTTACTTGTCCTTCTGGACCAATTCCCGGCTGTTCCAGTGAGACTTGAGTTAATATGATTCCTGCTGAGCAGATCTTGATAAAGCGATGGCACAGATTGTGTGAGGAAAAGGGAAGAGCCCTGGTGTAATGGGATGCAGGAGTCGCTGAAGCAGGTGAACATTTTAACGAGTGAGAGCAGAGGAGTCTGTGCTCCCATAAGCCAAGTCAAAATGGGAGACAAAGGGAGAAGGTGGGAAAAGGAGATCATCTGCCTTTGAATGCCTAAGCTTCATCTTTATTCTTGTTTTCTTGCCATGCTTAGTGCTTTCCATCTCCCCATGCACGACGCCATGTGCTTGCTGAAGCACCTCTGCCTGCCTGTCTGTGGCTCGAGGCATTCAGATGTGAGTGCAAATGCATGGGATGTGCCTGCCCTGGAAACAGGGTGGAAAGGTGGGAGTTACTCCATCCCATAATTGCTGAAGGCAAAACTGCATCTGACACTGAGATTCCTGCAGCATTTGGGAAAGTGGGAACAGGGGAGGGTCTCTGGACTGACGTGAGGCTTGAAACCTGATAAGGAGGGGTGTCACAGCTGTAAATCAATCGACCAGGGTCCGTGGCTTTGCGTGTTTGTTTGATGTATTCTTTTTTCCTTTTTGTTTTCCTCCAGGACTGTTTCCCTGTCAGCCAGGAGGTGGCTCTGGAGCACGCTGTGGAACTGGGCACAGCTCTGTGCGGTAGCAGAAGCAACAGGGAGAGTCTGTGACCATCACCAGTTAGCTATGGAAAGCAGATGGCCTTTCTTCTAGCTTCCAGACGGGATGCGTGCGTGTCCTCTGACATACATATGCAGAGGCAGCTTGGGTGCATTTCCAAACTCTCCTGACACTGCGCCCTGATGCAATGTTTAGGAAGTGGTGAACACGCTTCTGGTGCTGGCAACCATAAGCTTGGCTCAGATTGTCCTTTGGGAGCTGGAGGCGACTCCAAACACAGCGTCATACCAGATGTAGGCTGTTCTCAAGAGCTCCAGACCTGCAGAGAGCAGAGAAAGTTGTGCGAGGCAGCTGCTTTGAGCCCTGCAAGAAAGGGAGCTGTCTCTGTGCTTGCCACAATCCCCAGGGGCCTGAGGGTAAAGCAAGGACAGCCTTGGTGGAAGGAGCACTAGGAAGAGCATAACTGCTATCTAGAAGATATTAGCAGTTTGGGCTCTGGAGTCTGTGCCAAAATATATGCCCAGGACTAAGTGCCAAGTCTAAGTGACTCACCCTGTATCATCCTTGGGCAGCACCATGCAGAGGACTCTAGGCCTTAGTCCTCCTGTAAGCAGAGAACCGAGGTCCCAGTACGCCTTGGCTCTCCTCATGGTTAATGCTTTGGGTTGCCTTGGAAATAGAATCAGTAATTCCTGTTTTTCCGCTAACAATGTGATATGCGTCCCAGTGGTCTCTGCTTACCTGGACACTTGCCTGGGGATAGCTTGGCTCATAGGATGACTACAAGCACCAGAAATCTAGATGAAGGTCATTAAAATACTTGTAGGTCCAGATGGAAGGAAGAACTGAAAGTGTGGAGCTTGTTCTGAGGGCCTGCCAGACACCCACCCCTGCAAGAAACTTGGACTGAGTTAGCCCTGGAAATGTAACGTGCCCTGCATTTTGCTCATCTGGATGCTGAGAGCTGGAGGGGCCTTTGTTAGCAGAAACCGGAGTTTTCGTTTTGAGGCACAAGAGGGATGTAAACAGCAAGCACACCAGGATTCTTCAAATGATGTCTGAAAGGGGTGTTAGACAAAAAAAAAAAAAAAAAAAAAAAAAAAGGCCCAGAGCTTGTCTGGACCAGAGCAGAAGGGCATTCACTTCAGTTTGCTTCATGGATAACAATCTCAACTCTTCTTGCAAGGCCAGACAGATGATCCAGATAATTTGGTGCTGCTGAAATCAGCTTCCCTTGTTCCATGCAGTGAGAGCTCAGATGAGAAATTGTGTCCCATGAGGAAAAGAAGGGTGCTGAGGAGGACATGGAAGAGACCTCTGAGGAAGCAGAGCAGTCTCAACTGCTGTGTGTTTGCAGCAGAGCTGAGCCTTCAAGGATCTCGAAGCTTCCCCTTCCCAAACCTTTTGATTCCAGTGACCTACAAATGCCAAGGCAATTTTTGGTGCTCCCTTGCACAGCAAACAATTTCCTGTGCTTGTGCTTGGCTGGGCAGGAGAAGATGGGATACTTTGAGGACTTACCCCTGATGCTTGTGCTGTGGCTGTTCTGTCCCTGCGGGCTCCGGCAAACCCGTTCCTCCTGACGTGTGGCATTTGACTCTTGGTTTACTGCAGTCTTGGCTTATGTGTGAGATGCTTTTGGTGCTTTGTGCGGCCAGATTCTGTGCCCTGAAGGCCTTGACTCCCCCAGCAATAGGGCTGGGTGAGGACGGTGCCATGGGGCAGTTGTCTGTGCTGACTGAACAGTTGTTTGCCCAGATGGGGACAAGTTGTGCTCAGCATTGCCGTCAGCTGGTCCAGGGACCCCTGTGGTTGAGCATCAGTGTTCTTGCTAGGAGCAGGGGGAGGCTGCTGCAATTAGCAGCTGATTTGTGTGTGTCCCCTGGTCATAGGAATGGCCAGAAGTCACTGGGTCTGTGTTTAGGTGGCTGTGTCATGGACAAAACACAATGTGATCCCTCAGGCAAGGCATACGGATTCGCCTAGACTTATGCAGGCTGAAGAGACAGCCTTTAGCAAGCAGAGGAGGGCAGACCATGCTCACTTAAACAACACTGCTAAGCAAATATCAAAATGCAGATTCAGTGCTGTTACTGAAGCAACTAGAGCCGTGCACAGCAGTTCAGGGTTTGCTATACTGTGCGCAGAGATCAGCCTGCCCAGGAGAAAGTCTGGCAAAGCTTAGTCTGCTGATCTCCAGGGCCACAGCTGGCAGTGACAGTGCAGGGCAAGCATGGGTCCCCCTGCCAGTGCGTGGCATTAATGGCAGTCTTGTGCTGACGTTGTGGGCTTGGAGATATGTTCCAAATGATTTGCCTGTTGAGCTGCGGTGAAGTCTGTGGTGTGAGCAAGGACTGCAGCTGAACCTCTGCCTTCTCTGCTGGTCACCTGTCTGTAGGCAGCAGTGGCTGTGGGCAGGCCTGGCTGCAAGCTACTGATTGCCTGCTCTCCACATCCTATTTATGGAGGGGAAAGTTGGAGGAAGAGCAAGAGTAAGGATCTTATTTCAACTTTCTAGTCCCTGCTATCTGTAGACCTGAGGCTTGCTACTGCTGTTTAGAGTAGAGAATGAGGGTTGTTTTGCCACTGATGATCATAGTCTTTCAATCTGGAAGAAGACTTCTGAGAGGGCAGGCTTGCCCTAACCCCATGCCCTTGCTTATTAAACAAGATGGATCTAGATTTCTAGCTATTTTGCTTTGCTTTGAGGTCTGTAAGGCCAGATGCCCTGTGCAGTCTGAGACAGCTTGCAGATATTGAGCTGGGAAACCCAGATTTGTGGCTGTATTTCCAAAGGTGCAGTGAAACCTTTTTTTTTCTGGTTGTATGTCGCTTGCCTCTGAGTGAAAGCGAGAGGACCCCTCTTCCCCACGCTCCATGTGAGATGCGGCTGGAATTCAGGCTGGGCAGTGGGATGCAGAGCCCAGGGAGGGCTGGCTGTTGCAGATATGTGAGCTCTGCTAGGGTTAAATGCTTACATGAAATCAATAGAAGTTTTATTGCCATCACATGACTTCAGCTGGAACTCTGCCACTTGTAATAGAAGTTGCATTAGGTCTCCCCCCTCCAACTACAGGACAGATATATTAGTCTAGACAACTGAAAAATAGTGGTATATTGGGAGGCTGCGTTTTCATTATGTAAATGGAGTTCTACAGGAGGATTAATTGATTATTCAGTTACTGTGGATCTTGGCCATCCTGGTGAGATGAGAGAACCTGATGGAAGCTCTCCAGTGATGCTACAGGGTAGTAAAAAGAAGTCCTTGAGCATTTCTTGTCCCCTACAGGCAAGGCACATTGCATGTAGTTGCACATTGCTCTCCCAGACACGGGTTTTGCCTCCCCAGATGATATAAGTGTCTGCAGTATATATGTCTTAATGTTTTGTGACTGGTGACTAACTCCTGATATAGGCAACAAAAATTTGCCTGTAAAAGCCAGAGCCACACAATGCTGTGTGGAGGGTGACTCTTGTCTGTTGACTAGGTCTTGCTCATAACAACTGGAAACTATCACAAAACTTGTGAGAAAATGCATTTCTGCAAGCCCTGGGCATCGAGTGAGATGAATCCACCTCTGGAGATTCACTTCTAGCTGAAATGTGAGTGCAATGTATTGGCTTAGCCTCAGTCTATTGTGTGAATGATACTGCAACAAAGATCAATAGTTTGAGCACAGAAGTTGCGGGGAAAAAGGGACTTCAGTGGGGAAAAGCCTGAAGACAAAGTGCGGAGGTAGACTTGAGGTACTGCTTTGGAGCAGGGATTAACTGCCAACGGAAATGGCTGCTTTGTGAATGCTGCTGTTCTGATCTTCCTCACATTGCATTTGTGCTTGCAACTTTGAGGCAAAGAAAAGACCTTGTTTGCAACAAGAGGTCTTGCTCAAGGGGGAGAGTTTGGGTCCTTCCTTGGCAAGTGAGGGGGTAGCCCTCTCGTACAGACACTGAGGCTCTCCTGTGAGTGGCTGTGTGTTAGTAGGCATGCGTGGAAGACTCAAGCTTAGTGTGCCCAAGGTAACGGCACTAAGCAGAGGCAGAGTCCAGCTGGGGCTGGCTCTGGAGAAGCTCTGCTCCCTGCCAGTGGCCAGGCATGGCATCTCCCTTCTATACGTGAGCAAGCAGCGCTGCCATATCTTTATAACTAGGTATGTCCCTCCTGGCCAGGATATCCCATTGTAACATGGAGAAAATTTTTGGAATTAGAAATACCTGTAGTGCCCTGCACGATGACAGGAAATAGATCTGCACAGTCTGTTGGCTCAGGTTGCTGGAGGAAGAAGTAACAGCTGTAGTGAGATAGATGCATTCACTTTCTGCTGTCCTGTTGCATGGAATATAATTGCTTTATTGTCTGTTCTCCCAAAAACATTTTACTACTTCTGCCCCAGGTCAAGTTTTGTTAAGAACATTTTAAAACACATCTTGGCTGTTGGCCTGAAATTCATCCCCTGTGGAAACTCGAACAAACAATCCCGACATTTGGAGACTGAGTGTGGAAAACTTGTAATGATGGCAAATGGAGATTTAGTTCTTGTCATGCCAGTTAAGTGTGGGTGCTGGAACTCAGAGCAATGTATCGTGTGATTTGGGTGGGGAATAAACTGTTTGGGAGTTGAAAATGTTCTAATGTTGAGGATACAGTTCTTTCAGAAAGAAGGCCAAGGTTTCTCAGCCTTATGCTGACAACAAAGGAAAACTTGCGGTTATTTCCGTGGTTAAAAAAAAATCATTTAGCTATTTCGTTAAAATTAATACACTCTTCCAGAGAAGAAACTTTCTGGAGATCAAAGTAAGGATCACAGGTGATTAGGTTCTCAATTTTCTGTGAGAAGAGAATAATCCATAGTCAACTGCTGTGCTAAAAAGACATCATCATAAAGAACATAAGATGGCTTTTTACATGTTGTGAAGTTAGCAGAGGAGAGAGTTCAACTAATTGCTAGACTGGTAAGTGCTTATATCAAAGTTTTCATTGAAGGTCAAATTTATGTAATTTTTTTCATTTGTATCTGCTGAAGCTTTGTTCAGTACTGACCATCTGAAGGCAGCTCAGAACACGCTCTGTGTTGCTAGCAAACCTTGTGCTTTGCCTTTATTTATCTGAAGTAACCAAACACTGGGGACTTAAGTGCAGTGAAAAACTTTGAAGTCACAAGTTTTGTTTGCAGGACAGAGATACGTTTCCACATCCTGTCTCATGGTTTCCTGAACAAAAAAAAAAAAAAAAAAGTGGTAGCGCTGTATTGGGAAGGGGAGAAACGTAATGTATTCTTCAAAAGTTTATATGTCAGCAAAATGCCTGCAAACCATTCAATAGATTAATCCTGTAGCTAGCCTAAAAGGAATGGATTTCTAGCCATAACTGAGATTGGGAAAAATTGATTTCCATGTTCTTGTTGACTGAATAAGATAAAAACAACTGCCTTGGCAGTCATTACCTGGCTAAGAATTCAGATTTCTGCTGCCTAACTGCAGAGTCTGGTTGAATACTAGGACCAGCCTGGGCAAAGCCTGATACAAAAGGGGCTTTTCAGAACCAAATTTTAAAATTTTCATCTGCTGGAAATAGGACTTGCATCAAGGCACAACTGCTAAAAAATATTGGTGTTTTTCTACAGATATCTGGCTGGATGCTTTGGTCTTTCATCCAGAGCTATGAAAGCACTTTGGTTAACTAAAAAGATGAACATGGGAAAGGATCTCGGGATAATCTCTCTAGAGCAGAGAGCTGCCCTGGCTGCTGCTAGACATGGTGCATGTCTCCATTTCAGCTCTTGAGCAATGCCTCAAACTTCTCTGGGATAGCTGCTCTGATCGTCAGGCCTCAGTGGTCTGTTGTGGTTGGGTTTGAAAGAGTCTGGTCAGTGGTAGAGGTGAAAGCCCTAGAACTTATACCACCCAGTCGACTTCCTCTGAAATTGTTTTCTCTACATCTCTGGATATAAAAGCTTAATTTCAAAACCTTGAAGTGTATTCCTGTCAGCTGCTCTAGCCTGCTCTTGCTCAAGTTCAGCCAGGCTAGATGGGTTGCCTTCTCCTGGTGGGGTGCTCTGTGGAAGAGCTGACCTCTGTGTTTGGTGAAAAGCTCAGAGGAGCTGGGGGCCATGAGGGATGTGGAATCCGTGATGTCGGGATGGCTCTGGCTCAGGGAGACGTAGCTAGGAGTAGCATGACAGGAGGAAACTGCAGTTTTCAGGAGAAGCACCAAATCCCATGGTGTGAGAAATGCCACCTGGGAAATGCTCTGCATCTTCACTTCATTCAAACTGAGTAATGAACAAGGTCTTTTCAGTTACATGTAGCACCCACGATACCTATTTTGCTCATTCAGACTCCAAATGTGAGCAGGAGAAGGACTGTTCAGTTTGGCCTAATCCTTTTTCCACTTCTGTTTTATGTACAGCTGCAGCACTCTATAAATATCAGCCCAGTCTTTGAACACTTGGGACTTAGAGAGATCTTTTAGGCTTCATTATTATACCACTTTGGGAGCCTTCCTTTCCCTCAAGAGCCCTCCCAGCTGGCTCCCCTTGGAGCTTTCTTTTGCAGGGACGTAAGCAATACAAACAGCCTGAGGTCTGGCAAATCCAAGCAAATTCCTCTTACATCTCCAGTCTCATGCTGTGGATTAGGCCCATGTGAAATAGTAAACCCTTGTCCTCCAGTTCCTCAGGCAAACTGGGAATTGTGGCAGTTTTTGACTGACTGCAAACAGATCACTTGATAACTTTCTGTCTTATTGACATAACTCTAAAAATACGCTGCAAAGTGTAAATAACAAATGTGTAGTATCTGCACTGGAGCAAGTAAACACCGCCTGATGTTGTCTGATGTTTCATTGGCAAGGTGTCCTCCGCGATGCTCCAGCAGAATAATTTTCCAAATGAGTGGCTTGCGTGACAGGTGGATGTGGGGAGCGAACGCAGCCGCGCGCGGAGCCGCTGTCGAGGCTGCGAGGGGAGCTGTGCAGGACGCGTGCTGCTCCGTGCTGGAGATGGCAGCACATGGACTGCCACAGATACCCTCCTGCCGGCTCTCAGCAGCACTGCAAGGAGGTGAGAAAGTGCCCAGCGAGCTTGCCTTGGGCTTGCTGACATGAGTGTGTTGCTAAAAGCTTTCTTCTTCCCTATGTGGTGGGGATATATCCGCTTCTGCTGCTGAATGACACGCTGGTTAATAATTCATGCCGGCAGTAGTGACTGGCGGGGGCCAGCGCGAGAACGCCTCGGTGCAGGCCGTGAGCGCGCGCGTCCTGGGCCAGGAGTCCGTCTGCTTGCCCAGGTGCCAGCATCGTGCAGGGAAGTCGGTCCTCCCGGCGAGGTGGTGCTGGTACGCAGCCACATCCTTTCCCGGCATAAACTGGCAGTTATGCCCACTGAGGCTGTGCTCCTCCTCACCCAGAGCATGCTTCCTTTCTCCTGCTTTCTCAGGTGGGCTCTGGTAGCTAGAAACCTAGGCTGATGAAGACTACCTTTTATCATAGTTCAAAACTTGCTGCCGGACTCCTGGGCCAGCCATCCTAGGGATGCTGGGGGGTTTGGTCACCTTGTCACAGAGCTGCCTCTGGAACTGGGTTGGTGGATCCTATGCTGTTGCTATTCTGACATATGGTTGGGTGTAGACACAGCCTGTGACCTGCACAGGGACGCTGTGACATAGGAGAGCAGAGCCAGCCTGGACTTGGCTGGCCGATCTACAGAAGGACCAAGAAGGGCCTGGGTAACTCAGGTAGCAATGTGACTCCAGGGGAGTTGCATCACTGAAGTCCTAGTTTGCATATATATGGATTTTAGAGAAATGCCTGCCTTTGAATGCTGCTGTGACCTTGTGTGGAGGGTGTCACCCCTGTGTTGTGTGTTGTCGCTGGCAGCAGAGTCCACCTTCCTTGGCTTTTTGGATACATCAGAAAGTTTTTGTAGCTCTGAGGGGGACTGAGCACCTTAGGGTTGTACAGTGACAACTGAAGAACCTGTGTTCATGAGTGGTAGACAGAGGAGGTAGGAGTCCTTGGGAAACTACTTTTAGGCAGAGCAGTTGCATAGCCCTCCCACGCAGGATCTGCCTTTCCCCTCTCCTTGGCCTGGTGCATTTCTTTTTTCAAATAAGATGTAAAACTGAGCTGATGGGCTTTTGCAGGCACTAGACCCTGCAGCACTGTTAACAAGCGCAGGGATGTTAACCTTGGATCCTTGCCCAAATTGAAATGGATGTAATCTCTAAATGGCTAATACCGAAATGAAATCCACTTACAAGGGAATGTTTGTTCCTCTCTGTCCTGCAGTGTTGATGTGTTGAGCACAGAGGGGACAGCAAATTGCGGGTGGATAAATTTTGTGTGTCATATGTGGTGGGAAACAAACCAGGCCTGTGTCTTTCTCCTTTCTGAACCAATATTGTTTTGCCTCCAAGAAGCTTTGGCAGAAATGAGCTGAAGTCAAGCAAAAGCCAGAGTAGACCAGATTTTGATTTCATGGCCTGGATTAGTCCTGAGCTGTGCTGTCCATTGGGGGAATACCTTATGCTTTGTACTTCCTGGGATATAATACGGTCCTTGCAATCCCTGAGCCAGGGTTGTGCTGTCATCCCCTGATGGAGGGTGCATCAGGCTAAAGTAAGACTATAGGGCACTTGGCTCAGAGACAATGTTGCTCTATCCAACCCAGCCTGGGGGAAAGTAGCTGGCTTCCTAGGGGCTGTGGTTAAAAGAAACACTGGAAAATATCCAGCAAAACTGGTTTGGTTTGCAAAAACTAGTGATTTACACGCACACAAAGGCATACCTCCTTACGCCACCCTTTCTGGAGAGCTGGGAAGAATTTGAGTCATGGTGTCTACATGAACACCTATCCCTGGTGCATCATCTGTGGTGATGCTGGGGGCTGCAAGAGCAGAAGGGCACAAGCAAAGGCTCTGCACCAGGAGCCCGGGACAGGGAAGTGCCTTGGGCAGCCGATGGGATTTGCTATCTGCTCATGAGCTTGGGACTGCTTGCTTGAGAGGAGCAGGAGATAAGTGGTGGTGGTTTGGAGATGCCCTGGCATGGCTTAATGTCTCTGCTGGAGACGGAGTCTCTGCCTCATGAAACCTTCACGCATGGACCTGTAGCCCTGTGAAAAGGAGCTGAAGGAGGAACAGCACCTGAGGGCGAGAGCAGGATGAGCAGGCAGAGCTCAGGAGGGCGCTGCGCAGTGAGCTGAGGGATGAGCTCTGACCTCTGTACTTGCGCTCAGGCCTCAGTAGGTCAGGAAGGCCACATGCTGAGAGGCCAAGTCAGGACAACAGGTGTTTCTGTGCCACAGTGCAGGAGGCAGAGGCTGGTGAAAACACCCTGTGAAGCCTGTGTGTACGTGTGTGTAGTATGATGGGATAGGCTGGCTCTCCAGAACAGTAACATTGGGCTGAAAGAGCTGCTGGTGTGCTTGAAGCTGGAGCTGAGCTGTAGCAATGCATGATTTTGCTGGGCCTGGCAGTCCAGCCGGGCCAGACCAAGCCTTGGGAAGATGCTTCCAACTGCTTGCTCCGTCTAATGCAAATGTTGCTTTGGAGATGCTGAGAGGGTTCCCCCCCACCCCAGCCCTTAAAAAGAGCATATGTTCTCACTACTAACAAGCAGGTTTGTGAAGAGTCTATTTTTAAGATGATTATAGGGTATCGGTAGCTGTTCCAGTGTCAACTGTCGGTTTTGTTTCCTTGTCGGCAGTAAACTGTTGGCAGGTTTGTGCACCAGAGGTTTACTCCTTCCCAGCAGTAATTGCACAGCACAGAAATTATCACTTGCTCTGTGCCTGCCTCTGCTGGTTTCCCCCTCTGAGCCTGCTGTTTGCAGGCAGCTCCTCCACACTCTTTCTACCCCATAAAGAGCCACATCATGGTGTCTCCTGCTGTCAAAAGGCAAGGCTAGGGTCATGCTCAACAGCATAGGAATGAGAGAAAAATGTGACATTATAACACATGTACTTTGTATTGGTGTGTCCCACCTTATTACACAGAGAAGTAGCCCAGAACTTGGTTTCTCTCTCGTTAAGCCAAGCACAGAGAGCAGTTTTGCAGGCAGCTTTTCCTCTTGTGTGTTATACAAAATCCTACCTATAGCTCTAGCTGGGATCCTCAGGGTGGTGAGCGTGGGTGACCTGGCGGCTGGGTCTCTGGAGAGCTGGTGTCAGCTTGAACATGATATCTGGCAAATTGCTGTGTCTTTCTGCATCTTGCATCCCCGTTTGACTGGCAGGGAGAGCAGCATGGCCAATCTCCACAAGGCGTTTTCCACATGGCCACTGAGAATCTCAAGTCCTCTGTTCCTTTTGTGAAAGAGGATGTGAAGTCCCTCTGTTACAGCAAAGGCTGTGCTTGCTACAGGGCACTGGAGCGTTAACTCATGCCATCTCTTTCAACTTGCTATCACTTTGCTAAACCAGAGGTGACTTATAGAGGAGGAAGCAAATAGGATGCTTTATTGAGAATTAAGGAAATCACAGTGTAAATGGCAGCATCCTTTCTATTTTCCAAGAGTCTAAATAATCCTGTGATCTGTGACCGCACCTCTGCATACAAAGAGGCTCAAGGGAGCACAGTGTAAAGGGTCTGCTAACAGGAGGAGGGCTTGGAAAGGAGTCCCCTTCCTTCCTTACAGGGCAAGTCCGGTAAGGAAGAGACCACTTGGAACAGCCCTGCTCCTTTTCCCTTGACGTGCAGGATGGCTGGCGTCACGACGACGTCTGGGCACAAAGTCTGCTCTCTAGCCTCCAGTGCGAGTCCTTGGTACACCTCTGTGTTCAGACCCGGCCTCCTCTGTCTCCCTCCCTACGCTGAGAGTTTTCAAGTGCCGTCGAACTGATGGAGAGAAGCAGTCATTCCGTTTCCCAGGCTGACACCTCCTGCTGAGCAGCCTTCCCTGCAGGAACGGCAGTCCTCTCGCGTTATTCTGGGGACACGATGCCTCGGTGCTGATGGGACCAGACAGGATCCGTCACTGTGCTGATGTGTCTCTTCCACAAAAAATCCTCAATGACACCAGTGTATGAGAGACAAGGAACAAAGAACAAACAAACAGAAATATCCGTTCCGTTTGCTCCCCTCTGGTCATCTCCGTCATCCACATATGGAGTGGGACTATGGGTTTCATTTGGGAAGGAGGGCTTGGGTTCTCTTCTGCTGGAGGAGGGGATGTGACATGGGTTAGTCCTTCCACAGATGGCCAAGGAGCCCCACTGGCCAACATGCTGCTTCTGCTGGACAGTGTATATGGACCAATCTGTCTTTAACTCACTTAAAAAGTATGGGATCCTCTGACTGCACCACAACTAGTTCCTTGCAGCAGGCCAAAGAGGGAGCAGGTAGGGCCTATGGGCGGCGTTCAACATTTTTTTGCTGGTTATAATATAGGACTGTAGAAGAAGAGAGCTGAGAAGAACCTTTGCCAAAGTCAAGTGAGCCTGTCCCCCTGTCCCAAGGCATAATAAATTCTAAGTAGCTTCTCGTGTAAAATCTTTTTTAGAGACCCTATGGGACAGAGGTTGTTCAACCTCTTCCAAGACTTCCAAAAACCAACCAAACAACAAAAAACATTAGCATGAAAAATGTTGGGTTTTTTTTTCCCCTTTTTTCCCAACATCTGACCTAAATCTTCCTTGCTTCCATTTTAAACTCGTTGCTTATGTTCTCTGTGGTGGACATGGCTGACAAACCATTCCCTTTCTGTTTGCAGAAATCTTTGACCCGCTTGCAGGCTCCTGTGGTGTTTTGCCTTGCTACTATTCTTGGATCAATGAGGAGCACCTAGGTGGCCATGTTCCTGTTAACATGTGTGGATGACTGTGTCACTTCTCTACTCATTCTCACCAAATGGTCCATTTCTTCTTGAAAATAGAACATCAGCCTTCTGATGAAAATCAGCCCTTTACAATGAACACCTGAAATGCTGTTGCTTGAACAAGATGTGTGAAACTTAGCCCTATTGAGGGTCCTGGCAGTAAACCCTCAAGGCACTGTGGCCTATAGCTCTTGAGAACAGCTTGTCTGGTTCGGCCAGGCAAGATTTCCTCCAGATGTGCCTTCTGGTTTTAAAGTGGATGAAGGAGATTTGCCTTCTCTTAAACAGTTGCTACCTTCTAGTTTTGGAAGTGAAGACATTTTAAAGGTGGGTGGATTAATGCTTGTAAAACAGTCTTGGCTGTTCAGCTTCACAGGATTCAAGACTGATGTGTACTTTTTTTTTTTTTTTTAAATCCTAAATCTCATAGGAAAATCCTTTTTATTTTACCTGGAGTCCGTTCTACACCTTGAACAACTCCCATCAGGTAGATGGCTTGAATCTCATTTCAGGTAACTTGTGCCAGTTGAGCTGTGTGTTTTGTGACAGCCTCTCTGTGTGTGGCAGTAACATTTGGAGACATGCCATAATTGTTGTTTCAAGTGGCAGCACTTCTAAGTGTTGTCGTGGTGCCTGTGAGGGGAGAAGACCTACTACAGCTCACTCTGAGTCCTGCTATGACCCACTACTACTCCCTCTAATCCCTCACCCAATAACTTTAACATGTTGATTTAGATACTGTGATTTGAGACTCTGCCGTGTCTGCTTGTTCTGCCAGTGTGGTGCTCTGCACTGTGGCACCTGACTAGAACAGTAACCCAGTGCCATATGCCAGCTGTGCCTACTGCAGGTCATGCTTTGGAAGCAGCTCTGTCCTGTCACCTGATAATGCTGTTCCAATCATGGATAACAGAGTTGAGCCACAACCTAACGATGGGTGTTTTTCTGGAAACAACATGCTATTCTTATTCTTTCATGGCATTTCATGCCAACAACATGCCATTGCTACTTATTCTTTCAGTTTGGCGTTATATCTGCAGGTGCAAAATCTGTAGATGGAAATCAGAACCAAGTTATTTTCTGTGCTGTGTATCTTCAGAAGCCCTACAGTTTCTGTTGTCTCTTTCATTCCGCCATCCCTGGCAATGTTCAAGAAATGTGTAGCTGAGGCACTTAGGGACATGGTTTAGCAGGCATGGTGGTGATGTGTTTACAGCTGGACTTGATGATCTTGAGGATCTTGTCCAACTGTAATGATTCTATGATTCTGGGAAGCCAAGGCAAACCAAAGGGCGTCGCTGCATGAAATTGCAGTGCATCTAACTGAGGTAGAGGGTGCTGCTTAAGAACAGGCCAGTCAGGCTAGCAACATACAAAGTACTTAAGGCTATCTAGACTAAGATTTTTCCAGATAGTCTTCCTGGTCCTGTAGGCCATCTGCAGGTGAGTGATTGTCTGTGGACCTCACAGGCTGTGAAGAGCTGGCTGATCAAAACAAAACATGTGCTTTCAGCAACCTGAGAAAATAAGACCTCTATTAGTTTAAAAAACAAACAAACAAAAAAAAAAAAGAAAAGAAAAAAGAATACTTCAGACTGAGCGGCTGAAGGTCTGGAAAATAGCCATAAAATAACTAACCTGTATCTCTATTTAATTACACAAATGTCTGTCTCGGGGATTGGATGAATAGCTGGGCCTACCAGCTTGCCTTTCACTGGGAGGCAAACCAGGCTGGAAACTAAGGGCACAAGCGTGATGATAGCAAAGCTTGCAATGAAAGCAGTGAGTCTTGTCCCTGGCTGGCCCCAGGTAAGAAAGAAATGTTCACAGGCATCAGGTCCCCTACCTGCCGCACACCGGTGTTGACATTTCAGCTATGTTTCAATAATTGGTGGCTGTTATTAAGTGGTAGCTACTCCACTGGCTTAGATGCATCTCTTTAAATTTAAACAGGATTAGATAAAGTAGAGAGATTATTAAATACCCAAATGAACGTTAAGCAGATGTATTGGAGGCTTAACAACTCTGCAGCAGATTGTTAAATTGCTCTAAATATTTCCTTACTAGTCCGGGGGTATTTAATTAAAACAACCCCTCTAGTCCTCTGCAAAGTGCCTAGCAGGCCTGCAAGCCCTGTGCAGGGCGGGACCCTAATTGGCAGCGTTACCATGAGGCTGAGCTGTGCTTGAGGACAATTAAAAACACAACAGCCCCCCTCTCCACCCCACCCGGGCAAACCACCCCAAGCCCCTCTAATTAGTGTGAGAAATGACGACAAAACAACTCCGAGTGTCTCCAGTGACAGGTGCACAAATAACAAGGCTGATGAAAGATTTTGCAATTAAGATTGTGCTATGAAGATTAATGGGATATTTTCATAAATTGATGTAAGATTGCCTGTAACCCAGTTGTCTCCACATTGCTCTGTCTTCTGCTCACCAACCCTTCTGTATCCTTTTTCAGATTTTTTTTTTCTACCCTTGTTTTTTTTTCCCCTCAGTCTCCATGGGGTTTTGTCCCCAGCACTGCATTCAGGATTCTTGTCTTTCCTGGCATTTTCCCTCTCTTCTCTAGACTGGTGTTGTCTGAACACTGGGTTTTCTGCTCCATTTAAACTTCCTGGCTCTCAGGAAGTTTGTGCGGAATGATTGCACGGCTCCATTCCAGCGCGGGGATTTGCGATTCCTGTCGAGCACAGGGTAGTGAATGACTGCAGATATTTCTGAGGTAGATCAGGCCTGGTGCTGTTTGCACAAGAAGGACCAGGCCATGCCAAAATGTCTTCCTAGCCTGATTTTTGAAGGTGATGATGTTTAAACTATGCAAGGAGCTGCAGCAGTCAATCCTTGCTTCCCTAATTATTTATTTGTGGTTTTGAAGCTGTTGGATTGGTTTCCTTGGCACTGATGCGCCATGATCTCAGAGGGATCAGGTTCCTGCTAGTTGCATGGAAACGTGTGACTGGGTGGCAGAGGGAGACTCTCTAACACCCCAAAGAGGAGGGACATGCACACATGCTCAGACTTCATTACCTCCCAGAGGATCTAGCTGCAGAGCACACATCTAGCACTAGAAACACACATTTGTGAGCATTTTGGAGGCCCGTGGGCCATGCTGCCCACACCACTTTCCCAGCAGTGTCTCCCTTGAATGTGCCAGGAAACCTGTGAACCCAGATCAAATGTGATATGCCACTGTTTGATAGGAAGCACTAGGCTGGCAAAAAGCATGCCAAGAGCAGGGCCAGACAACCTGGCTCTTGGGAGTGGGAGAAGGCAGAGAGATTTGCACCTACCACTCAAACCCCTCAATGCTTCTCAATGCTGTCACTGCTACTTCATTATTCCTAATTGCCTGTTACTCTTGATATCTCCATGCCAAGCTATTACATAGAGAATTTACCTTTTTAATTTAGTGGAAGTAGTGATTGGACACAGCCCCCAGCCCTGCTTTTCCTCCTCTCTTGATTGCTATGATGCAGCAGGTTTGAGGTCTGGCCTTCTAGTTCACCTGGGCTTACTGGCTGCCCTGGCTCTTACTTGCTTTCCTGACCTTGTCCTTGGCTCAGCTGGTGGCTTTTTGCTGTGACATTCCTGTGTGATTTTGGAGGGCTTTATTAGGAGAGTGGGTCACAGGCATTAGATAGGGGTGTTAGTTCTGCCCAGCCAGAGCAGTGTATTCTCTTTCTCGCTGCTTGCTTTTTCTATTGCCATGTGTCTGTGTAATGATGTGCTAGAAGATATGACTGGCTTCTCCCACAGCCATCTCACCAGCTGTGGGCCCTGAGACTGTCCTGAACCCGCAGAGATGTGGATGTAAAATCCCATGTTTAAGGATTTTGGAACGGTTACCCCCAGGACCCTGAAACCAGTACAACCATTCCCACATGATGCTGGTTGTTACCTCTGTTGGAGAGGTCTGTAACGGAGATCGCAGTAAGTTGCTCTTAACCTCCTGATTCAAGAGCTTTTTCTGTGTTTCTCCATATGCCTGCATTCCTGAAGAAGTCGCTGTATGTTCTCTTCTCTGCTATGACTTGTTAACACTCCTTAAATGAGAGTTTGTGCTGTACAAAGAACTTGCTTTAACCATTTTTCCTCTCTGCGCAGAGGGACCTGTACGCTTCAGGCTTTGTCACACTTTTTTTTTTCTTTTGGTCTGTTTAAAAAAAAATGGTCTAGGAAGAGGCTGGAGAATCCTATTTTCTCAAGGAAGAGGCACTAATTGGTGATGACTTAAAAATACCAATTTTCCTGAGCATAGTGACTGTCTGACAGTATTCCACTCATGAAAGCAAATGAGCAAAAATTAGGTCCCTCTGTCTCTTGTCCATGTGCCTTTTTGACCTGTTATCTTATTGTCTTTACTTTTAATTGCTCAGCTGTTGCCCTATTAGTGTCACCACTTGGCACAACGCAGAGGTTGTAGCTGAAATGCTCTGGCTGATGTTATGTGGGGTGTCAGACTGGATAAATATAGTGGTTCTTCCTGTTCTCACAAATCTCCTTTCCCTCCCCCTACTCATCACGGAGAAGCTGAAAGCAGTCAGCAGAAAGTTAGTGCAGCCCGAGACTTAATGGACTTTCTTGCTGGCTCCGCTGTGTTCTGCAAAGCCCCCTCATGTGTCAGCTCCTGACAGCAAGCTCGCTACTCAGCTCTGTAATGAGTCTGGGTCTGTGGGTCAGAGCTTCCCAAACACCTCCTATTCCTGAGCTTTGGGAAAATCCCCCACCACGGAATGCTACCTCCTGGGCAGACACGTGCTGTAGCTGACACGTTGCGCAGTGCTGCCCTGCACTGCAGGTCTAGGAGCTCATCCTCCCAGGGCCTGGGCTTGCTCTCCCTGTAATGCCCTGCTGTGTCTTCCCAGTGTGACAGCTCTTTAAAGTGCTGTCATTGCTGCTAGGTGAATTCCTCAGCTGAGGTTATGATAGAGGTCAGAGTGCTGAGGTGGCTGTGGGGAAATGATGCTCTTTGGTTTAGTATAATGAGGGTCTCCAGGTCTATTATTGTTCCAGCTATGGCTTCTAGGGCTAGGCGTGAAGGGCCTGTGTTATCCTTCCCTCCAGCTTTGAGGCCTCAAACTTGTAGTTCACTTGCAGAGTGAGAATATTCTGCAATCTCCCTGTGGTCATGGTCTACAAATCCATGTGGCTTCCTGCACTGTCTCCTGTGCCTGATACATGTGTCACCAACCATAGTTGCTGCTGAACTGCAGCTCTTTGTCCTCCCTTTGCAGAAGGAGGGTTGCTAATGCTTCTGCAACACATCGCGCAGAAAGCACCATGAGGAAGAAGAGGGCTCAGCATGTGCGTGGACCTCGTGGCCAGCTCTGGACCAGAAGGTGGGAAATGACTCTGTGCCAAAGTGTGTGTTAAGATGCTTTTCTGTGCCCTGCCAGAAGAAGCGCAGACAGTGCCAAGCTGAGCCTGCCAGGGAGCACGTCCTGTTGTCTTAGTCACTCCTAGCTTTGCTGTGACCTCCGTGACTGACTCCCTCTTTGCACTGGAGAACTTACACACAACCACACACCCGTATCTGCTCTGTGCAATGCCAGTGGTATCCAAGTGCAGACATACTGATGCAGCGGATGGCTCCCAGTACTGGCCTGGCCTGAGTGGAAACTGGGGAGCAATGTGGTAGCGTGTTGGCAGCTGTATCCGAGGAGGCTCAGCCATCCTCAATTCCTGCTGCATGTGCAGCCTGAGGGAGATCGAGGTCCTGAGGGCAAAGCAGGATGTGGCCTTGTCATTAAAGGAATGGGGGTAGGAAGCAAATTTGTGTTGCAAGGCAGATTTAATTGTTGGTATTTTATAACCAGAGTGCCTGACTTTTGCAGATGTGGTTTTATTATCCCCTCTCTTCTTAATAGCTATTTTATAAATATTATTATGGAGAAGTCTTGGTGGTAATATTTAAAGGAAAGCTCAGCTTTGTTTTATCTCAAAAGTGCTTGCTTCCAGCTCAGAATAAGGACTGTAATGCTACAGAAAGAAGCTGAGCTGGAACAAAAGGAAATCTATTCATTAACTCAAATCGTAGTAATTTTAGCATGACCCAAAAGGAGCCTGGTGAATCTAACCCTCTATTTTTCCCACATCCTTCCTAGCATGTGCCTTTCTTTATACCTGAGGTTTGAAAGCTGACTCACTTCTAGATTAGGGCAAAATCTGGGGTGGATTTTTTCTTAGAGTCAATGCTTTTTCAAAAATTTCAGTGGAGAGAGAAATGATTGTCGTTATTGATTTTAATGTGTAAAAGTTGAAGTTAAGCAGCCCGCTTTCCAGATTCCTAGTCCTTGGATTTATTTTTAATATGTGCTTAGTGACCGAGAGGTCAAACAAGGCTCCTTTGGACCTAAGGAGCTGCTCTGAGTCAATTTGTCTGGCTTGTGCTAGTGTTCAGAGATGCCCTGTTTGTGGTGAAGGGGATCTGCTACTGCTAAGGCAAATAAGGAGACTGGGCCACTGACCTCCCACAGTTTGACTGGGATTACTAAAGGACTCGAGACCTGTCCACCCGCAACCATGGGGCTAAGCCAGAGTTCAACTTTTCCTGGAGGATTTTTACTGCTATAGCTTGTATTTTATCTAAAAAGGGGGGCTTTCTGTACTGATGCAGCCAGAGTTTGAGAGGAGGAGCAGAAGAAAGCAATGTCTCAGAGGGAGAAGAGAGATTCAGGGATGCAGAGGACCAAAGCAGGGACCCAGCAGACCTCTTTTGATTTTTGTCCTTTTTCTGTGTCTCATTTTTCCAGTCTGTAAAACTTGGGGGAAAAAGGGGGTTGATTACTTACATAGGAGCTACTGGCACGCAGTATTTTGTAAAGGCTCTGAAAAGTCTTGTAGATGGCAGAGCACAATGGGAACACAGACAGCCTCATCACTCAGACAGCAAACTCCTACGTGTGAAAACGTGAGCTGAGAGTTTGACGTATCTGCTACCCAAACGCTAGCAGGTGATGAGCAGATGGGGCTGCCGGGCGCTTGTCTGAGGTCTGCCTGAGCAGAAGGTGGAGGGGAGTGGGGTTCTGAGCACCGGGCTGGGTTTTTTTGTGTTGTCGGTAGCTGACACGTGGTTCTCACCAAACATGTAAAAATAGAAGCCGTTGACTTATTGCAGGGCTGTGGCACAGCACCACTTTATCTGGGTGTACAGATGTCATGCTCTCACAGTTATTTATAGGCAGTAGGCAAACCCTTGAAAGAAAGATGAGAGGTAAAAAATGTGGAAAATGTCATGGCAGTGCCTGCAGGCCTGTGGAAACCTGGAGATGGGCAGGACAGATCCGCCTTGTCTCACTCCTGACCAAGTTCCACCAATTTAAATGTTCTCCAGTGTAGCAGAGGGAAGCTCTAACCTACCTGGGAGATGTGCATTTGGGACTACCATGCCTCCCTGAGTGGCTGGTGGTGGCTCTGCCGTGAACTCGTGTTACCTCATCCGGAGGCAAATGTCAGCCTGGAGGTAACATCTCTGATCTCAGGAGAGAGCTGTTGCCTTGCTGCTTAATGTTTGTTTTCATGGCAGTTGTTACTTTGTCTTAATTCCGTGTTGGCTGGTGTTGGGAATTGACTCTGTGGGGTGGAAAAATGCAGTTTCTTACTAACCTCTGCAACACTCGGTTGATAGCAGGGAGCAGAAACAGGGAGAACGCTTTTAGCTGATCAGACATTCCTTTGCTGAGAGCTGTGTCATCAGCGGGGAAGGTTTGCCTCAAATTCCAGCCTTCACTCTGCCTGGTGTGCTTGTGAGAGACCACACATGGTACCAGCATGAGTCCAGGCACTTCTTCCATCACCTTCAAAGATGGCCCAAATCTTTACTTCCAGAGAAAAAACACTGTAATCTTTGCCATCTGATCCATGTGTGACCTGTCTTGGTCCGCAATGTGGATTTAAGCACAGGGAGGGAGATGGAGGTATGTTAAAGGATTTTAGAAAAAGCTCTGCGAAGGACAGAACCAAGGAACAGCTGAATTGATATGTTGTATTTTGAGAACGGAGATGTGCTCTTCTCAGGGGTAAGCCAGCAGAGCTGTGTGCATCCCAAAGAGGTTTGTCTTGGTGCTGTCTGCAGTCCTTTATCTGACAGCCTCTTGCTGTAGCCCACTGTGCATCCAGTCTTGCATGCTGTGACCTCCCATTCTACTTTCATTCTTGAAATCCTGCCTGTATGTCTGGAAGAGATGTATGGAAAGGAACTGCCTGGAGACATGCAACCCCAAATCCCACCACAGGCTCCTCTCTACTCATGAGGCTTTGAAGCTCCATGTGTGTCTGTGTTTCTGTCTCTTTGTCCTGGTGCAATTTCAGGAGGAGCTGGCTGGAACTGGTGTCCTCTGAGAGAAGCAGAGCCCGGGTGCCATGGGGGCTGTATGGGGTGTGGGTGGCTGGCCTGTTTTGCTGAGGGCGGTGCAGGGCCAGACAGGTGAGTGGATGCTTGTGGAGAGAGCCAGGGTGCGCATGTCCTGCTTCAAGAGAAGGGCAAGTGTAAAGCTTGAGACGTTTACCTAGAAATCTGGAGTGACCCCCTGCTCTGCCTGGGAGGTATCGAGCTCTCCCCTGCCCATCTAAAGCTGGGGATAAAAGGAGCAGAGTCCCCTCCAGCTTTGAGTGGGAGAGCGACCTCTTCCCTTGCCCTTCGGCTGGTGCCCAGCGGGATTGGATGCCCGTGGGTGCTCAGCTGCTGGTGTTAATCTCGCGGGGAGGGAGGACAGCACACCTGATGGCAGCGCAGAATAGGAGGCAAATGATTACAGTTGAACAGGTCGTATGCCACTGTAATCCCGAAAAGAAACATTATGATTCATCATTCCTGATGTAATGTCATCTATTTAATAAAGCCGTATTTCACTCTGTGCTCATTTTTAATGGGGCTATTTAAGTAATGGCGTTGGGTTTTCTCTTCCTCAACCTCCCCCCGCTCCCATACTAAGTAACGTTTGGACGGAGCACTTGAAAAGAGCTATTGGAGCTGAAGACTTTTTTTTATATTTACAATATCTTTCAGGCCGTAGCTGAATGGGGTATTATTTATGTCAAATCACTACTTACCCTGAAATATGGGGAGAAGGAAAGCCAACAGCTGGATATGGTAATGAGTAAATAAACCATGTGTCTCTTTAATGATAGGGACATGAATTTGTGCCGCATGGGGAAAAGGACGGTGATAAGATGTCTTTGACTGGAGCTGACCACAGAGCAAGGGCACCCCCAAATTTATGTTACGGGAGGGCTCCCTTGACAGCTTGCTAGGAAGAACGATAGTGTGATGCTTCGGGGGTGGAACAGAGCCGGGTTCAGGGTTGGATTTGCTGCTTGTTCTCTGTGGGGTGCTGGCCACGTACAGACACAGCAGTGCTCTCTACCTCCTGCTTGATACTACAGCACAAAACTTCCTGTGAAAATCTGGATACTGAAGTTACAGTTTCTGTGGCTTAGATGCTCAAGGCTTTTGAATAAAGCTTGTTTAAGAGGAAAATCCAAAGGGGTCATTTTGGAAGGAGGTGTTGGGGATGGGAGTGTTTGTGTCATGAGGTATATGAAAACTGAACTGCTCTGTGCATTCAGTCTCCTGTCCAAAGGAGAAACTAATATTATTTCCTTTTCTGGCAAGTCAGAGTTTGTGCAAAGTAGGTGTAGGGCTTGGGGTTGCTGTTGGCTTGGGGCTTCAGTACTAATTTAAGTTACATATACTGTCACTTATTTAGAGCTTTAGGGGATTTTTTATTTATTTTGTGGCTTATCATATCTCTATGCTATGTTGTGCCAACATAGGACAGAGGGACTGTCCCTCTCCCAAGCTGCTGACACACTGTGTCTCAGAGCAAACCCGACTATACCCGACTAAGTGGGCCCTTTTCTCTTGAAACTATTCTTATGTCTGTCTCTGCATGCCTGTGAGAGAAAGAGGACCTGCCAAACTGGCTGGATCAGTCTAAAACAGTAGATTCTTCCTGACAGTGGCCAAGAACAGATGCTTTGGGAGTGTATGAGAGCAGGGCATTTATAGAAAGATCCCTCCTGCTATATCTACCTGTCTTTTGGCAGCCCTTGATTTAGGGACTTCTCTAAATAAAGGAGTCTCTTAATGTCAAAAAGAGAGTGGACTTTCTGCACTGGAATTGTTTAACCTTTTGAAATTCATTTGTATGTGTTCCCTGAGCCTCTGGTTTATCCAAAACAAAGTTATTCCTGCCATTGTTCTACTGAGAGAGGACCAAAACTGTTACTTGTTATAGCTTCTCGTAAGATGCTTTGGTTTAAGTTGAAAGGATCATTAAAAAAAATCACCTTGCAATGCACAGACTGTTTTGCTAGGAGCCATATATGAAACCTAAAAATATTTTATTGTATATATGGACATACTATTTTGTCCAGATTGTTTCTACTGACTTCAGAAAGTGAAGTCTTTGGTTTTCAAGAAGGCACAAAATAAAAATAACCCCAAGACCTCCAGTCTCAATAACTCCTGTTATCACACCAGGAGCAAGAAAGGAAACAAATAAGGAAATCCTTTTTTTAAAAAAAAAAAAAAAAAAATCTTAAAATACCTCATTCTCAAAACAATTTCTATTTTTGTCCCACCCAATTGTAATTTATCACAGTGGAATTAGAAGGATGCGGAAGCCAGTTCTCTGGAGGCAGCCAGGAAATGTTGAGTGGCTAAAGGCGGGTCTCGTTTCGGGGAGAGCAGCGTTGTGTGTTAGGGGTGTTATGGGGGTTGCCGTGCTTCCTGCAGACCCTTTCACCTTGCTGTACTGACTGGTCTCCCATGTGGATCCTGATGAAGCTGTATCCTGTTTGGACCACAGGCTTTGGTTCTGTTAGGACCTGAAAGAGGAGGGTCAGTGGATGTCACATGAGGACATTTGGACTCTTGCCTGATCTCTGGATATGAGAGGATGTTGGTGATGAAGTAGTGAGGTATCACATACTGTGGCTGGGGAAATTCGAGTTTGGGTCAGGTCCTAGCTTTGGTATCCCTCCTTCTTCCTTCTTTCCTCTGGCCCTCACCTACAGAGTCGGAGTGACAGCACTCAGCTGCCTTTAAGCAGTTTTTGATGTGAGATGGCATGTTGGTAGAGATGGTAGACATATTGCTGCCAGTTTTCCTATAGAAATCCCAAATGTTCTTTACTCTTGGTACGATGTAGTATAACTTGGTTCCTAACACCTGTGCCCATGTGAAATGCCACTTAGTTCCACCTGTGGTCTTGGTTTGGCCTTGCTGGAGCAAAAGGCTATGGCCTTCATTGCAGTGGGCCTATATAACCAGCTGCTAAATCTGAATACCTTTTGTTTAGCGAGAAGAAATTGTTTCTGTCTGCCTTCTACATCTGTACTGTCACCTGAAGGAGCCCTCACTTTAAGCTTCCAGGATTGTGCACACAGAAAGCAACCCTGGTGGGAACTGGAACCAGAAGGTCTCTCCTAAAACAAATCCCAAACATCACATCTAATGAATGTTGTCAGGAATGTAAGATCTGTGGGTAAATCATAACATTGGCCAAGGGGTCAGCAGAGAAGGATAAACCTGCCACTTACAGATGTTCAAGACAATAAAGAAGGAAACTTGTTACACTGTTTGCAGGGCCTATAAGAAAGGCCCCTTGTTGCCTGGCAAACCCACAAGTGCAGAATTGTTCTGTGCCTGCGACCTCCCGCTCTCCCAGGAGGCAGGGAATGGGTTAAGTCTGGAGGCGAGCTCTCGGCTTGCTCTGTATTATGTCCAGGTGGCGTGACGTGTGAACAGACGAAAGATAAAAATCGCAGCGGATAAAATCACAGAGGAAATGGCTCTGTCTGAGCCCGGATCACGACGCCTTGCGCTGACCCCACAACCTGAGCTCCATCAGTCAAGTTGTCCTTCCCTTGACTTCTCACCCCATGCTCTGCTGCTGCTGCTACTCCATAAAAGAGGAGGGTGGTGGGAGGAGGGGAGAAATGGCTCAGCCTGATGACTAAGGAGGGTCTAAGGACACAGGTCAAGTTCTTTATGCTGGAGTCTGGAACAGCAAGCTGAGTAATCTACCAGGCCTTTATATACAACTATTTTCCCCATAAAAGGACTGAACAAGTAAGCGGCTGTCTGGTGGAGCGAGTGCAGTTGTTGTCTTACCTTGGCTGGAGAACGAGTAGTGGATCACAGCTGGGCTATCTAGGCCTTCAGAGATCTTTGCTGGTTGGTAGTAAGGGCAGTAGCAATGTGAGGGCCTCCAGATCCACAACTTGTCCATCAGGAGGGTCTCTCAGCCCACCAGGACAACACGGGGAGGTGGCTGCTTAGAGGTGTGAGGCAAGAGGCCAAGCTCTTTTCTGTAACTATGCTGTTGTGCCCTTGGTGTCTGATCACCTTTGAGAGGTGAAGTCTTAGAGGGCCTCGCACCTCTTTGCGTGGGCATTTCTGGGAGGAATGAAACCTTCGGTCTCCTCGTTCATCTGAGACAGGTGGCACTTGTGACAGAAACCAAGTGTGTCACTGTCCCTGAGCCAGGCAACCACAGCTGTGGGGAGAGGCGCTCTCCAAGCTGGATTGCACCTTGTTCTCACAGGAGCAATGTTCGCTGCAAGGGGTGGAAAATACTGGAATTTGCTCCATTTGTCTGATCCAAAAGAGCCTAATTTGGGGGAAAGCCTTCTGGGCACGCTGTATAAGACATCTGTTTTACAGAGTTTTTAGGACAGGGCTCAGCTCAGTCTTCCCAGAACTGGGAAGGGCTCAAAAGAGGTTCCCAGTGGTAGCTGGCTGAGTTCCCCTGCCATAATTATCTTTTACAGCCCTGGGATTTGAGTATATTACCAATGACACTGTGCTAGGACAATGAGTGGTGGAAGGGATATTTTTTGGTAATTAGATTCTAAACTGCTCCATGCACTTAAAAACAGTATAAAAATAGACTTTGCCTTTACTTTGATATTAAGATGTAAAGGACTATAGCACTGGTAGCTTGTGACTTGCTGTCATTAAAGGGAACTTGTCTTTTCGATATTGCTTTAACTATTTCTCCATTTCAATTTAGTTTGATTTAAATGGAATTTACACACCAGAATAATCTACCTGGTTTAGAGCTGGCACCCCATGAGCTGCAGGTGATATTTGTTTTCAGAGAAGCCTGTAGAAGTACAGGACCCTAACACTGTCTCCTGCTTAGTAGGCACAGAGCTGCAGCAGTAATGGTCTGGACATCTGCAGATGCAGCTTTTGAGGGGCCTTCGGTCCAATGGAGGAGTGTAACTTAGGTTAGACATCTTCTGAATTAGCCACCCACTGTGTGTGCATATGGGGTCTGTGGGATCAGAAGGAACTAATGCTCTGAAGTCAGCATATACCCCTTGCCAACCTGTCCGAGGGATGGATGCATCTGTGGTGGTTCCTGGGACTTGTGATGGAAGATGAAAGCCCTGTCTTCCCTGGAGCTTTGCTCATCTGAGTCTTGTGAGGGATGTTGGCTACTACCTGTTTTATGCTACCTGCGCTGGTGTATGTGCAGTGATAATGACAGGGCCTGCATCTCCCAAGTAAGGCATAGCCTGGCAATAGAAGGATGCATGTGTCCTTTAAAATGATTTAGAGCTTTTTGAGCATTGCTTCTCTGCTTTTCTTTGCAATGAAGAAGGGCGCAGCACAGTGAGTAGGTCCTGTGGGCATGCAAAGATGGGTCTTGATTAGAGAGCTGTGGTCTTTGACAGCAAAACTAGCAAGAGAGCTCAGAAAATGCAAGCACTGGTTGAGAAGGTAGAGAAACCACTTCTGTGTCCTGACCAAGAAGGAAACAGAAGGGAAAGAGTAATCTAGAGGCACATACTCAAGTAGGAACATGGGGAAGTCCCCAGACACGGACACGAGTGTCTGGGATAAGTTGCTTGTCTGTGAACAAAGCCGCCACCAGCACCCTCCTGAAGTAGAGGACTGGATAGCTGCATGCAGGTCAGACTCTGCAGATTGCCTCCTGCTCAGCAAGCAGACAAGGGAAGCCTGTCCGTGCATGTCTCCGCTCCTCAAGAGCCGAAGAGGCTGGAAAGAGTTGCCATTTCTCCCCAGGGAAGGCGGCTCCACGGCATGACCTCCCACCTGGGGAAATGAGATCAGCAAATGACTCCTAAGTAGCGTGTCCATCACTGTCAAATTGACCATGGATGTCAAGCGTGAATCAGCTGTCCCCGCAGTGCGGCCAGAGCCAGCCCCTTAGCTGGCTGAGTCAAGCTGTGCTGACTCCCTGTGATAGCATTTTAATGTGAGGGATGACAGAGGCCTCCAAGTTAATGTGTGCAAAGAGGTGACAGTTTTGAATGTCAGCCAAAGTGGAAGGCCTGCCTGGAATTTTGTGGGGAATGAAGAGGATGGGCATGCAATTAGCCCAGGCAACAGCGTCTGCCAGCAGCCTCCTGTTGCTGATGGCTTTTGCTCCCGTGAGCCGGCTGCCCAAGTGGGCCTTCCGATTAGACGTTAGAGAATGACCCGGAGAGGCCCGTGTGTCTCCAGATATTGCTGTTCTCCAGAGTTTCTCAACGTCTGCAGGAAGAGCTCGAACCTGGAGTTTGAGGTTGCCCTCTTTGGAGGACCTCTGGGACATGGAAATGCTGATGGGAACACTCTGCTCTCTGGGCCATGCAACAATAGGAGGTGGAGATAAGATCGGAGCCGAGCTGGTGTCTGCCTGCCGTTATTAAGAATAATCAGTGTGTGTATTTAGATGAGGCCTGGCTCTCAGGAACTTGGCTTGCTGCCTAAACAGCCCCATGGAGTCCCACAAGGAAGGCACTCCTGGTGATTAAAATCTGATGGTAAAGAGCATCTGAGTAATTCCTAAACAGCTTATTCATAGAGGGAGCAAAAGCCCCCCTGATGCTCATAGTGCAGATAAGGAAATAGCTGGTACAAATCAGCTCAGTCCAGCTGAGTGTATATTCTGTCTCCCTCCTTTCTGCAAACTTGGACCAGGTTACTCACTTCGCCATGCCTCTATTTCCTCCCATTTCATGGGAGAACAAGACTGGAAAAATTGCTAGGAAAATAAATAGCTCCAGGTCTGCAAAGGGCCCGAAGTCTGCAGGTGGGAGGCATTCCTGAAAGGGAATGAAAGCTATGACAAGATACTGAACATAGCCAAGAGCTAGGCTGAATTTATTAAAGAAAAAATGAGGAAGACATCTATGGTCAGCTTGATAAATCTTCTAACCCTCGAAGCTGCATTTCTGTGTTATTGTTTGCCTGCAATGGGATCGTGACAAACTCCCTGGGCTTAGGAGCTAATTGCTGAGTTCACAGAGTTGCCGAAGTTCTTCCGTGCTGTCCTCTGAACTGGGGCTGGCTGAACTGGTTCTGGACTGGCTCCCCAAAAGCCAGTAATGGGACTCTGCATTGCAGGGTATAAGAACTTCCTTTCACTCTGATAGCATTCAAACACATTTAAAGAGGAATTTTGCTAACTAATAATCTTCAAGAGAGAGGTCTTTAATGTGCAAAAGGATTTTCAGATATCTAGGTTAGGGAACAAGATTCTCTGCCTCTTCTATAAGGGGCATTTTTGTCACTGCTGCGAAAGGAAGGGATGGTTGGTTTAACTCTGCTCTCAGTTCACAACAAAGCCATGGCTTGGGACCTTTCTGTCCTTTTGCAACTCTGAACATGTGTGCTTTACCTCAGATATCTGGGAAGTCCCAGCCTTGGTGCAGGGAGGTATGAGAAAGCTTTGTGAGAGAGATTCCCTCAGTCCCAAGCAATATTTCTGCTGGGAGCTGCTTAAATAAAATCTGTTGTTTTACATATAGATGATGCAGTGTAAGGGATGACAACAGCTATTGTCTGAAGGCTGCTGGGTCATCAGTCAGATTATTATGGCCTTTAATTATGGGTCAATCCCATGAGAAGATGTCTGCTGGCTTTGGGGAGGTCCTCAAGAGTCCAGGAGCCGTACCAGGATCTCTGTGTTGCTAGGATGGCACTATAGGCCTGAGTGAAATGGTGTTGACAGAGTAGGATGGGAATCGTGGCTCCTCAGCTCTCCAGGGATTTACCATTTGCTATGCCTGGGGGCATGTGGAAATGAAGTTGTTGAAGGCTTTGCCCACCCCTTGCTTGAACACACAGTCGCACTTTTGCCATCACCGTGACATTGAGAGCTGCAGGATGGCAATAGGCCACAAAACACTGGGGAGGTTATGCATAACAAGATCAACACTGCTTGTAGAGTTATCTGATTTGCCTTATATGTGTGTGTGTGTTTTTTTTTTTTTTTTTTTTTAAAAAAAAACCTTCCAAAGGAAAACCAAAACCCAACTGTGGACCACTTATTTCTCAGCATCTTGAAGATTTAGGTTAGCATTGCCTGTTTTTCTGACTGTGGAAAGCCGCATGGTAGATTTTAGCTCGATTCTGAAGTTAGGTAGTATTTGTACTGGGAAAAGCTTGCTTAAGATAAGGTGGGGAAAAATATCTAAGATGTATTTCAAATTTCTTATTTTTAATCTAATGCTATCTTTAGAAGGCTGGAGAAATCCTGAGTTTGGTTTAGCTCTTTTTCTTGGCACCACTTTGATCTTTAGGTCTCTCCTGGTCTTGGTTATTTTTTAGTGACCTGGTCTTGGAGGAATGCTGGAATTTTAAAGCTTTTAATCTCATTACATCAAATACCAGTCCTGCCTGTGTTGAGGTGCTAACCTGTGTTGTCCAAAATTATAACTATATTGCTCTTTAGTTTCAAGTGTTGCTTTCTCTGATAGCCAAGAATGTTCCTTGCAAGACTCCATGTAGAGAGAGGATCTGCTATGGTTGGTTAGTATGATAGGACTTGCCTCATATTCTTCTTGCTTGTTTCCAGCACAAGACAAGAGCTTAGAGTGGATTTGATAGTATTTCTTTCATCCTTGAGGAAATCCAGTGGTTTTTGTCATGACAGTTGCAAACAGGAGCAGAGGGTGGTGTAAGTGCTGCTCAGGGTGTTTCTTCTTGAAGGGATGTTTTGGAGGCAGCGCCATATCTTATAAATGTGAAGAAAGCCTTGAGAAAGGGCTACAGAAGGAAGGGAACTAAAAGCTATTTGAAGCAGTGACAAACAGGAGGAATCTACAGGTGAAAAGGAAGGAATACTTCCTTAGAAGGAGAGAATGCCTGTGCACAGGTTAGGCCGATGTTACTGTAGCTGTGTTCCCTCTTCGCTGTCAGAAGTGTCTCTCCCTCCTGTTCCCCTCACAAACATCCCCCTCTGGCCCTCCTGTGCCGGAGGTCTGAGGATGCAGGGGAGTTCAGCTCGTCCTTGCTGGATGTGGTGTTTGGCCTCTTGTCCAGGCCCTGCGTCCAGGCAGCTCTAACCAGTCTCTCAGGTGGCAAGACAGGAGCTGGCCCAATGTGGCCCCTCAAGATCCACCATGAAGGCGCTTTTCACCACCTTGTGATGTTCAATAGAGGGGAGTGTCTCATCAGTCCCTGTTATACAAAATAGGCATTTTCCTTCCCACCAGCTCATTTTGCACCTCATTTTGAGTCCGTATTAGATCCCAGGTCTAATGTTAGGTCAGTACTGGCAAGAGCCACTGTGGGCCAGGCAACCTACATAGATTAAACTCTCCGTTGCTGTCATCCCTGCTTCCTCCACCCAAAGGCAGGAGCTGGGAGTGCTCCTTTTCCTCAAACTCAAGGCTAAGAGCTAATGCAGAGGAAAGATGCGTGCAATCGTTTATCCTTCTCATCGACAGATGGGATCCGACAGCTTTTTCCCTTATGCAGTCACAGACTCCACAGCTTGCATCTTTTCCCCTTTACTGCCAGGAATAACTTTGGGGGGGGGTGGTGGGCTTTAAAAATGGTTCATTAATACTTCTAGAAATGTTATTTTGTGTGTGAATTGCAAGAACTGTTTACAGTATCTTTTTACATGAACCTTGTGAAACAAGAGTAATTTTGTACTGTGCAACTTTCAGAGCCTTTTACTGTTCTGTGGTGAGTTTCTTGTGTTCTTTTTTTTTTTTTTTTTTTCTCCTGTCCTTTTTTTTGGACTGGTTCTGCATTTTAAAGTTATAGCCTCAGGCCTAAGAAACTGAGGGCCTTTTTGGGACAGGTGAATTATGAATCAGCCTTGAACTCCCTTCATAGCACTGATTATTAATGTGTCCATATTGCAGGGGAGCAGTGACTTAACCAGCAGGTTGAGCAGGGAGCAAAGAGGGGACCTGAGGTCTCCAAGTGTTTATGGCAGGGCACTATATTCTTTCTCTGCCAGACGGATGGGAGACAGTGAGTCCCATGGACCTTGGAGAAATTAATGGGGCCCTCTGAAAAAACATCCTGCTTGGAAATGAAATGTTAGCTGTACAGTCGTGTGCTCTGTGTGTCTTCTTTTATTTTTATTGGTCCCCCTCATCCATTAAAGTTGTTGCCTGCCATCATCCCAACTCCCTGTGCTGGGAGAGTTTTTGGGAAGAGCTCTTTCTGGAGCACTGGGGTACCAACCAGTGTATCTTGTTCAGTGGGGACCATAACCTTTTCCAGGCAATTTGCAGGCCTCCTGCAGCACTGTTTGCATTGCCTGGGGCTCGTGAGGAAACTGGACATGTCTGGGTGATCCCAAGGGTTGTGATGAATGAGGAGATGTGGAGATGGCATTTGCTCTGGTCTTTCTACCTTGCAGCCCATGCAATTGCATTGCAATGTATTGCAGCCAGAGCCCATGCTCGTCCTGTATGAACCCTACCTGCCTCTGTTATCTCTGGGTGCTTGCAGGTATTCACACTGGCTATGGTGTTTGCATTTCCATGGACTATGTTTACTGCAAAAAGGTTTTGTTTTGTTGCTTCCGAGCAGGGCTAGCTTTGGAATGACAAGGCTTTGAAGGGACCTTGTGCAGGCGCCTCCCTTTCCATACTCAGCCCTTCCCTGGGCTCTGCCAGCTCCAGGACTGCAGTTGCTGCCCTGGCTTTTAGGCTTCTTTTACTTCCACTGTTATAAAACAAACTATTCAAGGTGTTTGGAAGATGATGAGGATTGAGACTATCACTGAAATGTCTGTTTTGAAATATAATTTTAATCGAATTTGTAGCAAAAGTCATTTCAAGATGAGGAAAAGTGAACTGTTATCTCAGAGAAATATTGCAACGTTTTGATTTTTCAGAATGAGAAGATGTCAATATGAAGAACCTTCAATGTGAAGGAGTCGGTAATGATTCGTAGGGTGTTTTGATATTGCAAAGTCTGTTTATAGATTGTGTGTGTATGTATTAGGGGAGCATTTTTACTTCCTTGCACCAGCAAATGAATAGATAGGACCGTAATTGGAGGAAAATCTTAGAATTTAAATAGATGAATTGGCAAGTTATTTCATCTCTGGATACTTTTGCCTGCCAGCAAAAGAACAATTTTTCACTTGCCCAATTCAGTCTTTGGCCAAGCCAAAAATTGAAGCTGGGTCTTTGGAGTTCTTGTCCAGTGTCCCATGACAAGATCCCTGCCTTTTCTCTTTGTTTGTGGTTTGTGATTAATCGTCTCAGTCTCTTGATATTATTTCTGCTCTGCTCCCCGAGTGCATGATTCGTAACTTTATAAACAGGCCATAGTAAATGCATGTTACATACAAAAATATGGGTATTCATCAAAGTAGCACAGCTGCTCCGGGAACAATAGTGCTAAGGAAGCCCATTCATACTAATTACAGTAGCACAAAGAATTGTGTGGTGAAATTTGCTGGCAGTTCCAAAAAGTGGTTTGGCTTGACCTGAAACATTCTCTTTTAGGGAAGAAGTTTTTGCCTAGTAGAACATTTCAGTTCAAATACAGCATTTTCTTTCAGATTCTATGGATTTGCTTTAAATTTAAATGAAAAATTAGGAAATAGAAATGTTTCATTTTAGGGTAAAGCAGAATGCTGTTTCGTATATGTGTGTGGCTGGATGGTTTGTTTCCGGATTTCAGATTTTGGATTATTTTAGAAGGTGCTTGGCAAAAAGGAGCAAAACTGTTAATAGAAGTAAAATGGTCTTTTGGGAAACTTCCCAAATCTAAGCTCTTTAGTTGTAGAAAGATTGCTCAATTCCTCTGCAATTGCTCAGGAAAAACACCCAGTCAGTGGGTCTGAAGCTTCAAGCTGTCACCACTCTGCTTTTCTTCAAGCCCAATGCACTGTACAGGTAATCTTGGTTAGGCCTGATGACTCCCCTCGTCCTGCTGCCTACTATGGTAAGAGAATGGGGGAAATTCCTCCTCTAAGTGTTGCTAAGCCCAAAGGAAACAAGTTGTACCCTCTGCATACTGGTATTTCTGAGCAATCTTCTGATGGCATTCCAACCATAAAATAATATTTTCCTTTCTGAAAATACCTATTTTGAAAAATGTTTAGAAAGTCTGGAAATGCATAATTAAGGTATCTAGCCAATTCCTGATTTTTGCCTTGTAATTATTGTTTGTTTATTGTCACCCCAAATGACTTCCGCCACCCACTCAAGCTTAACTTTGCCCCGCAAATCTGTCAAAATAGAGACACGTATCAACACTGCAAATTACTATTACAACAGAAGGAACAAACTTCCTTTTTCTCTCAGATGAATCAATTTTCAACATAATTTCACAATCGTGCAGTAGGTTGAATGATTTACTGCTGCACAATCTCTGCCTTCCTTCCTCCTTCATTACCTGCTCAAACCTCCAGGTCCCTCGTTGTGTCATGGGTACCCCTAAGAACTTTTGTCATTTATAGCATAAAACATCATATCAGACAAGACCATTCCCTGAAACTGCCTGGGTGCTGGGACAGTACAAGGAAAGTCTGCCACAGATACCTCAGTTTAAGCAGAGAAGCAGAATGTTTCCTGCCAACAGCCACTTTCCTGTCTTCACCAGGAGCTGCTTTTCTATTAGCCTGTGGGATTCCGTGTGTCAGTGGATGGAGAGTCCAGGAGAAGAGATGCATGAGCTGATGCTTCAAGATTTGCTCCTCTATGTGAGTCAATGGGAAAATATGGTTTTGTATTGTTTCAAACGCTGATTTTATTGAACAGCCATTCCGATGACATTCTTGGTATATCGAAATTATTATGTGCAGACAAGTCCTGTATATCTGTGATGTCAATTATAAAGCCACTTTTACTCTAATTTTTGTACTAATCCTCCTAAGACTTACCAACAGGTGCTAACTCTTCTCCAGCAGCAGCAACAAACCTGAACTTGTCTTCAGGAGACTCTTACAACATAGGAAGATATTTGACAAAATGACCCTTTCAGTTTGCTCTGTTCCTCCTCTTATCTCAAGTTTTCTGTCCTTCTTGCCAGCATCCTGCTGATTCCTTTGGTCTGAGCATCCTGGGACTTGGCAAATGCTTGGAACTGCTTAGGTTTTGGCAAGCACCAGCAGATGTGTGGCTGAAATGTTCCCATGCAAATCTGTGTGGGACTGTCCCTGTAGTGGCCATGTCAAAATCTGGAAAGATGATGCTTGCGCATGCCCTGCACATTGGTCCACGTACGTTTGTTTCCAGTTTCTCGACTGCATGTGCCTACTCACAGCAAGAAGATTTCTTGAGTATAGCAGCTAACTAGCAGAACCTCTTTTTTTTATTTTAAGAAGTATTCCCTTTCACTCCTTTATTGCATAGGGAAGCCATAAAGACTGGGCTAACAGTGGATATCAGGGCTGGGCCACAGAAATTGCTGATGGAGATGCAAACACACAGCAGAAATCTCCAGGATTGATTCCTTGAGGAGCTTTTGCAGAAAAGCCAGAGGCAGTGAGCCAAGATCTCATGGGATGGCTCCCATCTGGGGTGTTATTACAGGTTCCTGTTCATGAAACCCTTGTTCTAACCCACTGGAGTATTTTGCATGCTGCAGGATCTCTTCAGGATGATCTGTACCATGCTCCAGGCAGGGCCTCCCAGAGGACTGGCATGTCACAATAATGTAAGGTCACAGCTTGATTCAGCTGGTAGGTAAGTGGAGACAGGGAAGGATCTATCTGTTCAGCTGGGGCTTTCTGTTGGGATGCCAAACTTGCCCTGGCTCAGATAATACAGGGGAAGGGCCCCCATTTATGGCACTTGAGCTATTTTTTCTCTGGTATTTTCTGCTTTTCCACTGCATCTTTAGGCCTCTGTTGGGCAGCTGCTATACCTGTGACGTGATGCAGTAGGATGGTCGGATGCTCGAGCAGCCTAAGGCCTGCTCTTTGCAATGCAGTCCAGCTCTGGGACACTCAAACCCATGTCCCTTGTCCTTGGCCTGGCGTGGAGCAGGGCCCACATTTTTTTCTGAGACTAAGTAGTAAAATTGTTTCATCTCCTGGGCAATGGCAATTCCTTGGTGACATGTACTCAGAAAAACGTGTTTGCCTTGTTCTGTGGCTGTGCTGTGGGCAGCTCCACTGGCCAGGATGTGATTATTATTATCTTGCACTTCTGCACTGCAGTGTAGTGATGACTGCAATTTATCAGGCTATTCCCTGGTGGACTGGATTTGACCTGAACGCTAGAGTGTCTCAGTGCTTCCAACCCGCTCCAGTCACGTGAAGCTCACGCCAGCCTTCCTGGAAGGCAGTCTGATCTGGCGGGAACTGCCTGACACATCGCCATCAATGCATAATAACCTTTACTTAAAAAAAAAAAAAAAAAAAAAAAAAAAAAAGGGAAGAAGAAAGAAAGAAAAAAGAAAAAAAAGAAAGAAAAGAAAAACAACTTTCTGCACACGATCCCACGGTAGCCCTAGCAATATGGGCATTAACATCCAGAGAGCTTTCTCCTCTGGAAGGGGAGAGTTAATGGGTTTAGATTATTTGTGGTTATCTGGATTTCAGATTGACACCATAAATATTCAAACTCTGAACCTGGCTGGATGCAGCCGCTGTTGACTTTTGTATGACCTAGCTGGAAACTTTAAATCAGCTGTCGACTTGACTTTCAAGGGAATGAAATGCTCCAAATCCACTAGATAGCATCTCCTTGGTGTTTTATTACCTCCTGAGAACCTCACTTTGGTAGGGACCCAAATCCAGCCTCCTTTCAGAAAGAGGAGCTTTGTTAGCCTTGTGAAGTCGTTAAACCTGCCATGTGGGAGTAAGAGTGTCTTACCTTGTGGCAATACACAGGGCTTATTATATAAAATGCACATGATTAATACACAAGTGAAATGAGTCCAGATGCAAGCCTACCATCATGTTATTAACAGGCCGAGGTAGATCTGCATCAATGGTTCCCTCTGTCTGCTAGATCTTCATTTTTTTTTTTTTTTTGAAGTATTCCTTTGTCTCTTGAGGTGTAGCCATTATTGGACTTCTGTGCAGGTACTAGAGATATTTTTCTTGTCATGCATAGTGCAATGCCATTGTGGTCAAGAACACGTGACCAGTTTGCCCAAAGCTGTATAAATCAGAGGTTAAATGCTGTGAGCTCCCCCAAACATGGATAGGGCCAGCAGTGCTGTGCCAGCAGCTGTGGATCCCACGCTGGTGAAAGGGGTTCTTTTGCCCAGTGACCAAGAGCAGAGCAGCACTATGATACCAGCTTCATCACAACAGTCAGCCTGTGTTGAGGGCCACTGTCAGATTAATGGATATCACAGCAGCCACAATGTCAATAAAGGTTGTGGTCTGCTCTGAAGCAAGAGACCCAAATATCATTTAAGTAATTGCATGGTAGCGGTGGGGGAGATAGCAATAACATATCTGGCTACTCAGCATGTACCTCCTACTCTAATGAGCTGAACGCAGCATCCAGGGACGATGCTGTGAAGAAGTCACAGAGTGGAAAGAGTTCAGGGTCAAACATACTGTTGGAGTAGAGCTGGGGACTCCTTGCTGAGGAGAGACCTGCACTGAGAGATCAAGACCTCTGTAACTCCAGGGCAGATTTTGAAGGGCTGCCTGCCTTTCCTCCCCAAGCCTCTTCCTTTAATCCTCTTGGCCTACCTTTCCAAAGAAGTTACTGAATTTGATTACCCAGGTTTGAAGCAGGCATGGTTTTGCAGCAGGACTGAGAACTCCAAGCTGACTGTCACGTGGTATGGAAGAGTCTCAAGTCCTCACAACATGGCTGAGGTGAGCCAAGATAAGAGCTGTTATTGAAAACGCAAGGATTGGCAGATCTGTACTGACAGCTTTTAGACTAATTAGTTTGATGTTCTAGTCCTCCAATGTAGTATTAGGTCCAACGGATTTCTGTTCAAAATTCCCTAGGGAGATCTCTAAAATAACTGTTTAGTGAAGAGTCCTTGCGGGAAGCTAAGTGTGAGAGGTGCTGGCAATAGACTTTTGGCAAATGGTCCCAACAAAGACTTGGAAGGGCTCTCTCTCCAACCTTACGGATTATCCTACATCTTCTCCATTCATTTGTCTGGCAGTGAAACCTAACCACAGGCAGATGCTTGGATCTTCTAGTGGCTGGGGATGCTGCCTCTAGGTCTTCATTTCAACTCTACTTCCTTTGCAGGGCTTTTTCCTTCTGTGGTCTTGAGCTATTCTTAATGCATCAAAATCTCGCTCTGCTGGGGATGAGGCTCAGGGATCTGGAGGTCTCAGCATAGCTGAGCCATCTTTCCAAGTCTCCTGCCTAGACAGGCTCCTGTCTGTCAGCCTGTGGGACAGGCCGTGGACTTTTGTAGAGATGTCATTCTCCAAGCTTCCTCCTGGTTATGAAGATGTCTAGCCTTCTTAATACAAATTCTCATGCCTTATACTTTCAATATCATGTATGAATTGCTATCTGATGCCTAAGATTAATTGAGTATGTAAAACAATAGGTGCTAAGAATTAATACAAGGCTTTGTAATACAAGATGACTTTTATTCTAGTTTGAACACTTCATACAAAGGCTATAAGTACATTAGTTTTATTGATCTATATTCATAGAATTATTTAAATGTACCCTCTGGTGCTGAGTGTCAGGGATTTTCCAATGCTTGCTGCTATGCATTTTTCATTAGAGGCTAGCAAAGGCAGATCCAAACTTTGACTGCCCAGGCAAGATCAATTGCATCTTGACAGCCATGGCCAGACACAACTGTAGTGCGTGCTGATAGCTGACCACTAACCACTGGCTTAAACCATGTATCCCAAAGCGGCGGTTTTATGGGGTCCCTCATCCGGGCTCTCCTGCCCCATGAGCATTTCAGCCCTGCTTTAGCATGCTGACTATCAACATGCTGCCTTTACTGAGGTTTTTCTTCTGCATTTTGTTTTAAAGAATGAAAATGGATCGTTCCTATATATAGATGAAACTCATATATTAAAATCCTGTCTGTACTGTGCATACTAAACCTGGCCTGATCTTTCAAGGTCAGATGTGTGGCAGCTGCCAAGTGTCTGTAGCTGGCTGAATGTTTTTTTGCATCCAAATATGGCAGAATTTTTTTTATACTTTTTTTTTTCAATTTTATCTCAAAATGCTTGTCTCATTTTTTTTTGTTTGTTTTTGTTTTTTTTCTCAGAGAGAAAAGGAAATGTCAGTAACTTTCATTGCTAGTGAAAATTGTTCTTAATTTTTTTTCTCTTAATGGTGCTAGTTTGTAATCAGTGGCTGAAGGAAAGTTGAACCATTTTGGGGGAACTCAGGATGAAAGTAACTAAATTTCTCAGAGAAAAAATGAAATGTGAAGTGTGTTTTAGAGTTGGTAAGTGAGATGGGTGGTTAGATGAACTATGGAGGCAAGGAAGCTTAGGTTTCCCACAGACTTGCCTTGAAGTTGGGTGTGAGCTGAAAGCTCTTACAAGCTCATGTTCCTCCAGCTGGGTCACTTGGTAAACTATGGGGAGTCTCCAGCGTCTCATGAGGTGCTGAGCTTGCACTGCTGCCATTACCTGAGAGAGGACACCAAGAAGGGGTCTGTCCTGTAGCTGACAGTCTAGTGAAGCAAAAACTGTCCGAGTTTTCTGTGCCTCTGCTACATTGAGTTAAAATTAGCTTGCAGGTTCCAAAGTGATGAGAACATACAAGCCTACAGTGTAATTGCGTTAGACTCTTTCCTTGGGAACCAAGCTAAAAAGCAGCAGCATGTTTTACAAAGCTTATTAAGATAATCATTTTGCATCTCATTCAGTGTTCACAGCCCTCTTAACGTTACATAAGGCTTACGTTAGCATTTTTAAAGTTCACGTTTTAACGTGAGCTCTAGAAATGATGTTGGGGACATGCAGCTGATGGGCCTCTATGGAGAGAGCATTTGTGGTGTGTGTGCGCCACGGGTCAGAAACCTCTGCGGTCTGAGGGGTGTTCAGGTCACTCCTGCTGATGCGGATGCATTTGTTGCTGCCTAAAGACTCCTCTAAATTTGGCTTCAGTTATCAGATGGTACCGTTGTCCACCCAGCACTAAGGCTGCCCATTCCCCCGGGAAGGCTATGGCTTCAGCTTTCTCTCTCTCTCTCTCTTTTTTTTTTTTTTTTCCTTCTTTTTTTTGCTTTAGATGGAGGCAGCAGGTAGGAAGCTGGCCCTGGTCACCTCTCTCCTCCTCTCTGTGCTGTGGAGAGCGGAACTGGGGCTCAAGCTGCACCCATCATCTGCACCATGGCCTGCTCTGCTTCTCGGGCTGCTGCAGCCTGGTGTGGGGCTGCTCTCCCAGGATATCCCTCTCCCAGCACTTCCCACTCTGCCCGGAGCTGCAAGATGAGTATTTTGGTAGTGGGTTCGTGAACTTTGCTATGTTTTATAGCCACTAGAGGGGGGTCAGAGACTGCTGGCGTGGGCTACATATGCGCCCAACTGCCCAGGGCTAGCGCAGGGCTACCTGGGCTGGCCCCGGGATGAACGCTGTGCTGGGAAGCATCCAGCTGCCTTGCCCAGAGCAAGTCTGTGACATCTGTCCTGGCCATTGCAGGGAGGCCAGGCTGTGCTGTCTGCATCCATGCTGCTCCCTGCGCACTGGGACACAGGATGGCAGAGAGCCTGGGGTCACCAGGGAGCCCTGGTGGGAACTCCATCTGCCCAGTCTGCGCTTACCAGTTTGGGCCCAGTAGCGCTTTGAAGCTTGAGAGCCAAGTGGTGTCACCCAAGACAGCCATCTCTCTCATGCACCATCCTAAAGCCAGATGAGCCACCTCTGTGCAGCAGTCCCTCCCACTCAGGACTTCTAGGTGGAAGTGTCCCCCTTCACACTGTCCTCCCACATGGGCTAGCAGGGACCATGCCTTTCGGTTCACGCAAGGTGGCTGTAAACTGGTGGTGTGGGAACACTTTCTGTACCTCCAGCCTGAGGCCTGTATGTTGTTGGCCTAGGGAGGAAGAGGCAGCGAGAACTGAGAAATGTCAAGCTGTAGGGATTGCTGGAGCTGCAGCAGCTTCAGCTGGCCAGGAGCAAGTCTGTTTATTGATACTGCAACCAGGCACTTGAGGTGCTGAATTTCCTTTGCTAGCAAAGCACAGAACAATGTTTTGTGCCAAACCGAGCAGAAGTTTTTAAGACAGTTTTCTAGTTCAACATTTTCCTTCATGGAATCTTTTATCTGATTGTCTTTAATGGGGTTAAAGGGCTATGTTTTCCATTCCTAGGTGCTGCGCTCCAAACCCTGAACAACAACATGAGCTGTAACAGTTGCTCCCTTCTCACAGACCCTTGGCGAGCCTCAGTCAACTTGTGAAGAGTGGAAGAGGGGAGAAGAGAGTCTGCAATTGCTCTTGACAGAGCCCAGCACAGCACTGAGTGGGTTTCTTCTTCCTGTGACCAACACATTTCTTCTGCTGTGTTGGTGGTGGATGATCCTGGTGAGGCTGGAGCAGGCTTCAAAAGAAGGTATTAGCTGTCATCAAACCAGTTCCCTAAGGTACTGAGAGCACCCAGACCCTAACAAACCATGGCAATAGCCTACTCTCCATGTCGCTGGGGAAGGGATGGGGGTAGTTGTGTTAATGAATGTGAAGGATTTGCCCTCCCCACCCCTTGACACAGATCCGAGAATGTTATAAGTGAGGGACTGTTGATTATAAATTATACAGCATTTACAGTCAGGAAAACATCTGCTGGATGCTCTTTCCAGTGGACAGGGCCAGCCGAAGGCTCCAGGACACGATGTGTAGGGGTTGCACCAATCACCACCTGTCTGCTCCTATAATCGAGTTGATTTTTTATGATCTTGACATCAGCTTTCAAGACGCATGATCTATGTGTTTATTTAGCTGTCTTTCCTGGCGTCCCTTAGTTTTGAACTCCTGTAAATCCTCCCACTGTTGGATTTCTGCACTTTTCAGAGATTACATTTTCTGACAGTACATTTCTCCTACCCCCTCACTTCAGTGACAGCTTAGGCTAGACTCCAGGGACCAAAGTGTTCAAACCTGGCTCCTTAAAACGGAGGTCTGACATAGAGGGGGCCTAACTTTCAGGTGGCCAAGCAACTGCAGATAGTGGCACTGTAAGTGAGAGAATGGGTCCCAAACATGCTGCTTGGTGTTGAAGCTCTCTTCCAGAATCAGGAATCTGCCTTGAGGGATCTGGGGCTGTTCTTCGAGATATGGAGGTTGGACCATGAGGGGGTTTTCCTTTCGTGACCATGCAGGACTGTTTCAGATTGAAGATGATGAAGTGATTTGTCCTGGCACAGCTGGGTCTAGAGGATGCACTCAGCTGTTTGTGTACAAAGGTTTTTCTTTTGCCCAAATTTCCTGGTTTCTGCTCCGTCTCTGAGAGGAACAAATTCACTTCCTTCTAGGATCCTGTTTCCACACCAGGAAGGTGAGTGGAGTGAGTGTGAGCAGCACAGCACCTTCATGTTAGAAAGCCCAAATTCTTGATGCTGGGGAACATGATCTTTGCTTCTCTGTTCTTTCACTTTGTAGGGGCCCCTGCCCACTGACACACTCTGCTCAAGGAGTTAACTCTTGCAAGGGTTTCCCAAGGAATGCAAGTCACACAGAATCACAAAATCGCAGAATGGTCGAGATTGGAAGGGACCTCTAGAGATCATCTAGTCCAACCCCACACACAAGCAAGGACAGCTAGAGCACGTGGCACAGGGTGGCATCCAGGCAGGTTTGAAAGATGTGCAGAGAAGGAGGCTCCACAACCTCTCTGGGCAACCTGTTCCAGGGCTCAGTCGCTTGCTTCCTAGAAAGTTCACATTATAAAAATCCTCATTTTTCACCAAACCACATTATTTTCTTTTGGGGAGGTACAGCTGATGCTGACTTTGACCAGTTCCAAAATGTGTGTAGATGGATGAATCCTTGTGTGCTTCCTGGAAAAAGTATGCCACAGTCTTTGCTGTTTGTGCCTGGTTCTTGCTGCTTCTGCTACCTATCTTGGTCCCTTCTTTCTCTTAGTCAATGTGCAGGGAGAATGCCAGGATTATGAGCCATTCTATATTTGTCTAATAAACTGCCCAGGCCCCTTGATTCCTGCCTCTCTCCAAACTTCCCAGACACCAGTGCCCCATATTTACAGGAGTCACTTTTTCCTCCCTTGATCCTCTTCTGAGGCTTTGACACTGTGATTTGGGGTCCCTGATACAAATTCACTTTTGAACTCCTCACATTTGTGCTTAGCCCAAGTCTGTTGCATTCCCATGCATCCCAACAGCTTCCATTTTCCAGCGTCCAGATAAAATAGATTTAGAGCACTCTTAAACATGTCTCAGGACATAGCTTTCCAGATGTGCTGTCAATGCCATTCCCACCATTGGGAGCCTGGTGGTACCCACTGCCATTTCACTTATCTCACAGTGCATTGGTCCCCTCTCAGGGGTGCAATTTTAAACCTTCAAGAGCAGAAAGACTTCAAATGAGGGTCCAGTTCTCCACATATTTGTGCTAAAACCTTCCTTTTTTTACTACCTAAGAATCTGGCTGGGGGCCAGATCAGGTAGATGGGTGCCACATGATGACCACATGCATTAACCATCCATGATCACAGGACCTCAAAAGAGGACCCTCTTCCTGTAGCCTTGTGCTGCGACCTGGCTGCAGCCTCGCAGGCCCTTGACCATGTGTCTTGGGCTCTGAGAAACCCTCAGGCATCACGAAGGAGGTGGAGGGTCAGCAGCCTGGTGTCGTCTCAGTGCTCCCTTCTTTTCCCCATCCTTTCCTACGCAAGTCTCTGCTGGGTCTTCACAAGCAGCCTTGTCTAGTTCATTAGGCAAAAGTGATTTAGCACAGTGATTTACTCATCTATGTAATGCTTGCTTTTATGGGCATCTCAAAGCCTTGGTATTCAATGGAAACCTGTCTCCTGCTTGCAGAAGATTGGATACACCTCATCATTGCTGTTCATACTTTTGCCTGCCAGATAATCACAGGAAAAGAGATGAAGAAACATTGACCAGTAGATCTTAGTTTTATGGGTTGGAGTGGAATCCACCTCCATCAATTTGCCAAAGTCAGTTAAAAGAGCCAATGTCCTTATCATTCCCCTTATCTTGTCTGGGAATCATTTGCCAAATAAGCTATCCCTTTATAAGGGTGTTATGTAGAAAAGTGGAATTGCACATCCGTGGGCTCTGTGGTATTTATATAAGCAGTCACATCTAGCTGAAGCTGTCATGGCCTGCCTTCTTGGGGAGGGAGAGCACGATCTACCTCTACAGAGGTGCTTTTTGTGGGATTGTAAATGAAGAGACCTGCCAGCAAACAGGGTTTCAGGGCTGATACACAGGGCTCCTGACTGTGGGTAGTTGCTATCCCCTCCGTGCTGGGCTGCCTCTCTGCTCTGGGTTAGGAGCTCTGTCTCTGTTGCCCGCAGTGCTCAGAGAAGAAGCTGAACTTGGTCTAACCTGCAGGAGAAGCAGGTTAGAACTGTGAAAATAAGAGTTGTTTTTGTCTGTGCATGGGATGAACTTGGTTGTCCTCTTCCTTGTGCTTCTAGAAAGCTTCCCACAGAAAACTTCTTGGATCCTAGATGATGATGGCTGAGGTTCCCAGCTGTGGTGGAAACCTACACAGAAAGCCAGATCAGCCTGGCTTTTGGGTTTAACCTGCATGTGTAACCTGTATATTCCTTCCCCATAGTTTGGGAGGACAGGAAAGAACTTTTCGCCACCACTGGTGGTATCATAGCCACCCTTTCCATCTCAAGGTCTCATCTTTAGAGACAGTACCCCCATTAGAATTACAATCTCTCTCTCTCTCTCTCTCTCTCCTCATTTTTTTCTTTTCTTTTTTAATTGTGTCCCAGAAAATCAAGGCACAGAGAAATGTAACAGTTTGCCCAAGGTCACTTATCAGCTGCTGAGTCTGGAATAAATGTGCCCTGATTTCCTGGCTCTGTGTTGTGAGTGTAAACGGCTCCTTGCTCTGATGACAGTGAGAGCTTTACAGTAAAAGGGGAGGAAAAAAAAAAAACAAGTCATATTTCACCATGCTTCTTGCTCTGTCCCCAAGTGCATCCCAGAGGGTGAGAGTGAAGTCAAGAGGCTGCTGTGAAAGGGTTATAACAGACCTCTGATCACAACCGATTAATGACAGCCCAAGGGAGCAAGAGCCCTTGAGCTGACAGGAAGGAGGTGTATACAGAAAAGCGACAAAGTTTTAAATGCAGCAGCCACAGTCTGACACAGAACAACAGCAGGGGAAAAAAACTGTGCTGAAATCCATGGTGGCAGTGCAGAAAGGGGAGGGGTTTTCACCATCCATTCCCAGCAGTCTGTGTTTGGACCTTCAACCGCCAAAAGTCGCTCTGGTGAGACTTGTTGCTCTCAATCAGCTGGTTGGGGTTCTGTTTTTCATTTGGTCGAAATAAGCAAAAATAGTTGGGAGATGTATCACTGCTCCTTGGGAGAGTAGGGAGCATGGTGTCAAGTCGGGGAAATGGAGGCAGCAGGTTGGAGCTGACCACCATGGCAGGCAACAGGGACAGAGCCAGGAGATGTCTCCAGGTCTTCCCCAGCCATGGTCCTGCGCTGCCTTGTGTCTAGCGTTGTGCTGGGCTCAGCAGAAATCTTCCCTTAACGCAATTAAAGAGCGAGCGGAGACGCCTGGGAGAGGCAGCGGCCGTTTCCGAGCGTGGAAGCGGCCCTGCCGGGGCGCTGAGCCATCCCCGTGCGCGAAGCGCGGCCTCCGCGTGAGGAGTGCGGGGCAGTCGGGTGCTCTGCGCTGAGGGCAAGTTGGCTGTTGGTATGGGCAGAGGCAGACTTGGCTCGCAGCATTGCACCCTACAAGCGGCCTCTGAGGTGGATGAGGAAACCTGTGCTCCTCCTGGTAACGGGTCCGAGCCCACTTGTTAGGCTTGGTCAGTATTTTGTTGTTGAAAGTGATTCTCTGTCAAAAATATGTTGTTTTTTTCTTTTTTTGTCTTCTGTCAGAACAGAATTTTTCTCAGAACATGTCAATTTTCCAGCCAAATTTTTCACTTTTGTTGCCTTTTTTTTTTCCCTCAAAAAATAGCAACACTTGAAGCAACATGATTGTCAGCTACTGAAATCTGAATCTGAGGGCTCAAACCAACAAGGTCTTGAAGTGTATTTTATGTAACAGCAATAAAAAAAGTTTGGAGCAGAAGAAGGTTTTCAAGGGCTGATTGTCAGCAGGGAAAAATTAAGACACTTTTCTCTTTTGAAGTCTTTTTGGAAGTCAGAAAACTTCTTGGAGGCTTTTCTAGTTGGTAGCTGTGGGTCTGTGCATGGTTGAGCAGGATGTTCACTTGCAGACCAGGATGACCACGGCCCAGCGCTGCTGGCATCTAGAGATCCTGCTGCTTCTGGTCTTTGGGGCACAGTGGCTCTTCCTCTCTTAGCTTGATTTCTAATGTTCTTATTCACCATTAAGTGTGAGAGCTCCTCTATATCGTGGAAAGCAGCTAGTCTGGAGAACCCGCTTTCTGCTAGGAAAGCTTTCAGCACAGTCTGTGCTCCATCCCACAGGGCTTGGAGCACTCAGCATGACCAGGGATCCTGAGATGTTGCTGGTCGGGTCTGAGGCTCAGCCTCCGTTATAAACATCTCTCAGTGTCTCTGGTAACCTTATGGTTTTAAGCATTGATATCTTGACTCGCTGACTGGGAGCCATGAATGGAGATGTAGCTAAGGCCCATGTGAGGGAGGGAATAGCACCAGGGTTCACGGTCTAGAGGGTGTCTCCAGTCCTGGGCAGTGAGGATGCAACAAGGCAGAGCGGGAGCTGGTGGTTGACTGTCTAGGGAGGCCCTACAGCCCCAAATCCCACAAGCAGGTTGGCTCGGCAGGATGTTGGGTGTTGCCAGAGTTAATGCAAGGAGCGTGAGTGTGTGTGTGTTTGTGCGCGCCTCTCGTGTGTGTTTATGCATGCAAAGAAGTGCCTGCTGGGGAAGGAGTGGAAGGCTTGTGATTTATCATTGCTCTGTAATGGGTGCCTTGCTTCTAGTGAAAGAGGTCAACCTCCCTGAGAGATACCAAACCCCCTCCTTATTAACGTCCTGTTACAGCTAATGGCTTGGGGTAGGGCAAGCAGGTCTTACAAGGAAGAGCAGCACTACTTGGAAGGGAAGCCAAAGAATTTACAGCAATATTTACACAGAGGCTCTCCCCAGAGATAAGGAGGTACATGGTTGGCTCAGCAGATAAGCAGAGCAGTGGGACAAGGCAAAGAAGGCACTGTTATTCGTGCATCCTGAAGTTTGACAGGAGCAATCCAGAGCTGTGTGGCATGGGAGACACAGATGTGTCGGGACCATGTGTAGCAGACCCAGAGTCCAGGGAAGAAATTCTGCTGGGGTGCAGAAGGTTAGTGCCTCAGAGTGAGGAACGGGCCTAGCAGAACACCCATGTGCTCCTAGGCCTGATGCTCAAGGGTGAAGATGAGGATTAATACAAACTAATGGGCACAATTGCTGGTCCTGGCAAAGGTGTGAAATGGGGATTTGCTCCAGATTTGGCAGGTCCTCTAGCAACCATCTCTGCCGTGTGTGCCAGGCACTTTGCAGTTGCAGGTGAAGTCATGGTTAAGTTGCAGCGCTAGACTCGCTTGTTCGTACACCTTCCCAGCTAGCTGTTAGGTGTGCAGGGCCCCTGCTCTCGATCATCCCTAATCGTATCTATTTCCTATGGAGGCTTTAAGATCCCACAAATCGTTCTCTACCTCCTCCATCCATTTCCTGCCAGACAGACCAATACCTCATGTCTACCTGCCTCATCCAGCAAAACTTCCTGATCCAAAACCTGCTGTAGGCAGCAGGTTTTGAAGCTGACTGCACCACGCTTTGGATCTAGCCATGCCTGTGATAGAGGAGCCAAATAATCCCCCGCTCAGCAATTCATAATGAGACAGCCCAATCTGCTCTGTACCCCTTCCATGCACAAACCAGAAACCTCACTGCGCTTCTTGTCTCATTCTCAACTTCTCTTTATGTCCCTGCACAACCCACGGCTGCCACCTCATGTGAGCACCTCATCCTGAGTTAGACCACATCTCCACTTCAGCGACCTCCCAGCCTCTAATAGCACTCGGCCACCGATCTCCGAGCACACCATCCATCATTTGACTAGCACATTATTTATTTACCATGGGGGAGAGAAGGGAGTTGGGTTGTCTGGAGAATGTATTAAATTTTCATTTGTTCTCATTGATTCCTGAAAGGAAATTGCTGAGTTATGCCATCAGGGTGGACTAGTTATGCTATGGAGAATATGTACTATAAAGGATGGCTGGGTAGGAGTATGGAGACAGAGTTAAGGTTATTTTTAATATGCAAAGTAAAATTACTGTGGCCGTTTAGCTATGCAACCATGTGAAATACGTCTGAGCAGTTTTGTCTGCTTTCTCTAGTGTCTCCCATAGCTCCTTGCCCACGTAAGTGCAAGACACTTGCTGTTTCTTCTCCCCGTATGCAACATGTACGATGTTGCCTCCTCTTCCTCGGCGTGGGATAAGTACCTATTGCTCACAGGTTTCTCTACCAGCTCCCAAGTGCAGTGTGTGACATATGGGCATGGTTGCCATGCCTCATTCCACACAGACTGCAGTTCCATTTGGGTGTTGTTGCAAGTCAGTATTTCTTTTCCATTCGTGTCTCCTTCTCTTCCATGAATTACAGCTGTGGTAGTTAGCACATTATTTTTTGCCAATTTTGCTTATTTGTTTATACATACTGATGTTATAAGCCCCACAGAAATACTGACTTTTGCAAAGGATTCTTTGCCATCCAAAAGCTACTTGTCTTCCTTTGCTTTCTGGAGCTGCCATCCCAGCCAAAACGGACTCTTACAGCTGAAGTTTTCCTTGCTTTGAAGCCCAGCAAAGACTGATTCAAAGTCTTGGCTAATGGCTGGCTTATTTTACCTAACTTGGTTAGGAATATAGTCTAAAATAAAGCTGTAAGTGTGGTTTAAACTCTGATCAAACACAAGGGTTGGAATAACCTGCTTTGAGAGCATGTCTTTGGAGGAAATGGTGCAACATGTTCCTGTGAACAAGACAAGGAAGCCATTGCCCCTGCGGAAAGTTCTAGTTGCTGGGGCAGATGCTGTTCTCTGGATTAGAATGGATTCTGGTGGCTCAAGATCTTTGAGCTGTGTAGCCAGGAAAGGTCTCTGCATATTCCCTGAACCTCCTGCCTATGCCTCTGCCCCCTTCTAGCTGCTGCCCACTGCCTCCTGGCATAGCGAAGCCCTGAATTCAGGGAACAGTGGGGCAAGAGTGGAATGTTTTTACTGGGGTTTAATTTGTGTAGTCTGGAGGATAAGCAGGGGGTCTTTGAGTTTCTCTGGGAGTTGAAAGAAAGGACAGAGCAAACTGGCACTGCTCCCAGTCCCAAAATGTTTTTACTAATTGCATGCAACCTTCCTTACAAGAGACAGAGACTGCAAATACCACAGGCAGTTTAATTACCACTGCTGGTTTCACATTGATCTTATTTATGCTGCTCCCAGGGCTGTGTGTGTGTGCAGGGAATGTGCACAGGGTAGGAACAGGTTGTCTAAGGAAGTGGCTGTCAATGTGGTGGGACGGAGTGGCATCTTTCCCTGGAGCTGCCTGCTCTCGTCCTGGGTGGGCAGCTGGGCTCCGGATACCCCAGTGGTGCTGGTGCAGGGCACAAGCAGGAGTGGGAAAGGGGCGAAGTGCAGGTGAACCTGGTGCAGGGCCTGTGTGCCAGGGTGCGTTTGGCCACCAGTTTAATTTACGGGCCAGTTCCTGTAGCCTGCCTGGCTCGGCCATCGCTGTGTTAGCGGTTTAGCTCTACGGCCCTGCAGCGATCGCTTCCCCTTTGCTAACCTTCCCCTCCTTGCAAGCAGTGAGTTTCTTCCCCATCCCAAAGGGGGGGAGAAAGTAGCATGGGAGGAATCCGACACGAGCAGGCTGATGGCTGCCGTCCCAGTGCAGCCTCAGCAAATGGGGCTCGTGATGGATGAATGTGCAGGGCAAGAAGTAATAAAATGGGCCCCAGTCATGTAATCTTCCATTAAAATGAAATGCATACCAGAAATGAGGCATTTCTGCAGCTTGTACCATCTCCCACGGAAGATCATGAATAAAAGAGGCAAGTGTACTGTTGACAGATGCCGGCATGCATAAAGGACAGTTCCTATAAAGGCAAAGCCCCGGCTAACAGATGGACTAAAGATGTGAGATGCAGGAAGATTTACCAGTCTAAATAATTCAAGGGAATGTCGTATGGGGAGGCAGTGCTCTGAGAAGGGAGCCAGCAGAAGGTACAGATGGAAAGGCAGGCCAGGCCTTTCCCACAAACCCATTAAGAACGTCGCTTGTCTGAGTGACAGTATGTTGCGCGAGGCACCAGCAGAGATGGGTGGATTTGCCTCCAGCGCTCCTTCTGCAAGGTCAGGAGAAGAGTTAATTTCAAAGGTTGCAACTTTTCGAGGGCATGCTTTGTCTGTTGTGAGGCTGGTTTCCCAGACCTTCCTCCTCTCCCCTGCTCTTCCTCACCAGCCCTCCTCTTGCCTTTGAGGAAAACGAGAGCATGGAATTGCTACAGAAGCGATGAGTGGAGGGTGGGGATAGTAAAGCCTCAGGGCTCCCTTTGCCTTCCCTGCCCTGCTCAGGCCAGCCATGGGTGGTCCGTGGGGCCCTTGGAAAGGTTGATCATTCCTCCTCCTAGGCTAGTTTTGATGCGAGGCTCGAGTCCCACATGGCAGGCCCTTTGAATTCCACCCAACTGCGGGAGGGTCTGCAGTGGCACTGAGCAGAGGTGAGCAAGGGAAAGTCCGGTGAGACTTGGGCAGATGGCAGTGTTTGTGCGGGCAGAGAGATGCCTTTGTGCCCAGGTGCTCTGCAGAGGAGAGAGGCATACGAAGGACTGCACAAAGAGGAGCAGTCAGGATGGCACACAGGAGGGAACTGCCTCAGCTACTGTCACAGGCTGGATTGATGTTCAGGAGTGAAACAGCACCCAAAGAGTGCCCTGCGAGCATCCCAATGGCTCTATGTATGAGATACAACACCTCAAGACCAGACCCTGATAAACCTGGGCTCCCTTTGGAGCTCTCCTTGGCCTTGCAGGAGTGCCTTGGGTGAGCATCAGCACTGGTGGAAGGCACCGTGCCTGAGTACAGTCCTGTGCTTGAGTGCAGTCCTCTGGGGGCCCTTTTTGGAGCCTTGGCACTTTTTGCCTTTCCAGAGAGGGGCTGTAGCTCTCATCAGTGCTGGGTGGCTGGGCTGGAGCAGAGTGTGTCTGCGGATGTGGCCCGGTGCTGTCCCACCTTAGTGGTTCATGCACACAGGGACATTTGCTGTGCAGGAACGTTGCACCTCAAGCTTTTACAGCTGGCAAGTGGGATGCATTTTACTCCACCATGAAGCACCGCTGGAGCTTAGTGTGTTATTTATGGCCTCAGCAGGCTCCAAGATGCCAAGAGGTCCCAGCTGTGGTGAGGTGAATGTAGCCCTGATGCCAGGGCAAACACTGACACCTGGGATGCTCTTGCTTTGCCCTAAGGGAGTTTTGCACCCACCACATTGCAGGGGCCAGCATCTCTTGGAGCAAGCAAGGTCTGACAAGTGCTTCATACCCACTGCTTATGGACGTGACCCAAATTTGGTTTTTGAAGAGCTGGTTCTTTCATTTCAGAGATTCTCTGCCTGTCTGGGACCCTTGCGCATCAGGGCTCCCTGAAGTTCTTGTAAGGCATTTGGAGAGGAAGGCTGGTGCCTAAATGGGCACTGGTCACCTGGCAGTTCTGGCCTGTCTAGCACTATGATTCCTCAGGCTAACCTCAGATGTTGGTGCTTGGAGGACTGAATCCTGTCCTAAGCTTACCCATGTGCAGACCTTGCCACGTTTCCTGTGTCAAGCATGAAGTCTAAGTTTGCATTTCCTTCTCTCTCTCCCCTTCCTTCCTCTCAGCCCCCAGAGACCTGTCTCTCATCTACACAGAGCAGTGGCACCTCCTGTCCCCTGTCCAGGGTCCCCACACATTGGGGTTGCTGATGACCCATGCTTGAGTTCCTCCTGTGTGATCCTGCATGCTGGTGGTAGCAGAAAGTTGAGGGCTTGACCTCAAGCGCTCTGAACACGGCTGCCATGGCCCTGCCCTGCTCGGAGCTCCGTCCACGGGCTCAGACACTCGTGGGGCATTGGCTGGCTTTGTGGCAGCTTGATTAGCAGAGGTGGCTGCACTGAGCCGCCTTGACAGAGATCCTACAGCGCCTTGTTGCGTGGGAGCTGGAGAAATTGTGCAAAACCCCCAACTTACCAAGTTTAAGCCTGAGAAGAACTGTCTGAGCTGTTGAAGCATGTTGGGGTGGTCTTGGCAGTGCAAGGCATGGGGGCTGAGCTGACATATGAAACTGAGGCAGATTTTTGCGGCTCCAGGGATGGGATCTCAGCTTCAGCTCTCTTGGGACAGAGTGGCAGTGGTTGAGCGCAGAACTGGTCATCACCTCTGGAGATGCCCAGTTCCCACTCAGTCCCCGAGTTGGCTCAGTGAATGCGAAGCATTTGGGCAGAAGGAAGATAAAGGGCAAGATGCAGAGGGTTAGATATAAGTCAGCGGCAGCTGCTTGGCAGAGATTGTGCGCGCGCTCCACTCGGAGAGGACGCCTTCCCCGGGCTCGTCAGCCGTCTGCAGCATGGCGATTAATCATTGGTGTCAGAATCCCTAATCCTATTCAATGGAAAACAAACAGCACGGCATCCAGCCCTGTGCTGAGCCCAAGCAATTAGCATGTTTACATGGGCTGGGAAGGCTCCACAAAGAGTGGCCAACGGGGGCCACGGGAAATGAACCCTTGTCAGCCCTTGATGTTCCAAGTGCTCCAGGATCCCTGGGCTCTGACCCAGGCCCAGGCTTAGAAATTCAGCTTGCGCACATTGAATGCAGCTACCAAAAACAATTTTTATTGTTTAGGGCTCAGAGCTGTGAGTGTGGGCAACTGTCAAAGTGGGCGACTGTGTCTGATCCCCTCTGGGGAAATGGAGGTGTGGGGAGGGTAAGGGATTTGTTCTTGCTTCAGCATAGAGTCAGTGGCAGAAATAGCTAATCCTTGCAGCCAGCCCCTCATGGTCTTTTCTCCTGTCCCTCTCCCGCTCATACTCCGCTCATACTGGTGGAGCTATGTCTCCCTGCTTGACGTTAGCTTTGTGTTTTGTGTTTCTCCCTCAAAGTTGTGCTTTGGATATCTGCTAAGCAGTGCTAGACTCAGCTCCTTCTGAAGGGAGGTCTCTGAACCACGTTGAGTCTCAGCCCCCTTGACCAGATCTTAATGAGATTAGAGTTGGGTCGTATGGATAGGTGCAGGACTAAATAGATGCATGTTATAGGGCAAACCACTGGGCTGTCCCAGCCTATCTCAAACATTTCTCAAAAGGAGACTAATGCAATGCTTCGTCAGAAGCTACCTTGGTGATTCCCTAAGGAAAAGGAGCTCAAAACTTGCCTGTGACCACTGCCTCCAGTATACACAGGTGAACCTGCTTTAATCTTGCAAGCTCAACACATTGGCAAGACCTGCCCAGGTGAGGTGAGTTGTCTCTGTGATAGAGGCCTTGTGCTGCTGCAGGGCAAAAGGGACTGCAGAGCCTGAGCAGGTTTGCAGGGACTCCTGAGCCATGGCCCGTGTGGGGTGGCCCTGCTTGGATACCTTCTACCTGGTGTAATGGCTCCTGCTCTGGCCATCCTTTTTCCTAGAGGTTCAAGCTGATCATGGCCACCACCATGTAGTCTTCTTTTCTGCCTGATACAGGATATGGGGCTTCTCTGGAAAATCTGCATCTGCAGTATCTCCCCATGCCAGTATCTCCACAAAGGGCCGGATGAGCTACCAGCACCCAGGACGCTCTGCAGTGCACGATGAGGAATCCTCTGCACACACATCCCCGCGCAGCGGCGATGGCTGGGGCATGCCAAGAGCTGCTGTTCCTGCCCTCCAGCACCGCTAAGGGTAAGGGGCTGGCTGGGAGCTGGGAGGGCTGTTTGGGTTGTGCTCTGCGTTTGGCCTGCACTGCAGGAAACCACAGTGCAGAGACACGTGCAAGAGGAGTTTGCTTAGCTCTGCAGGCAATTCCTTAGAGTAACAGATAAAAGCAGCAAACAAGGAGTGAGACATAAGCTCTGTTTTTGTAAGACCTACCAGAGGCTGAGTGACGGTTTAGGGATGTTGGCAGAGGGAGGAGCGGAGTTTGGTTTGGTTTGACTCTTAAGCCTCAAGTGGCCTGTGCCACCTCTGGGTTTGGGAGGGTGGTAGTGAGACAGTCCTCACAGGTGCTTGATTTCTCTCAAAATGAAGGTGCACTCCTAGGTATGCAGTTTCCCCACTTCTTTTCTATAGATGTAACTGATTTTGGGGGGAGGTGGTGAGGAAAAAAAAAAATTGATTCAAATAAAAATGTGTTTGTATGAGAAAAAAATTATTTCCTTCCATGAGAAAACACATAGTTTGAGGCAAATTTATGGCTTTGGTCTGGTCATTAATATCTGGTTGTCAAAAAGTATTGGTTTGAACAAAAATATGTTGTAATAAAAATGCATTGTTTTGAAGAAATTTATTGTCCCCATGAAAACCTATTCAATTCAGAAAGATATGTTGATTTCAATGAAAATCTATTTGTTTTAAGAGACATAGCAAAAGAAGTCTGCACTCAGCTGAGTGTCAGGGGTTCTCGCTGTACAAATCCCTCAGCAATCCTGTGGTAATTAGGACGGGGAAACCTGGAAAATCAACAACCAGCTGGCAAAGGAAGTCCCATAGATGCTACCTAGGGAAGAAAGGAAGCGGGTGACCTGCAGAGGAAGCATGGAGGGTCATAGGAGCCAGCGCTCTGGATCAAAGGAGGGATGAAGCGTTAGCTGGAGGAGCAGGAGCAGCTCCAGACACATGTTGCTACATGGTTATCATGCCTGGTGCCCAAGTTTCCGACATGTGGATGAGCTGGCCCCGCTCGTGTGTGTTGCCGCTTTATCCCTGTCCCGGGGCCTCCCTGGGTGACCGCAGCCTGTGCTCAACGCCGCCCTTGTGCCCTTTAAAATGGGACCCTCTCTGGGAATGGGAGTAGGGCTGTGTCTGTACACAGGGTGAAGGCTCCTTGCAGGCTTCCTGCCTGGAAAATGCTCAGGGCTCCTCTGAGGCTAAAACAAAGCAAGTGCTTTAATTTTTATTTTGATGAGAAACTGGAAGAATTCCTGGGAAAGGAATATTTTTCCCAAAGAGAGGTTTCTCTCCTTCAAAATGCCCTTTCCCACTGGGAAGCTTTTCCCTGTTGCCCCAGCAGATTTTGTTCCTCTGTAAACAGGGACAGAGGGCAGGGTCAGCAGAGCCTCTGCACCTGACACTGAGCCCCAGGCAAAAGGGCCGCCGTCATGCAGAGCCCTTGCCCAGCTCCCACAGCTTGGCCATCCGTGCAGGACAGACAATTTTGTGATGTTTGGTCTCTGAATGCCCAGGAGGGCCTTCGTAAAGGCTTGGGGAACCAACGTGTTGGCCCTGCTTGGGGCAGAGCACATGCTGGCTGCTCTTGCCTGCACTAAATGGTCACCTTTCCCAGCAGGAGACCCTCTTCCCTCATCTTTACCCTGGAGGAACATGCTCCTTGAGGTAAGAGGGCCTTTCCTTACAAATTAGTTAGGTCCTTAAAAGTACAGTCAGGCTCTCTCTTTATCCTGCAGAGCTTACATTTATTTACCTGATGCACATCCCCTGAGAGGGATGCATGTGTGAATCCAGCTCCAACTACTGTGTAGGGCTGGAAGGTGGAAATCTTGCAATGGATCTTAAGATTTGCTTTGTGGTAGGCTGAGCCTGTACTCTTTATGTCTCTCAGCTCAAGCCAAACGGTATGAGCAGGGGGCAGAGTAACTAAAGCTTTCCCAAACCGCAGTATGAGATGAATGTGTTCATGCTGCTACTCGAGTTATCTCTGTTTTGATGTTGCTGTATGGCAGGTTGAGAAAAGGGCGCCTTGCATGAGGCAAGTGCGGATACAGAGGATGAGTCTCTGTCCTAGAAGGTTTATCATTCAAGTAGGACAGGAAAAAGGGGAGGGGAAGGCAAGGCAGATGCACAGAGGACTGAGCTGAAGCAATCAGCAAGGCATTTACTGGGCAAGGACTACAAATGGGCATTTGGATTGCCACGAAAGCAACCCATCATCAGCGTTTCTCTTCTCTCAGGCTGGCAATCCTTTCTCTGAAGGGCTCTCCTTGCATTTATTATAAGGGTAAAAAAGCAGACAAGCACACTCACGTGGAAGAAATAGAGCAGTAGCGTGCGGGTGTGTGTTTTACAGTGTGGCCGTGAGCAGCCAGAGCCCGCGCGGGTGCACTAGGCACTGCTGTGCACCATGCAGTAATGTTTTTGTGCTGTTTGTGTGGGCCTGTACAGTGCCTCCTGGAAGGTCAGGAGGGCAGGTGAGACAGGGACTAGACCGGGGAAAAAGGCAGGTGAGAGGCTTGAGTTGGGGTGGCCCCTCAACCCAGCGCCTTGGGCAACGTGCTCACGTCTGGTGCGGGATCCCAGCCTGGCCCTCACCAGCCTTTCAGCTGAGGAGACTTTTCAGCCTGGCTTTCCTTCTTTCAGCCCTGCTCTGGTATTAGTCCAAGCTGGTGAGATGAGAGGGAGGAGGGTATGAGCTTTGCTGTTCTGCCTAAGCCTCTTTCCCTGCCAGCAGGGACCAGATGAAATTCGTCCTGAGCTTGAAAGCAGTAATGCTGCCTTAGCTGGGATTATGAGACGAGCCATTGCGGTATCACCTGAAATCCACCTTCCTGTGCCTCCTGTTTAAAACAATCAGCACATGTTTGCAGTGGGCTTTTTCTTTCATTATGCTCTATCCCTGCTATTTAATCAGCCTCTTCTTTTCTCTGTTTGTACAAGGCATCACTAACCCATATTAGAGGGGGAAGGGAAGGTACAAGATAAAAAGGAGAGGAAAAAAAAAAAAAACACTACTCAAGAAATGTCATTCCTGCAGTATTATCCCCTCCTTGCCAACGCACACGCAGGTTCTGGTGTCAATGGAAAGGTTGCCTCTGATTAATATTAATAAAGAATTAGAGCTGTGTTTGTCATGATCAGCTCATTTGGTATTGCTGTGTGTGGCAGGTGAAAGCTGAAGAGGGAAGGAAAGAAGTCTCCATGTTGTTCATTAATCATTTCATCAGGAAGGAGGGCAAAGCAGAGCCCTGCCTTAGCAAGGGCTGCAGGCAGCGATGGTGCCCTGTTTATTCAGATGTTCCTACTTCTGTCTCCAACCTGCTGCCCGCTCTGCTGGGGTGTCCAGCATTAAGGAGCTGTTCTAGGATCCGGGGCACTTGGATCCCCACATGACCCCCAAATATGGGCTTGGTTTTGAATAGGCCAAAATGGTGACATGTGAAAGGCAGACATAGATTCAGTGCTTACAGGTCAGTTAAAAATATGATGCTGAATCCTAGGAGAGCATCTGTGGTTCTCCTTCCATTCAAGAAGTTTCAGAAAGATGAGACTGTTGTTTGGAAATCTAGGTTTACTTCCCCCTTTTTTCTTTTTTTTCCTTCTCAAAATAACCCTTATTCCTCAAACTGAGATGAGGAACTCCTGAGGAGAGGGAGTTCTATTTACTGTATAGGTCAGCAGCAGCCAGGAGTTGCTAGATACTTGCAAGACACTGTCCTAAGTGCAAACTGCTGGAGTAAGCCCCGTGAAAGCATGTTCCATCTCTCAGATAAGCACCGTGGGGACAGGACTGAACTTAAATTAGGTATTCAGTCCAAGAGGGGCTCCTTGACAGCTCTTGCTGTAGGAGACTTCCAAAAGATGATTCCTCCCATCAAATGTGCCCTCTGTTGTCTGGAACAAGCCCGTAGGTGACCATGCTTAAACAGTTGTTAGATGGCTCAAGTTTGGTACGTTGTGTGGTCAGGAGCCCAGACATGAATGTTGCAAGAGCTCATGTTATCCGTTTATGCAGGTTTCCATAATAAAAGCAAGTGACTCTGAGGACAGCCCGTTGCTTTGGGGTAACAATGCACAAGTCAACCTCATCTGACAGTAGTGTAAAGCATTCCCCTTAGGCCTAATATAGGCAACTTATCTAGACTTCTAGTAGTGTGTGTGTGTGTATATTATATATGTATATATATGGAATGCCCATAAACCTGGGTCAGTTGAACGCATCTGTATGTGGCCAAAACTGCCTGTGCTTTTTCTCCTCCTCGTATTTTCTGGGCACAAAAACGGAGAGAGAGAGATATGCACACATATATATGGGAAAAGCTCCTTGCATTACAAATTTACAGCTCAACCTTTTTTTTTTTTTGGATACTATTTATTATTCAAATGTGGGGAGAGTTGAGCCAAGTGGTACATTGCTGTCATTAATTATTCTCTGGGATTAAGGAATCAGTTAAAACCATATCTCCCTTAATCCTGTTTTATTAATTTTGTATTCTTGGCAAAAAAAAAGAGGAGAAACAACAACCCCTCACCCTCTTTATAAAGGGATCATGCAGCTTTCTGTTGGGACCCTGAGAACAGGAGGTCTCTGGTGATCACTGGATGCTCTCCCTTTTAATTTGATAAAATAAATTAGTACAGGATTAGAGCCTTTCTGCATGGGCCTGCAGCGTAGCTCTGCGGTGGTTGCCACCTTAAGGGAGGCATTAAGCATCATTTTGGTTGCATGGAGGTGAAATATGAGCGTGTCTGTCCCTTTGTTCCTTTTAAAGAAGGAGCTTCCATCTGTGTAACGGAATAATTCTTGGCCTGTTCCCCATAGGGCCACCATTAATTTTTGTCATCAACAAGTTTGTGTTGGATGAGGTGAATGCTGCCTGTTGGGATGTGTGCATGAGCCCATCAGCTGGTTTCATATAGCAACCAGTGGTGATAACAGTAATTATTCTCTTCCTTTTTGGATAATGCCAAGAAATGAGCTGTTTTTTCTGAAAACCACAGAGACCTGATTCCTGAGACTGAAGATTTGGTTTGGGAGATGGCAGAGAGAGAACGGGAAAACAGCAGTGGAGATTTTGCAAGCTTTGTCTCATCTGCCAAGCTGAGATGCTGCAGCTGAGGGTGTCATCAAGACTTCTCTGATTCTTCTGGCCAGGTCGCAAGGCAGCTGCCCGTGGCTGCAGTGCAGCCTTAGCAGCCTCCAAGCTGCTTCGTGCCTGTGGCTGCCAGGTAGGAGAGAAAGGCCAGTGTTTGTGTGTCACCATATACCACATCCCTGTGTCACAAGGCTGCCATCCTGGTGTTGGACTTGGAGGAGCAAGGTGGAACCAGCTGCAGAAGGGGTTGAGGCTCACGAGGCACAGAATTTCTCTCTTTTGACCCAAGCCTGGGTCTTGTCTTGAGGGTGCAGGCACATAGGACAGCCTCTGCGTGTCTTAAACTGTCTAAGCATGTCAGAGAGCTGGACTGTGAGTGTTGAGCTCAGCTTCCCAAGGCTTGCCCTGAGCAGCGTGATTCACAAGCAGCTGGTCCCCTAGACAGATGAAATTTCGTGGCTGGCTTTTGGGAAATTCTTCCTATCAAGGCATTTAAATTGGAATGGGTAAAACAGTTCACGGAACTTTGCAGTGAAAAATACAGGCCTGGTGAATAGTGTGCAATAAAGAAGAGGTCATGATCCCTGCATGCCCAATGTGTTCTGGTCCTGATCTTGCCCTGGAGCTGAAGAAGGGCTGGACTCTGGGGATGCATTATTGCTTACCTTTAATCTGTGATTAAGGAAGACCTTTAAAGCACAGTTGTGCCTGAAGTATTGCTAGGTGTTTTCTCCTTGGAGAAGGTGACTTGTTTACTAATAATGATAGTGAGTTAGAAATTGGTCTGCAATGAGATCACCCAGGCAGGGCTGCAATGGTGAGAGGTTTGTTCTATGGCAGGGGAGCAGGTCTTCTGTCAGCCTCCTGCTTTCTTGGGAAGGGCTGTGTGGATTGACAGGTATTGGCAAATAAATGTCCCAGTCTCTTCTGTCAGCATCTGGGTCGCTTTTAAAAGTTGTCCTGTCTTTTGAGAGAGTCTTTGTCTGACTCGCAAGGTCTCTTTTGGTCTCCCTTGACCTCATCTGAACACCTTTGCTGCAGAACTGAGGGTCACTTAGCCTTGTGAATCCAATTCCTGCTGCACCATGAATACCCATGGAAAAATACCATAGTGATAATACAAGGAATATTGGAAAATATGAGCTGCTGAGTTTCCAGCTGGTGGTCAGAACATGGAGAAGAAGAATGTCTTCACAGCTTTGTCACCTTTTCGCTTCTTCCTAATGTGGCAGACTGAAAAAGAAAGGGAAAAAGATGTTTTTTACTGGGGAAATATTTTTTGCCATTTTTTCTTTTCTTTGTTTAAGCATATAAACACATGCAACTGTGAAAAGGGAGGGGGTACAGCTAAAACTGAGGTTGTTTTCAAGGGTTTTGTTAGGAAAATCCATGCAATTTTGCTCATTGGATGAGCATAGATCTTTTTGCAAGAGAGAAATTCGATCTTATTAGCACAACAGAGCTGTCATTGGATGTTGTGCAGACCCTACAATAATACAAATAGCTGCAAAACATCTTCAGGACTGTGTTCATCAAAGACCCCAAATTAAGTCATTCTTATTTCCTCTGTCTTTTCTATACCACCCAGGGATTTCTTTTCTCCTGCAACATATCTGTTTTGCTCCCTTGTTTGTGCAAATTCACTAGATAACAGGGAAGTTGATTCTTTATAAAAAATATGTGTTTCCTTTGTAGGAAAAGTATAAAGTAAATGGCCTCATTTGTTTTAATCAGCCTAGGAACAGCTTCATAACTCGTTGTCTTAGAAATAGCCAGTTCTTGCTTGTTCTTCTGTTAGCAGAGTAGGTGATGAGTGAAATGATACCCCATTCCCAATCGTCAGGCATCCCCTTTCGATACAGCTGGTGCAAATCTAGTCTCCTACAGGTAGTATGATACAAATAAGATCCAGGCAGGATTTCATGGTTTGGTGACTCCATGCGCCTCATGGAAAATCACTGGGGTCCAGAAAGGTACCATTTGTTGTCTTCTGTACTAGGCTGTCCCTGGACAAGTCCTGTGTTATCTTGGCCTTAGGGTCTCAAAACCAGACAGGTGGTGCGGTGAGGTGCATGGAGCTGCTATGAGTTGAGCAGTGCTCTGGTCCAAGGGAAATCTGGAGGAATCTTCCTACAGATTCCAATGGAAAGCTGAATTAGGCTCTATCCTACCCTTTAAATGCTCAGCTGGGATATAACTCGCAAAGATGAGCTTTTCGCTGATGGTTGGGCAAGAAAATCTCATCTGTGCTGATGCCTGGTAGGCTTTTCCTGGTGGATTGAAAGGGCCTTCCCTATTCTCAGGGACACAATGACCTCCTGTAGCTTGGCTGGGTTGGCCTCTCCTTCGGAGGACAGTGAGCCAACGAAGAGTGTGAATGCTATTGGGACTGGCTTCGGCAGCTATTGCTTTGGAAACAGCTGAGGAAAAGCCAAAAAGACATTAATAAAGATTTTACTCAGCCTTCTGCTGGTGCCCCAGCAGTGGCTTGATCTTATTCCCGATCTTTTGGGTGACAGAGCTATTTTAAGTTAATTTGCATTGTGAGAAGCGTTGCTGATGCTCTGATGAAGGAGACCTCGCACAGCCGTGCACAGGGCAAGCCAAAAAAACAAAGGCGTGTATTTCAGATTTGAGGTAGGAATTATATACACTTAGAGTCATGAACTCTGGGTAATAATTGAAAGGTCAGATTGATGAGAGCAGCCTCCGAGATACGATTTCTATGACAGCTTGATGGATGCCCCACTATCAAGGTGTGCTTTTAATCATAATCTCATTACTCTACTTCTTATGGTTCGACTCACCTAAACTCATGGGAGGAATCGGGGGCCACCTCTAAAATGTGAATCGGCTTTTATTTGGAGGAAGAACAGTTGAATGGTTGGGAGAACAAAAAGGAAAGAAAGAGCCAAAAAAAAAAAAAAAAAAAAGAGAGACTTCCTTGCCTGAGATATGAGTCAAGAGCAGTCATGAGCATAACACTCTCACTGCTCTAAAGCCATCCTTTGAATAGCTCTTTGCTGGTTAGAAATGGGACAAATACAGGTGATCTGAAGCAAGGAAAGGACAGTTTGATCCTCTAATAGTGTGTATTGTTGCTGAGCATCTTACTGCATTGCTGTCTCGAGAGTCTGGGAATGGGGACCTCTGAAGAGCTCTCCCCAGGCATGAGTCTGGGGAGATATTCAGTGCTAGCTCTTCATAAGCTCTGATTTCATCATCCAAAACTCATGCTGAGGTTTCCCAGTCATCAGCAACCATAAAATACTTATTCATCAAGGGAGAGCAGCAGCTTTGTTTTCCTGCTAGTGTGGGGTTGGAGAAGATGGGAGCATGTTTTGAGTGCGAGGATGGTAAAAGAGAGGAGAGAAGGTGAAGTTTTATCTGTTCCCCACTGGGACCTCATGGCAGGTAGTGAGGGAGACGCCACCTCTTCTCTCTGAAGTACATGCTGAGTCCTCTGTGCTCCACCACCTCCGACAACCCAACTCTGATGTGGCCATGTGGGACTTGCATCATGCGCCATGTTGCCCTTCACCTTCTCCAGTGATGTGCATGGCTGTTTCAGCACCTCAGTATGCTCCAAAAAAGCATCCTCCTGGTCTCACCTGTGAGAACATGGGACATCTGGGCAGGGTCTTGATGGCGATCCAAGGTGAGGCCTTGTCTGCAGGAGGCCACAGCATTCCCCACTGCCTGCCATGGGCCCCACGGCCTCTCAGCCAGTTCTGCAGTTCATCCTTGCCTCCATTGAACCTCCTGGAAGAGTTAGTATGGAAATTTCAACCTATTTTTAAGGGTTATTTTCACTCAAGTGAAATCTATCAAAGAAGGAGGGTTATTTTTACAGCGCGCAGCAACTGCCGGTTGCCATGGCAGCGGGCTGGGTGAAATGCAATAAAGCATCCCTCTGTTATCGTAAACACAAAGGGAACCACTGGCACCGCAAAGAAAGGCAATTGTTCCGGGGGGGAGGAAGACAAATACCACGGCATGCTCGCCAAGCTCCAGCCCCCAGCTGGGCTCGGGAAGCCACATCCGGGGAGGCTTCACAGGCTCTGTTGTGTCCACGTGGGATCCAGGGGGCAGAGAGGAGCGTGCCTCTCTGAGCTCTTTGCATGTATTGAGGGTACTAGTATGTCAGGCTAAGCTGAACTATTCCCTCTTATTTGCAAAAACTTACAAGAAGTTTAGAAAATGTGTCTCTTAAAGAAAAAGTTGGGCAGGGGTGTATAAAATCCTATATATCTTTGGTTTGACTTACAGGGCAAGAAGTCCCCCTTAGGTACAGGATGTCTTTAAGTTCTTGCAAACTGTGCAATGACTTTTTCTTCTTCTTCAGGTGCTGTGGTCTTGTCAAGCACAGACAGGAGCAGCTCCTTGAGAGGTGGAGCACCTGGGCTGGAGCAGGTGAAGCACCTGCACTTTTTCCTTGCATGTTGTAGCTGGCTCTGCACAGGAGCCCTTGGGCATGAGCCATCTCCCAGCTGCACTGGGGACACAACTGGAAAATGCACCAGCCTCTTGAGGTATGCTCTCTATCCCTGACCTCCGAGCTGATGTCTTTAGTGCAGCCGTTGTGGGTATGTGAGCCACGTGGCTACCTCCCATTGCTCTTCCTTGTGGATATGTAGGTAGCATGAAGGTGGGATGTCTTGTGTTCACAAGGACTTGTGGGGCACAGGGAGGCCAGGCATGGCTGCCTCTCTGTGCTGAAGCTCTTCCTAACTACCATGTGGGTATTTTCAGCTTCATCTCTGGCCTAGGTGATGATAATGTGGATGGAAAACAATCAGGCAGAGGACTTGGCTACCTTGCCATACAGAAATCTTTTCTAGCAATTGAGTTTTCTAGGAAGTTCTGGGCATTCAGAGCACTTTTGATTAAAAGTGTCTTGAACTGGGTACCAAAAAATAGAGCATCCACACTGCCTTGCCATTTACCCTAGAGATACCACTGAGGTATTGGAATTATTGCTTAGCCCTGTCATTGAACAAATCCAGTGGTTTTTAATTTCAAGAAGGTCTTCCAGGGCAAAAAAAATAAAATCCCAGGAGGCATGAGCTTGGTAGGTTAAAGCAAGTGGAAATGAAAAAGAGAAAGTCTTTTCATCCTTTCCATGAAGAAGCTGAATTATTCCTAGCCTACTGTTGCAAAATAAGCAATTTGAATATAGCATCTCCCAAACCAGCCTATGATCATCCCCTACCCCGATAGCATTGCAAGACCAGATCCTCAAAGATACAAAAGCAGGGCGAGTGTCCTCTTGGCGTTGAATGCCAGGGGGTCAGGTGGGTGTGTGATTCCCCATATCAACCAAAAATCATCTCCTGTCTTAAGATGAAAATCTCTCTCTGTGGCTGACCAAACTAAGATTTTTGCTGTATGGCTCCAGGGCAGTGGTTTTTAGAGAGCAACTGGAGTATTTTTGTCCTGCTTCCCGTTGTGAGACATAGAGGGAAAAGAAACAAAAGCAAAAAATGCTGTGCAGCAGCATGTGTATAAATAGATCCCTGAGAGGGTGAGACCAGCAGGAGGGATGAGATCAAGATGATTTCTATTTCCAAAAGAACAGTTGTGAAACCATTTACCTCCATAGTCTAGCACTGTAGTGTTAGGTCACTGCTCCCAGTACCCCATGCTCATTTATCTCAGAAAAAAAAGTGTAAAGCCCCTGCTACTTGCCATGTGAAGAGGGTTTGCTCCATTTATTTTTAAAGGTTAATTTTATTTATTTTTAATAGTACAGAAAAAAAATATGATAACGCTCAAGTAGAGATGCAGCTTATCTAAAAAGGGTTTTTCGTAAGTGGTTTTATACTGGATTAGTAAAAAGTCAATAACCAGCATATGTGGCAACCTTGCAGTCTCTTTAAGGAAGGGCTTGAAATAGTGGTGCCTTAGGGTCCCTGATCCTGTGGGCATGTGTGGCCTCTCTCCTGAGAATCTCCTCCCTGCCTGGTCAGGGCTGCACATCCTTGGAATCCCTCTCTGGTTATCCAGGCTGGAGAGACTCAGCTGCAACAGCTCCACTCTTAGCTCCTGAGCTAAAGGTTGGCAGCTTTTCCGTGTTCAGCTTTGTTTCTTCTGGCACCTGCTGGTGCCTTCCAGCCTGGCCACTGCCACTTCATCCTATGCTGTGCCACCTCCCACCTGAAATACCACGTTAGACCTACGTGGCAATCTGCATGACTGAGTTGCCAAATCTCCAGGGATATTGAGTCAAACTCTTGCTGGGGGTGTGGGAGTGGGCATTTTGAGCAAGACCTTCTCTAAAACGAAGTCAAAGAGCCCTCTCTTAAGCAGCTGGGGTCCTAGCTCTCCTGCTGCATTGTGCCAGCAGAGTGCTCCATGATCTTTTTGAGATTAAGCTTAATTCACAACTCTTTAACCTAAGGTTCCCGTTCATAAGTGTTTCATTATTAAGGGGTGAGTACCTGGCAGCTTCATTCTTTAATAGCATATATAGCATGTTACACTTTACAATACATTAGCAATAAATGCTTAATGGAAGAGGCTATATCAAGCTGTTAGATAGAAAGCCTATTATAAAATGTGGGCTCCCACTAAAACAATGCGTGCGTCTGTTTAACACCTGATGTTAACTCAGAAAGTGTGTTAGAAAGCGCAGCTCTTTAGAAGAGAGAAAATAAGGAGCACTTTATGTATTAAAGTGTCACCAAAATTTCCTCGCTTGTTTAAAGCAATCTTGCGAAAATGTTGTCTAAAAGGTAGCTGGCTGAGATGGGAAGTCTGGAATAATCCCCAGAGAGCAGGGGCTGGTGGGTCCTGGGGGTAGGGAGAGCGATGTGCAGCAAGGCTAGATCATGCCCACCCAGGCCAGCATGAAGGTGAGCTGCTTTTAAGATAGACGGAGACTCATAGAAATACTCCTTGGAAGGGATCCCTGGAGGTCTCTAGTCCAACCTCTCCTTCAAAGTGAACTGCTAGATTAGGTTGGCCATTGCCTTGTCCAGATGGGTATTAAAAACTCCCAGGGATCTGGAGTTCACAGCCACTCAGGGCAAACTGTTCCAGCTGCATCAGCTGCCTGGTGTGAAACATGCCCACCTGAACCTCCAGGCCCCTGTGAAGAGATTCTCTTTGTTGAACTGCCCTGGAGGATAAGGCCCAAAGCTTTCTAATCATTTCTGCACAAACTCAAGCTGTCATTTGTGGAAGTTGGATGCATCTGGCCCTGGCTGAGCTACATGCTCAACAGCCCAATCCACCAGTGAAGTTCAGCCCTTCCTATGCACGGTGTGGATGCCCTGAGCCCAGCTCCATTGACGCTGGGAACCTGAGCCGCTGGTAGGAGAGCATAGGTTTGCGCATTTGGGGGCATGTAAACCACCTCATAATTTCTCAGTTCAGGTTCCACCCTGCAAAACCTGGGATGACTTTGGTACTAGTATAATTGAGCAGGGCTCCTTTGATTGCCAAGGAAGATCTGCTGTTCCCCATCATGACTGTTCAGTCCTGACCCTTCTGTCTTATTCCAGTGCTTCAGCAGTTAAATGGAAAATGGTGTTTCAGAAGACTAGAATTAAGTTATTAAAGCATCTGGACACTTTTAAGAGGATTGCTGAGCGTCGTAGTACTCAAGATTGACTTGAGAATTTGGGGGTGGATTTGCAGCTGGAAGAAATTCCTCATGTACTGTATACCTGCCCCCTGTGTATATGTTAGCATACTTGGCACAGATGTCTCTTTGTTTCTGTACAGGAAACTAATTGCCTTTCTTGTTTCAGTCTGAAGTTTTCTTGTGTCATTCTGTAAATAATGAGAGGCATTTCTCCAAGTTTGCCAGCCGCCTTTGTCTCTCCTGACGGCACTTCAGCTGCTTGCCCTGCCCTAGGAAGATCATCCCCTCGCTGGAAACCTGGTGTCATCTCTGCAAGGTCTGCTCCAGCCTTGAAGCCTGTCAGCTGGGAAGCATGCTGCATGGCAGCAGGGAAATGAAAGTGGGAAGGAGAAGATTTTATGTGAGTGCAATACTCTTTGCCTTTCAGGTCCCACACCTCTCCCACTTCTTATGTGATTTCCGATGCTGGATGCTCAGGCATCCTGAGCCTGTTCAACCCAGCAGAGTCCCGTGGAGGATTTGGCCTGGACTTTTATTACCTGTCCTTCTCTCTCATCCCCCGCTTTCTTTTGGGCAAGAGAATCAAGGATGTGGGGAGGGGGGATGCGGTTACCTTGGCCCTGTCACACATGTTGCAGGGGGGACGGTGCCGCCTGCGATGAGCTGGTGTCATTAGCACGCGCCTCAGAGGTTGCTGTCAGTCAGGATTTACCGGGCGCCTCCCCGAGATGTGACAGGAGGTGACACAGCCGCGGCCACGCTCGCTGTCGAGGCAGCCATCCGCCGGAGCCGTGCTGCCCCTCATCCAGCGGCGCGGATCCTGCCCCGCGCCGCATCCCGCCGACCGGCCGAGGGGAGGGCTGCCGCCTCGTCCCCTTCCTCGCGCTGCGGGGAGACTCGCTGAGCGTCGAGGGCATCCGAGCCTCTCGCACGGCCTCCCGTTGCTCCCACGTGTCCCCGCTCGCTCTGCCTGTTGCTTCGGAGCAGGGAAGCGGCAGCGATGTCCCTGCCTTGGCGTCCAACGCTTCTGCATCTGACACGTCAGTTTGCTCTGACACCAGCCCACGCGTAGGATCATAGTCTGGAGCTGCTGCCATAAGACTGTGTTTCCTGCTGGAGTTGGTGGCAGGATGGCCTTTAATTTGGGAAGGGATGCTTGTGTCCCTGCCAAGTGTGTTTGGAGTAAGGACTAAGTTATTGCCAAGAGCTTATGTTTGATATAGGTGACAGCAGCAGAAGCAATACTGCAGCTCTGGGTGCTCTTGAATGCACACTGCTGGTGTAGCCCACCTCTCTCGTCTTTTCCTCAGTGCCTCTTGTTCCTTTGTTAGTTTCCTCTAATTCTGCCACTCTCTAAGGCCCGTTGTGTAAAGCCCCTGTCGGTGTTGAGGCTGCCCGGGGAGGTGGGGGACATTGTCTCCTCTACTGGCTGCACTTGGACTCTTTTCATCTTTCCACCTCTTCTCCTGGGAGACCACACATGATCCCTGTCTCGTGTTCATGTGGGCTGCTGCTGCTTGCTCCAGATCAGCTGCTTGCATGGTGTCAGGAGTGATGTGTCCCATTGACAGCATATCTGCTATTACTAGATGTTTTGCTTGTCATACTGCTGTATTTTCAGTAACTGCAACTTCACCTTGGGTGATATATCCAAACCCTTGCAACTGGGGACCTAAACAGCTATTGTAGCTTTGAACCTGAGTATCAAGAAAAAGCGTCAAGGTTTGGTCAGCTTTTTTCCTGTTTCTTGCTCTGTTTGTCCATATTTTTGTCTTGTTGCCACACTTCTCTGTAGCCAACACTGCAAGCTGAAGCTACCTTAGTCCTGGCACGTGGGATTGTCAGTGGCTCAAGATCAGTGTGAAGCCTCATGCGCTTTATCCGCGGAGCCCAGCAGAGCCTGAGCTGCTGTGTTGCTGCTTGGCAGGGATGTTTTCCCCATCGTTTTCCCACCAGCAGAAACCCATTCTCCTGTGAGGCCTCCTAGCATCTGGAGTGCTCCCCATGCTCAGGCTGCTTCCATGAGGCAGCTCCATGAGCGAGAGCAGACGACAAATGGTGCATTTAAAAGTGCAAATCTTAGAGCTTTTGGGGTCCCAGGAGTCTACCAAAACCCTGCTGATGCATCTGCTCTGCTGAAAAAAATTTGGCTCCTGCCATCACAGCAGACATTTCCCACCTCCCTGAGCAAGTGGAAGTGCTACCTTTGCAAACCGGGTTGCCTCTCCTTGGGACTGAGGCTGTCATGGCTCAGCTCTGCTCCTCGTGCCCGGCTCTCCGCCTGCAGGAATCGGGCGCCTTTGGAGCTGAGCGGTTTCCCTGCCGCTGTTCTTCTGCCCTCCTGGCAGCCTCCTCCTCACTAGCAGTAGCAAGAGCAGAGGCGGGGGAGAGCAGGGCACATCCCTGCAGCCTGGCAGGGGAGAGCAGGGCACATCCCTGCAGCCTGGCAGGGGAGAGCAGGGCACATCGCTGCAGCCTGGCAAGCCAGCGTGGCTCCCCGGCTAGCTGAGGCACCAGGATTCCCACTCGCCCTAGAGTCCCTCCTTGTCCTTACCCTCTCCATGGCACAGACTCACACAATCAGTCCCTCATCGCCCTCTCGCTATCACCTATTGCTTCATTATCTTTTACCATATTCCCTGTTGAATGCTGTTATTTAGCTGACACAAAATAACCCGGGAAAGCAGCATTAGATCTTTGGCTGTGTTCGGTCTTTACTGCTGTAAGCTGATACCCACAAAAGCCTGGGCACCTCCATAGAAAGTGTAGCGTTGCCTTGGTATTTTGTGGCATCGCCTGGTTTCTGATGGAGTTTAAACCCTTAAAGCGTAGTGCTGAGGCCTAACCTTATTGTTTGCATTCCCAGTCTTCTGCAGGAGCCCTTCTCCTGCATGCCTGGTCTGTACGAGCCCTGACCTGAGCTTGCCAAAAAGGACAACACCACCATGACCTGCAAGGAGGTCTGAGGCAGCGCTGAGACATCTACTGGTATGATAATTTATTACAAAAAAGCTACATTGAATAGGAAAGCTGACACACCTATGGCCTTTGAGGCCTTAGAAGGGATTCATCCTACTCTTGACTTCAGTAGTCAAGGTGTCAAGAGCAACGTGCAACAGTCTGAGGTCCAGTGTTGCCTTTCTGCTGCTGGGCTGCTCCCATGTGTAAGGTGATGATGTCTGCAGGTAGCAGCTGGTCTGCAGTTTGTTCTCAGGCTGCACCTGTGAGGAGAATCTGCCTGGAGATCAGCCTTTGCATTGCAGGGTGCTAGGAGGCACTTGTCCATCTGCCAGTAAATGTAATCCCTTAACGAGATCCAAATGTAGGAATGGCCAGTCTGGATAAACTGGCCCACAGACAAAAAAACAAAAAAACAAAAAACAAACAAACAAACAAAAAAAACAAAAAAAAAACTAATCGTGGAAAGCTAGGAAATTAATAAACAGCTTTAGCAGCAACTGAGTTGTTAGCTGCAGCCCTTTCTTTGCCCAAGCAAAGCAGAAGAAAGCAGAAGTGGTTTCAGTAACCACAGGTCACTCAGGAGTGGAGCTTAGAGACAAAACAGACAGGGAAAGATCAGGTAAAACTTGAAACCATGCAGCCTTTGCAACATTAATGCTTGAACTTTTCTGGTTTTGTGTTTCTGCAGGTGGGGGCAGAAATCCTGGCAGTGCAGGTGTCTGCATTTCCCTGGCCTGGGGCTATGGACTGCTACAAGCAGGGAAGGAGGATGTCCTGGTGCTAACCTTGTTCTGTGCCTCTGCACCATGGGCAGTTGAGTCCCTGCACAGTGCTCCTGCCTTAGTGCACCTGCAAAACATCATCAGCCTGTGCTCCTATTCAACTGAGATCTGCCAGGTACCAGCTAATGCACATTGCTCTTGGAGGTTTGCTTCTCACTAGCTTTCCTAAAATCTTTCTAGCAAGTCAGGGTTTGCGGACATAGAAATGAGGAGGTGGAGCTGATGATTCCCTTTGCACAGGCTTGTAGAAGTAGGGACATCATCTTGGTGAAGTCTTCAAAAATCCTCAGAAATGACTTCCTTGAGAATATCCTTTCTACTTCAGTCTATGAGTATTTGTGGTTTTCCAAGCATTTTTGGCCACATTAATGATTACAGTGAAACGAGATTCCTACTGGCAGCACAAATCACTTTTTCAAGATGACACCAGCACTTACAGTCTTATTACCATCATTAACAAGATTATTATTATGACATTGTCATGCTTCCCCCCCTTTTAAAGAAGCAATTGAAATCCAAGTAGTCCAGCTTAAAAATATCACATTCTCATTTTTTTCTAATCAAAAAGAAAAGAGGTCATGCCAGCCCTTCTGGGTATGAGAAGAGTGTCTTTTTACAGAGGTGCTCATGTTGTGTTGCAGGTGTGTCAGGCATGCTTCATAGGCCTGCATTTTCCTGGTTGCACATCTGCTGAATTCAAACATAGCTCTAAGAGCAGCAGCAATCTCCAGTTCAGCCTCCCTTCCCCAGCCTGGGAGCTTCAGTTGCCTGAGGAGCTGCACGCGGGTTGCCTGGGGGAGGTCTGATGCTCCTCAAGCCAGTGGTCCTGGTGCCAGATGGGGCCAGGTGCATGTCACCCTGCTTGCCTAGGGGACGGGGGACGTGGCTTGCTGAGGGGACTTGGTGTGTGGCCCATCTCCTGCCTTGACTTGCGCCGTATCCCTTTCCCTGGCCAAGTATGGAGTCAGGGTCTGCAGCTGTGGGTAGCAGCACGTCTAAATTACCATCACTCTCTGGAAAGGCAACACTCAGATGTTGTCAAATTATCACCCTAAGTGACTTGGCCAAAGGATCTGAAGGTGGTCCAAGGAATTGAACCCAATGCCTAATGTAAAATCCCAACCAAAAGAGCATCTCTCCTTTTTACCCTAGCTTTGGAGTGCCAACAGGCCCATCCGTCTAACAGGCGACACTTTTGGCTACCCTGAAATTAGATGCCATCCAGTAAACAGGGAATTGACAGGGCGTTTTTCACAGCTGGGCCTGTCCTCGCCAGCCTGAAGGTAGCTGGATGATAGGATACACAGGAGAGGACACATTGTTCCTCTTCTTGGCCGTTACGGCTTTACAAATGACTATTCCAAGCTTAGTTCCAAAATGGTGTCATGGCTTTCGCTGCTGTCATCAATTGCCATCAACACTGCATTTAGCTGACATAATTACTTATTGTTACAATCAGTGCCCATTAGGTTAAAGCTAAATTACAGTCTCAGTCCTTGGGAACTGCCTATTACATCCATATGAATACGCAAAGTTCATCACTCATGATTAACGTTGCTACAGTGAATACAAAAGGAATTAGTGAGGACCTGTCACTTATTGTAAAGTGCTGCCAGATTATGGTATCAGAAATGATGTGTCAACTGTTAAAACTTAATAATCCATGCTGGAGTGCTGTATCTGATTATAACACTGATCAAAGGAGAGGCCTGATTGGCAGTTAGAAACCTAGGCTGGGTGATTATGAGACCAATAACCTACATGGGTCAGGAGTCGTTGACCAAACCAAGAGCTCTGTGGCCTGGGAGCCGAGGAGAGGACGGGCACACATGCCAAAGGCAACCCCAGGAGCAGCAAGGGGCTGGTGGGTGGCCCAGGGGCGCGTGCCTGGGAGTGCTGTGGTCGGAGAGGCCAGTCCCTGGCCTGGAGGGACACGTGAGCCAGGAGGGTGGACGTGGCTTCCGAGGCCTTGGTTGGGCAGGAGGGAGACAGGCGAGAGCCCGGGCTGGGCAGCAGAGCCCCCCAGGACTCAGGGAGCTCCTGGTTTGACTCTAGCGCTGCAGTGTTTCTTTCTCTTGTTAACTTTCAGTTTGGGCACAGAAATTGCATCTTACTCACCTGCGGCAGTACAATGGACTTGGTGCTCTGTCTTTTTCAGTCTCAAGTCAAAGAGGTTAATTCAAACTAGATTAAGTTAGTACAGATTATTTTTATAAACCTTCTTCCTCTGTGTGCACACTACAAGTGAACATAAAGACCTGTTACTGAACACTGCTGATTAAGTCCTCTGGGGAAGAGGATTTCAGCCAGCTTGGAGCGCATGAGTTGGGTAGGTGCTGGATAGCTGTACATCTGCTCTAGCCCATGTTAACTCGCAGACACAAACTGTGGCTGAGCCGAGGGGCAGTGTGGGCACATACCTCTGTGAGCTGCAAGCCAAGAATCTCTACGTGTTCAGTTCCTCCCCGACCTGTGTTTTGGCTGGTGAGTTTTGGTTGTAGAAGTTTGCTAATGATCATGACCAGGTTTTCGACAGAATTCTTGCTGTATCATACTGGCATATTTGCACTAGTTTAAGCTTCCTGACAGTTTCGCTTCTCAAGCAGATGTGAATCTTTGGTCAAAGATTTCTGGATTCCCTGTGCAGTTTCTGACAAGCGTATTGCTTTCTGTAGCTGATAGGATTGTCATGCACTAATAGATGGGACAGATTTTGTTTTCCTTTTGATACTGGATACCCCTTGCTACTGGATAGTCCATGTTATGTGGACAGCGTACAGTAGAGGTCTGAACCTCTGTTGGCAGCTGGATTAACCGATGTGCAAGAGCTGCAGGTTGCCCTTGTGCCTCTGTTGGGTTTAAATCTGCGATCTCTGGTATGGGGAAGGACTTGTTACTGTGTAGCTCCTATATCTTTGCAGGACCTTTTAGAAGTGAGCTGTAAAACCTGCTATTTTACAGGTCGTTTCTGGAGAGAAAGCACAAGCCTGTTGGCAGGGCAGTGTTTCACCTTGGAGCTTCTCTAGGAAGCCAAGTTACCTCGTTCACCTTTTATTTACTCTCTAATTTATCAGTAGACTCAAGCACCATCTTTGGTCTCTGAGAAGGGTTCATCTTTATTCACTTCAGCAGATATCTCCCTAACACCCTCTCTGCTGAAACCTGATGCAACATAATCACTTAGTCTCACCAGTGCTTCTCTAGAGAAAGAAATAGCAGGTCCATTGGGTTCCAGGGGAAGCTAAACAATTTTGTAGGGATAACAATATAATTTATCATGAATCGCCACAAATCTACCCTGAGTAACAGAGTAACTTGCTGTTGGTTTTCAGGCTAATTGTTCAGTTCTGTCCTTTTAGGCCCTGACTGCTCAGAAGTAGCAGTACCGAAATATTCTTAACTGAAATACTTCGCTGTTCTCTAAAAATCCCTGGCCCCAGAGGGGACAGGGGTAAATTCATTGGCTAGCAATTGCAATGTCCTTCCTTAAGACATCTCTGCCATGATATCTGATAGAAAATAAGCTTGGCTGCTAGTGAGTGGTGCCAATACTTATCATAGCCGTACACTCGTAGGGCTGGAGAAGCCATCAAGGGGTGTACTGGTCCGTTCGATTTTCTTTACCCAGAGTCTGCACATCCCCTGTAAAGCCATGGGGGTTCACAAATAAGAAGAGACCATGATAGTCGTATTGGTGCTGCCAGCTGGGTGTTTGACATGCTTGCAAATCCTGCAGGCCGTGTGTGCCCCAGGCTGCCTCTCACTGCCTTGCTGTGCCCACCACCAGCAACTTTTTCCTGCAAGTTAATTTGAGATTTCCCGGCGGTAGTTTGAGCTGTGACTTTTTATGCCTTCTGCTGCTGGCAGGGAGGAAAGCCTGTGGCGTGTTTGAAGGCTGTCTCATGTCTCCCTCGCTCTTTCATAGTTGCCCAGATCTCCAGACAGCCTCAGCTCTCTCCTCCACACTGCACCTCGTCTGATGCTCACTGTCCATGCGCTCCAGCCAGCGCGGGGCAGAGGACAGATTATTCCTGAGCCTTAGCTGCTGTCGGCTCACCCACCTCTGGGCACTGTTGGCCTTTTCTGTACTCAACTGAATCACCTTTGGCCCGTGGTTCAGTGCAGCTGTTGCTGCTCTTATCCCACATCCTATCTTTTATGCTCTGGCCACGGCTCATACTGTGGAGCCTGTGGCCTGCCAAGGGAGGAAATTTTACCCTCTCTCTCTTGAATAGCACCTTAGGTTTTGGTGACAATGTCTTCACTTCTGTTCCCTACTCTGCCTCCTGCTAGGTACAATATGCATCGTGCAGATTGTCTTCTACAATGTAGCAGTTTAGAAGGCCTTATAGCAGTACTACGGACCAAAAAAATAGTCTGCAAAACTGAAGGGTTCAGACAAACTTTACATAGTTTTTCCACAGGATGTTTCACTTTCACTGACTCTAGTTTAATATTCTTTGGCTGTCTAACTGATGACTGGCAAAGTTGTTCTTTTTTTCTTTTTTTCCTTCCTTTTCCACCACAACTCTAACAAAGCCAAAAACATTTGTTAGAACCAAAACATCTCTTAAAGCATCTTTGGTGTAGACCTGTAAACAAGACTTTCCAAGTCCAGCTGTATTCTAGTTCTGCTGATATATTCAGTCTCTGGGAAAAGTAATGAAACATTTACTTGAGCCAAACAAAACACTTTCAAGGGCCCAAAATGCAACACGTCGTTTCTGTTGCGAGTTACTTTAAACCTCTTTATAATTTTAACCGTGAAATGAAAGGTATAACTGACCAGTCACTGCAAATGGAAATGTTTCTTTCTAAAACATTCAATGAAATGTTTCATTTTTCTTGAGTGTTTCCTGTTTGCTGGCAGGTTTGGAAGTGAGCAATTCATTGAGATGAAGTTGTGCGAAGTTGGCTTCTGCTGAATTTGCATTTTTTTTCCAGAGGAGAGAGATTTAGAGTGAAAAATGATGCCGTGTCTCATCATTGGGAGCTTCTTCCCCCCTGCCAGTCCCTCACGTTGCATGAGGAAGCGCAGGTCTGCCATGCCTCAGCTCCTCCATGCAGCCAAGCGCTCAGGTGGCAGCTCCCCTTGTCCTCGCTCTGGACACAGGTTTATAGCTCCAGCTCCTCTTCCCAGTGCATCATCAACATGTTGTTTCCAGGGTCATAAATTTGCACTGTGATGAGACACAACCAGATGTTACAATACGTGAAGTGACTGGCGAAGCAGGCTGCCTGGCTCAGCCCTCACCTCACGAGCCAGCCGCCCGCTAATGAGAAGCAGGTCTCTCGCGTCAAGCTGGGCCAGGACAGACGGAGAACGTCCCCAGGAACAACTGCAGAGCTGCCATCTTGACCCTGTTCCCACTCTCGGTGCCCAGGGAGCATCCCAGGGGCTGGATTCGGTCACTTTGGTGGCTATCAGCTTCTGGCGACCATCTGGAAAGCTAGTTTGGCCTGGTGCAGGAGGTATGCCCAAGGCTGCAGCCCCTCCTGGTAGCCTGGAAGCCAGTTGCTCACCGTGTGATGCTCTCTTGTAAAAACTATTCTGAGATGCATGTTTTGGATGGTATGTGTGGCTGAAGAGGCTATTTTTAATGGAGCTTTCCATGGAAAAGTGAGGTTTTGGCTAAACTTGCTGAACTTGTACCCTGTGCTGGGAGTTAGTGTTGACTTTGGCTGGCCACAACAGACAGGTGGCTCTAGCCCACGTGTCCCAATAGGCCTCAGGTGCCTAAGTCCCCTGGGTCCTACCTCCGTTCTCTGCGCTGCTCCCATGGGCCTTGCTGGTGTAGGTAGCTAGGTTGTGAGGATGATGCAGGAGAGCTGCTCGGTCGATGCCGCGTGGTGACAGTGGACCCTGCTGGAAAGACTCCGAGAGGGAAGGGAGCTCAAGCTGGGGAAGGCCGTGGTGAAAATCAGGTCAAATGCAGCTCATGGGGAACATGTCCCTCATGGGGGTGCTGGGGCCTCCAGACAGCTGCAGATTCCAGCCGATGTGCTCCAGACAAGCTCCTGCTGCATCCTGAGACCACATATCCCATGGCACGTGCTCACTGGGTGATTTTTTTAGAGCACACACTAAGCGTAAAGGGATATTGACCCTCGGTGTGGTCACTGTGGGCACTGCTGTGCTATGATTATTTCCTTGCCTTGGTCTCTTCCTTCCACTGCTGTCTTGGAAATCCCTGGGCCTCCCTGCTCTCCTTAGGTAAAACTGATCCCTGCACAGGGCTGGCATGGCTTGGTCAGCTCTACTGTGGCATCAGGTCAGTCTACGCTGGTTCTAGACTGAAAGATTATCCAACCTGGGGTCTGCTTCTATTCTCCTTTGCTCTTTTCCTGTCCAGGTGGGCTCTGGTGGAACCTCCCCACAGATCTGCATACGCTCTCCCATCACTGGGGGATATACCGAGTGAGCACCCAGTTTAAGGCCCTGGGCGTAGCTGGAGTCCTGCCACCGTTTTCTCAGGGTCTCAGAAGGACAGGGCCCTTAGTGTGTGCATCCGTGTAGCTCAGGCCATGCCCACCCAAAGGCCTGGAGAAAAGAGGTGTTGATTGTGGGTCAGACAATGAGTCAAAACCCTGTTCCAGGTGAGATACATGTAATGTGAAAGACAACGGTGTCTGTTTCCTCTCTCCTTTTAGCCTGAAGCTAAACACATTGACAGAGAAAAAGTATTTGAACTGAAGGAGCATGTTGATACCAGATCTGAGGGCTACATATTGGCTAGGACATCTGGAGGAGCATTTCTTGCCCAGAGGTTTGGGAATATCCGCCAAACCGGAAAAGGAGGAGATGGAGTTTGGTAAGTTCTTGAGGGAGAAAAATACTGTGTTTCCCACAGGTGCAAGCATCCCTTCCAGCACAGGGTCCCATAGATGGAAATCTAGCCATCCCAAAGAACTTGGCCACGGACCCTAAGTGGTTTTTCCAAGAGCACACAGGAGATGTGGCATCAAGCGGTTCTTGGGCACCTTCTCACTGCTCCTTTCCAGTGACTTCAGAGGGAGAAGGAGCACTTGTGCTCTGCTTGGGCTCCCTGCAACGACATCCCATGTCCTGCCCATGTGCTGCAGAGCCCTTGGCCCACTTGCCCTCTGGCCATGGGGCTTCTCCCCACTGTTTGGGAGAGCTGCTCCCCTTCCTGGTGGAAGTCCAGGTGAAATGGGACCACCTGCCAGCTGTGCTTGTCTGGTGCCCACGGCGACTTTCCCATGCAGCTCCTTGGGCTCTACCTCGCGGCCCCAGACATGTCAGGGGGAGCCGGGGCTGCACCATTACAGGGGGTGAGGAGACCTCTGCGTCCTCACTGCGCTGCCAAGCGTCCGCTCCATCGTGCACTGGCACGTTGGAGGGAGTTTGGGTTAAAAGGGGTTAACAGCGCTCTGCTGTAACACATGATTGGTCTTTATGAGGTTGAAACTCTTGTCTGTTTGAGGCCTACAGATGATGCTAAAGAGCACAATAATGACAGCAATTCAAAGCAATCTAATTATGCAAACGGGAGGCTAAACAATTTCATCATCCTTAAATTAGATTGTCCTAATGAGATAAAGACACCAATTAATCCTGAATTAATTTCAATAGCCTATTTCAGGCAAACACTTTAATATGCAAATGTAAATGAGAAACAAAGCCTACTGTAGAATGCCAGAGTTCAGAACCTCTCTCTGCACAGCTGCAGCGGGTGTAAATAGTGTCTAATGAGTTTGCATGGAAAGACACAACCAGTTGAAAATTTTAGACTTCATAAAGCACAGCCGGTGCCTCAGGTACATTGCGGAGCAGGGGAAGAGGGAGGAATCAATCCGCTGACGCCAGGAAGCCGATCAGCCGCTCTCCGCAGACACGCGCAGGATGGGCCCAGCCGACTCCGCTGCGGGATGAAGAGCTTTAACAAGATGCTGCTCCACAAAGCCAAACGGTTCATGCTGAGTACCTGGCCAGTCGCCTTTCTAGGACACAGAGATGATTTTAATTAGCTGTTGCATAATTGTTTTAAATTAGCCATTTTCTTCTGTGCTGAAAAAAAAAAAAATCCACTCCCAGTTTTTTCTCCTAGGCGCTTGGCCGGGGAAAGGGCAGAGTCTGAGATTTAGGTTACAAGTAAAACAAGTAGCCTTCCTAGTTTCTCCCGTTTTGTTCCTGCTCTATAACAAAGTGCCCCAAGCATTTGCTTTGAGCCATCTTGGAAATGAGCCCTGGTTCCAAGGGTCTGGCTGGGGTCTGGCTTCAGACTTGCACCTTTGTTGAATTATGGATACTGGTCGCGGGCCTTGCAAAGGCAGCTGAGGGAAAAGATGGCACTGATGGTCAGGCTCAGGTGCAAGTTACTCCTGCTACTATGTCTCCTTTCATCAGGTCCCAGGAATATGCCCCAGAGGAAGACACTGACAAAAAAGGCAGGAACAGCCCCTCCACAGAGTGAACATCTTGTGGATCATTTATCCCTTTCCTCTTGTTAACTCTGTCCTGGGCTTCTCTTAGGGGGTGAAATAAGTCCAGAGAAGGTTTATGCCCTTCCGGAAATATTTCTTAGTTTTGACAATCTTAGGTATTCTTCCCCTTATCAATGTCTGTTTAGTCTTTTAATTTTTCCGAAGTTTCCTCTTCAGAGCTATGCTGTGGCACACTATTGGGGCAGACTGGGAGCAGGCTCTCATTTTGAACTGTCTTCAGTGGAGACATGGCCTCTCTTGGCCTGCTGCATTCCTCATCAACCTTTCCGTCTTCCAGGTGAGCCACCAACACAGTTGGAAAATGAACACATTTCTTCTCATCTTCACCCATTGACTTTTATGAAATGCACGAAGCTGGAGGATGTGATGGTGCTTCCAGGGCTGCCAGTCCTGGGAGGCACCCAGGGCGGCAAATCTGTCATGCTGAGGCTGTCTCCATGAGCGGAGTGCGAGGCTAAGGTAAGTCTAGAGGTGTTGTGGAAGTTTGGGGACATAGCAGAGCATAAGGGATTGACCTCCACCAAGAGGACACTTGGTTTCCTCCCTCCCTGTGCTCTGAAGGAAATTAGCTCTTTGTTTTGACCCAGAGCTGTTTTCACACTGAGCTGTTTCAGGGAGCAACAAGAAGTGTGAATTCCCAGCCAATGGCAAAGTCCTGCACTCTTCATATCGCTTCTTGCAGGGGCTTTGTGGCACTAAAAGCGTTGCTGCTGTTTATTGCTTTTCTTTCTGTTTTGCTTAGGAGGGGATTGTGAATCACCATCAGGAATTTAGGCACTTCCAGTGGGAAATCTTGGGTAACCATCTTTTGTGCAACAAGGCATTTAATCCTTGCTGGGTGGACCACTAACATCCTTTTCCATTTCTCTGGCCTTAATGGGCATAGTGGTTTATTGACAGATGAATTGAGACAGTGAAAGGGCTGATGGCCCAGAGCTCACAGCATGCCAGCAGATCTGGAGATCTTCTATCACACATGTTTGTCCTTGGAAAAAAGACAATTGACTCAGTAAATCGCTTTATCTCTGGCATGCTGGGTACAAACACCGCCTTTTCTGCCGGAGCCCTGGAGATTTTTCAAAAGCATTCAAGCTCTCCCTGGGCTCTGCTCTCCCTGCCCTCAGCGGGCAGTGCTGACTCTAACTCCTCTGGAGGTGCCAAGCTGGGGACAAGCATCTGGGGTGTAGCTTGCAGCCAACTTCAGGCCAGACCAGCAAATCTCTCTGATCAAACCCTGACCTGGCACGCTGGCCTGGCAGCAGGTCCGGGCCCCGGGGCCAGCACAGGGATTCAAAGACTCTCAGAGAGGGGTCGCTGATCCCTCCTCATGGCACCGCACTGCGGGTAAGGGGGCCTGGGCGACCAGCGGTACCTGCGCTTGAGCGAAGGAGGCAGCACGGGGCAAGCCCGGGGTGGCCAAGTCTTCAGTGCTCACGAGCTGCGTCCAAAGGAGGATGCCAGATCACTTCCTGCAACTGCAGTTTCCTCTTAGTTAATCTGCTCCCTACCTGGTCACCCCACGGGATGAATTGGGTCTGAATAGGGGGTGAGCGCATGATCACATTTTTGCCAAATTATCTAGCTCATAAAATATGGTGTGCGACTGGCTTCCTGCCAGTGGTGGGAAGGCAAAACAATACCTGATTCAGCAGAAACATCTCCCTGGCCCCTTTGGAGTTCTTGTGGAGCAGGAGAAAGAGTTTATATGTGTTCAGTGCCTTGCATTGTTTTCAGACTTGAACTTGGTGCCATAAAAATGGGATTTACTGTCTGGGGGAAGCATGGCCAGAAGAGCACAGCCCCTCATGCCAGTGCAGTTCAAAACTAGACATGGGGAGGAGGCCAAATGCAAGTCCTCCCAACTTCAGAGCCAGGCATGAGCTTAGTTGCTTGGATCCATCTTTTGTTTAAAGCTGGGGATCCCTGGAGAAGCTAAGCATGCTTCTGAGATCCGTAAATGGGGACTCTAAGTCATGTTCTATTTAAAGGGCTCTAACAGTCAGTCAGGGGACTTGTAAAAATGTTACCACAGGGTCTCCTATTTATTCTCGTGCACTCCGTACTCTACTCGCACATTACAAGATGGTATTTTTTTTAGCTGCCAGTGCTTGGTGTCTGACGAATGCAGCTGTTTTCTTTCCCCCTCTGAAATCATGACATTTATAATCAGCACTTAGTGGAAAGCCATGAGTGCTCTGCGCTGGTATTTGGGGAGGCAGGGTGGGCTGGCGGGCAGGGCCGCGGCATCTGCATCCTCCCTCCTCTCGCTGCGAATTCGGACTCGGCCCACAGGGCTGCTACTGGGTCTTGATCCCTGAGGATGTCCTGATAGCAGTGAGGAAGTCTGACCAGAGCATCCTCAAAATCCTCCCGGAAAGGCCACGGAGGAAGAACGTGCCCAGCTAGCCTGGGAGCTGCTGCAAGCATTGGGGCAGGGGCAGAGGAAGGCAGCGAGGATGCGCAAGGTGGGCTTGGGGAAGCAGCGCGGCAGCAGGTTGGTTACTGATGAGCCGTCCAAGGCGCATCGGAGAATCTGCATAAAATATTCCTTGTGGAGCTCGGTAGCCAGTTCCAGCCCAGATAACAGTCTGACAGGCGCCGAGGAAAGATGCCTTTAACCTTCACAAAACAGAGAGGACAGGAGAGAAATGAGCCAGGCAGTGGTGTCATGAAAATTACAGCCTCAGCGATTTGGATGCATTTCATTCTGCAGCATAGTTTTGTGCAGCGAAGGGAAAATGAACAAAATGTGGGGAGGAAGCTGCCTGGAGGTCTGGGGCATGTATTTCTGTTGGAGCAATGGAAGTAGCCCATGGTCACTGCAGAGAACTTTGCACAAGTTTGTTCCTGGTGAGACTGGAGAGCTGGTTGAGAGCAATCTTGTGGGCTGCTCACTAGTGTGAGACGTAACCATTTTGTGACACAATCTCTGTTGTGGAGGTGCAGAAGGGGCCAAGTGTCGGCTCATGTGCTTATGGTTCAACTTCTGCCTGGAGATGTCCATCAAACCTGGTCTACAAAGGGACTGCCTGGCTCCTGGCAGCCCTCCTGAGTGCGTTTGTCACTTGAGATGGTTACAGGACCTCCGGGGGCCTCCATGGGTGGGAGAGTTGCCTGTTTGCATGGAGATGTAGTGCAAGGAGGCTGAAGGGACCGGGGGAGCAGTACCACATCTCACCTTCTCATCGCACCCCACACTGTCCTCCATCCTGGGTCCCTGTTGCTCCACCTTGTAGTCGTCTTCAGCATCTGACTGTTTTCTACCCATCCCCAATGTGACCATTTTCTTACTGGGAGACAAACTTTGAAATCCCATGTGGCTTTTTGAAGGCTGCTTTTTTTCTTTTTGTGTAGCTGTGGAGAGCAATGCTGAGCTGGAGAGAGGAGAGCAAAATATTTTATAGCCAAATTGACTGTGTTTGGATGATAATGGCTGGGGATGTGAGGGGATGGTCTTTCCTAATCTGGATTTGGTGGAATGGGGAACTGATGACAGTATATGGGAATCCTCAGTTTCTTAAAATTTTTAGCGCGAACAAAAAGTTTCCTTGAAGCAAAAGCCTTTGCTGGGTTCATCATGTCAAGGTAACTTGGCAGCCAGTATGGGAGATGCCCTTAATGTGCTCCCAAAGGCGAAGGGCTGTTTCAGCCCTCACGTTTTGTTTTGGTTGCCAAACCATGTATTTGATCCATATCACAGAGGAAAAAAAAAAAATCTGTTGGTGGTACCCTTTACAACTCTCACAGTGTCATCGTGAACTATTTGGCAGGGAAAATGGGAATATTTCTAATCACGACTTTTAAGCTGGGCTTTTTCTGAAGGGCCTTGAAAAGAGCATGTCTGATTGTGCCCAGGTGAGTACTTCCCACCAATGCTGGTGGAAGTCAGTGCTTCAGAGACCATCTTGTGGCACTTGGAGCCACCAAAAAAAGAAATAGATAAATAAAAAGAGGCAAGAATCAGCTCTTCAGCTGGAATGGAAATAAAGCTGGTGAAAGGACAAATGTTTTCTCTTTTGCCTTGAGGTTAGAAAACAACAGGAAATCGTTGCTTGAAGAAAAGGCACATGGCCAGCAGCATGACTTGTGCAGTCCTTGCTGCCTTGAAGTAAGTCTGGAAACAGAGTGTTGTGGTGGATAAAATTTCATGGACTTTCCATGGTTTCTCACTGCTGCTTTTCTCTTGCCTGCCTTGCAGCACAGGCTGCATTTTTGCCATATTTGCACTAACTTGAAAGACTGTGTTGATGCAGTTGATACCATGAGCCTTCATGAAGCAAGCAGTGGTTTGTCTTGCCAGTTCTTATGCAGTTGTGCCACTTTCTGCAGGTGTTAAGTGCTTGGGGAAAAGATCTATGTGGCAGGAAGGAGAGCTGAAGCCGCTGTTTTCTTCTGGGCAGTGTCCTGGCCTGTAGGGCTGTGCCCAAATGAACCTAGCAGTGGGGATTGTCATGCCCACCCTTGACTCCCACAGGCCACAGAGACATTTCCAAGTGATCTGCAGTTCTCAAATCCGGGCATACGGCAGCAGCAGAGTGAGGAGCTGTTCTTCAACTCCATCCTGCACAACAGGTAATTGGGCACTGAAATCACTGCATGGTACTCTGTGCCATAATCATTCCAATGAAGCGTTTTCCCACTTTTTACTTAGAATTTTCCCCCACTTGGTTGTTCCTTGTCCTGAGCTAGTTGCCTGCCCACCACTGCAGTTTACAGATGAGGAATGTATTTGGCACCAATAGTGCCTTCCTAGTTCAGCTGTTCCAGTCCCTGCTCTGGTCTCTTTAGACAACTGATAAATGGTAAAAAGGTTGGAGGCAGAGCAAGTCCTCGTCTCATTTTCCTCTTGATACCGTTCACGATGCTGGCACCCAGGTACTGCCAAATGGCATTTGGCAAGTCTCAGGCATCCAACCCCACAAAGTCTTTGCAAAGTAAATGATCCCCCAACTGCTGACCCCACAGCCTGCAAAACTAACTTTGCCTTTCTAGCTTATTAATAAGCATCTTTCCTGAGTAACCAAGATGTATTGAGTTGGGACTCCCCAAGTGCGAGCAGCCAGAGATAGCTTTGACTTTTCCTTTTTTTAATTTACCTTGTGGGGCTGTGGGAAATGAGCAATCCTTCTGGCTGTCAATATTGCCAGCAGTGGTACCATCGCCATGACAAGAAAGGGGAGGGCAGGTGGGGGGCTGGAGAAATGAGGCACCCCGGGACTGGCATCTCAGCCTCACACCCAACTAGAGCTGACATGTCTGTCGTGACAGGACTAGAGTCAACAGGATTCTTTCAAATCTCAGAAAATAAGCCTTTTGCTTCAGTTCTTTCCCCTTCCCAACTTTCCCAAACAGATTCCTTCTTTTCTTTATTTTTTCTGAGCATTTATCTTTGCTTTCCATGCCTTATGTGCTCAGCTACTTTGCAGAGACATTTCTTTTTGCATCTTGCAAAAAGTTGCAGAGGAGACCCAGGTTCTGGTAACCAGAGCAGCATTCACAAAATGTCCAAAGTAGTGGGGAGCTGAGTGCTGGCAGACAGAGCAATGGGTCCTTGTGCAGCACCAGGTCCTCTCTCCTTGGCCCAAGAGCCTGAGGGATGACCAGAGCACGCTCAGCATCCCGAGCAGCAGTGCTGGAGCTGTGCTGGTGGGAGCCTCCACTGGGCTGAGCCTATCACAACTTGGGACAGGAGCAAAGGCCTGGAGCGGCATGGCCGTTAGACCCTGTTGGGAGGACTTTCGTGGTCATGGAACACAACTATGAGTGGGACATCGTGGAGGACAGGGGTCTTGCCATGGGCCGCTGCTCAGTTGGTAGAGACTGCATTTAGGAGGTGCTGCCCAGGTCCTTGTTGCTTCAGTGTGTGGTGCTGTGGCTCATGGTTCATCCCATGTTTTCCAAGAGAGCGAGCTTCTCCTTGCCTGTGTTAAACTGATGGACTTATTACTTGAACGTGGGCTAGGGGCTGGTGCAAAGACACCTAGAGCCTACCCTGGGACAGGGCAGATGGGGACAAAACCAATGGAGAGAGGGGAGGGAACTCCTCGAGGTGGTGCCACAGGCTGTTCATGGATTTGGGAAGCAGAGCAAGGGGAGACCTCCTGGCACTAAACAGCCTGCAAGGCAAAGCCAGGGCGCTCCCTTCTCCTTCCCAGGGCCATTTGTCTTCCATCCATTCCATTTATCTCTGGCAAAAAGCTTCAGACCCCAACGATCTCAAATGATCTAAAAAAGACAGTGATAAGTACCTTCCCCCGTCATTACGGCTCCGTTTTATCGCGGCGGTGATAGCAATAATGGCGGTTGTAACCCCCATCAAGTCCACTTAACGTGGTTCATTTTCCAAAGTCACTCAATGCCTCCTGACAGTCAGACTGGGCGCTATGGAAAGATCATTTAACCCCAGTGATCTGAGGGGGCCGTCGAGCGGGAGCAGAAGCCCCACACGGCCGGAGAGGAGCCAGAACAGGGTGGGCTGGGAAAGACCATTGATTTTATGACAAGGGGTAGAGCCGCTGTCAGAGCGGGGCGGCGTGGAGCAGGTCACGGCGACGTCTCAATTAGCGGCTGGTGGGAAGAATTCAGGCGAGGCTGGAGAGTGGCGGTCATGTCGCCTATTATTGTTATTATATATGTATTTCTTTAAACAGTGAAAAATGAACCCCAAATTAGAGTCCCCGTTAACAATTAACACAATTAAAGGAGACATGCTATAATTTCTGCAGAAGGGCGCTGAGGTGGCGGCCTGAGGTAATGGCGGCGGCTCTGTGGCTGAGGCAAGGAGGGGCTGGACGGAGGGGCGGCCGCCCTGCTGTTGGCCTGCACGTCGCTGCTCCAGCAGTGCCTTGCTACTGAAAGCAAGGCAGTCTCCTCCACCTCCGATTCCTTTGATACTGCTTCAAGCCTCACTTGGATTTCAGGCAGGGGCAAAAGGTGCTGGGGTCTCAGGGGATCTCGCATGCAGCAGCATGAGGCACCTCGTCCTGTCGATGATGACATCCAGGCCTGAACGCTGCTGGGAAATGAAACTGATATCCAGGCGTCCCTTGGGATGGCTGGCAAGGTCCCACTGCCCTTCGGGACAGCTGGGGACACCCCAGCCCCCTGGCTGGGCAGCTTGTTTGCTGCGGGAAGTGCCCGACACCGCTTTGAAAGTGAAGTAGCTTGTGCCTGGCAAGTGAGCAGGGCACGTTCCTGCTTTCAGGTTAGCTTATCTGAATAATTACATGAGTGAAGCTATCCCAGAGTGTCTTGGAATATGCAGAAATATATTCCATCTGTGTACTCCATGGCATCAAAGCCAGAGAGCTTTCTGAAGAGAGGTCGGTTTCTCTAATATTTAAATGTGGGGGGAGAAGGAATCACTAAGAATTAGAATCATGCCCTGCCAGAATGACCCATTTGATTTTCACACCACAAGCGTGAATTTGGGGATTTAAGATTGCTTTGTTTTGGATCCCAGTTTACATAAGACAATGCAAACCTTGAAAGCATTCAGCTGGAAGCAGAGCTGTCAGTGCTGTGGCAAAGCAGCGCTTTGATCAACGGGGAGGCAGATTTTTGAGTTTTTCTGTGCTGAGAATCTAGAACTTGCTGCGGAGGTTTCGTTCAAATTTGGAATGGAGTCAGGAGAGCTGCTAATTTTGCAGCCCCCGTGCTGCCAGTTTGCTCTCCCTAGTTTGCAGAAGGATGAATAAAGGAGCCAGGCACTGGGCAGGGGCTGCTGGGCTACCTTGGGTTGCTTCTTTGGGACCGGTGGAGAAGTGGTGGCTCTGCTGTCAGCGGCTGGGCTGAAGGATAAGTTCATAGGTCAGCATCTGTACAGATGGGCCTGCAAATGGGATAAGGCTGAAAACCAGGAGCTATTTGCCGTTTTACACAGTGAGATCTTTTCATGGAGGGTGGATTTTGCCACCTCCTGGTGTGAACTCGGGATGCTGCAGCGCCAAGGCGAGGGCACGCGCCTGCAATGAGGCTTATGACCGGGGCCAAGGTGTGGAGCGCGATTTCAAAGGGGACTTGCGATGCTTTTGCTAGAGCAGCTTGTTCCCAGTGGAAGGCAGTTACTGGCAATTTACAACATGTTCGAGGAAGTCCCCCGGAAGAGGGTTTAAGAGTCGTTGAGTCAACATGAAACTATATATCAGTTAATGAAGTTTAATAGCACCGAATAAGAACTGCACTGTGGCTCTGGGATCCCCTTGCAAATGCAGTTATGGTCTAAAAAGAGAGGCTGGAAAAGCAGTCCCTTGCTTCTGTCCATATGTTGCTCCCTCCGTGCTTTGCAACTCAGATGCCTTTAATCGCAAATCAGTCCCACAGAGGTGATAATGGGAGCTGGCTGGCATCAGTGCTGCTCCTGCATCAGCAGCACCAAGATGAGTCCTGGGCATTTCAGAAGTGTGAGTCAGGCCTTTCCCAAATTAGCTCCAAAAACAGCTTTTCAACCGCAAGACCTAGGGTAAAGTTCTGTTCTCTGCTGTTTAATTTCTGTGAAGGTCTTTGAACTGTGAAGGAAAGGAATTTCGCTAAAATCACGTTGTCCCCCAATATACGCGCTTGGAAGTGAAGATCCCTTCATTTTTCTGGATGTGGATTTTTTTTTAAGGAGGATTCAGGGAATGACATATCCTTTTCCTCACCTGGTGTGCTGAGAACCATACTCCATAGCCCCATCAGGTGCCACTGTGGGCTGAAGTGATCCCAAAGGGATGGGAGTTGCTGGGATTGCCTGGACGAGCAGAGGTGAGACAGTTTCCCAATTGTTTTTAATTTTTATTAAAAGAAAGGGAGGGTGGACCCTGAAGCAATTTGCAGGGCATGGTCCATCTCACCAGCCCTGACCCGGTGGTGGCCACTGTGGTGGAGCAGTGTGTGACAGCTCCTCTCCTGCGGCTCTTCCAGGAGGCCAGGCCCTGTGCTTGCTTCCCGCTCCGCTGAGAGGCTATTTACTGTAACGGAGGAGGCGAACATCAAGCGTCGGGTTTGGAAAAATCTTGACCCAGTTTTCTCCCGAGCACTCCAAGGCAATGCGCTTAATGAGTGCTGTGCCTCTGCCAAGTTTCCCGTTGCCACTCTGCCAGTTTTAGCATCCGACTGGTTCAAGAAAGTGCTGGGAGGATCTGTGTGTCCCGGCAAGCACGGCGCCTCTCTCAGCCTGGCCTTGACTTGGGGAGGACCGAGCTGTTTGTACAGAAATGCAGCCAAAAATACCACCGTTAGGTGGTTTTTCAGGGAAGGGGGGAGTAATGGCAAATATTCCCTGTGGCTCTGGTGAGGAAACCTCTGTGACTTGAGTGTGTGCAGGTGCAGTGTTGTTTCCACGAGCCTGCAGACCAGCCCCGGCTCTGGTGCTTCCATGAGCTCCAGTATCCTCGAAGTTGAGATATTTAGAATAAATAGCGCCTGACCCTTTTCCTCTCCTCCTCCTTCTCCCTCTTTCCCATTGCCAGCTTCCAGTAACCCAGGTCCAGTAATTTGGTCATAATAAAATGTGACTGCTGGGGCTATTTTTACGGAGCTGGCATTCATTTGCATGCTGGCTCTGTGTGGGGCCCCAGGCAATCTTTTTTTCCCCCCCCTTTTTCTCTCCCCCCTTCCCCACTGCCACTTCCTCCTCCCCCGCTGGCATTGCTCTGATCAGAAGTGACAACAGAAGCACAGCCGTATTTCCTGGAGATTTACGGAGCCGGATGATGAAAGCTCGGAGCAGCAGCCACAATGGAAGAGGGGGCTCGGAGGGAAGAGGCAGGGAAGGGGGGAGAAGTTCCTAAACTGATCTTTTCCAAATGTCATCTCATGTCCTGGGGGCTCTGGAGCAAGCCCGCTGCTCCAGAGCTGCTTGTGGAAATGCCAGGAGGCAGTTGAGGCGGAGACATGCCCGAGGAGGAGGCTGGATCGGTCCCGGCTCTCCGCCGCTCCCATCGGGTTTCGTCAAAACCAGCCGAGCGGGGGTGCTGCACACTCATGGCTGTGATGGCACCAGGCACACTCATGGCCATGATGGCACTGCTCTGCTGTGCTTGCAGCTGGGACAGGCTCGGCCCTGGTGTTCAGGGACACTTAGTCACCTCTGTCCTCGCTCTCCACCCACTTTCTCTCTCTCCTTCTCTCTGTTTCTCTCTTCAACACCACTGTCAAGCAACTTGATCACCTGCCAGCCCGTATTGATTTTTGCTTCCCAATCTCCAGGCTGGATGGAAGGAAAAGATTAAAAACAGTTTGTCAGTTTGAAGTTGAATAAGAATTCAGCACAAGGGACATGGGCTCATGGTGGGGGGGAGAAGGGGTCAAGACCAAAGACATTGCTGCAGGGGAGATTCAGCCTTCCGCACCATCTGCTTTGGGGGTGCCCCTCAATAGCCCCATTGAGCACGTCGCTGTAGACCCTGCAGAGCAGCCAGGAGGCTGCTTCATCCCTTGCCCTTGGCTTCCCACGTGTGCTGCACTGGTAAGTCCTGATGTGCCCAGCGTCCCACCAGCCTCCTCGGCCGCCAGCATCTCCGACAGCAGTGCCCAGCCCCAGCGCTCCCAATTCCACGTGTCCCAGCTGCCTGCTGCCATTAGTATTCATGTGATGGGTCTCCTGCTGTCCTTGTCAAGACTGAGTGGGCAGACTAAGGGAATTTGCCCTTCAAAAAATGAGAACCATTTGAGTCAGGGAAACTCCTCCTTCGTGCATGCAGTTTCTTGCCAGCCCAAGGGATGACAAATGGTTTACAATGATCCCCATGCAGCAAAGAAGGACTGTTTGGTTGAGATTTGGCAGCTTGTGCAGGGTGCAAGGCAGAGTACAAGCTCTACATTTGGTCTGTGAGCATGGCATTGGCCGCACTGACTTGGGGCTGTGCAAGGAGGATGGCCAGCCTTGCCCGGGTTGTGCATCCCGCAAGACGGGGCCTTGCAGGTTGGTTCCTCCGTGCACTGAGGCACTGGCACAGGGGGACCAGCCACCAAATCCCCCAACAGAGCCCTGGTGGGGGGATCTTAGTGGGTTGGAGAGGACAGCAGCTGAGACATAGCTCGGTCCCTGTCTGACATCCGCAGAGTTGCAGGGCTGTGCTGCTGCTGGAGGTGAATTGTTTTGTGACATTGCTGCTACTTCCCTGCTGCCTCCCTGTTCCTGTAAGGGAGGACAACAGAGCTGGAGGTTAAGGACTCTTCTTCCTTGCTCTTGTCATGTTTGGCAAGTATCCAGTAAGAATCCACAAAGATATATTTGCCTACATAAAAAGTAGGGTGGATTAACTTCCATTTATATCTGCAGGTGTATTTCCTTATCTAAATAATAGATGGTTATGTCCTCAGCCGGTGTAAGCTGGCAGAGTTCCTCCAAGGTCAGCAGAGCTGCACTGGCTTATATCCAGAAAGGAGATGACCTGGTTTTTCCAAGAAATACCAATGCAGTAGGTGAATATGTGGCTGTATGTGGGTATGGATGGAAAGTGAGGTAAGGACCCTGTTTACAGAGAATTTGGGAATCCTGGGTTGCGGTCACTGCGTCTCCTCTTGGGGCATTATTCCCAGGACAAGTCATCTCAACTCCAAATGGCATCTGTGCTGCTAGTGGAGGGTGTCTGGAGGGGGGGACATAATTAACAACCTGCTGGTAGAGCACCATAGCTTCCCAGATAAGGGGGAGAGACTGAGGGCTCTTCAGCCGGTCCACAGTGGTGTTGGTACCTGGTCAGCTGCTAGATGCACTGCCCTCTGCTCCTGGATTGCAGAGGGGAGACAGGACGGAGCCTCTCCTGATAGCATTGCCTTGAATAGGTGCAAGGGACTGGGGACTTGTTTTTTTGGTACTCTGCTTTGCTCTCTAGCAAAGTGGAGGAAGTCCTTGAGGAGCATGGGACAGTGGTGCTGAGGACGAGCTGACCCCTGTTCCGGTCTTCCTACAGTCTCTAGATTTAGGTTCCCGTCTTCCTTGGGCACTAGGTGCCCGGAGGAGCTGGTTTGCTGCTGGCGGGCGCTGAGCTGGTTGCTCTGCTGAGGGCAGTGCTGGTGCTGTCAGAGGAGCGGCAGGCAGGGCAGCGCTGTCCTCTTCGCAGGCGTGCACGCTTTCTCTTCCCATCTCAGGGCTTTCAGAAGGACATGAGCATTCTCATTCCTCGCTGAGCAAACGAGACAAGAAAGGTGCCAGCTGATGCTGGTGAGCGGTCAGACTTGACTGCAGACTCCAGGGCATCAGCAGCTTCAGCTCCAAGCGCTTATTTTCCCTCTGTGGGTGAATGTCCAGGGCCTCGTGCAGCAAGGCTCTCGGCCTCGGCTGCAGTGCCGTCCTCCTGCTGAGCGGCTGCAAGCTGAGGTTCCCCGGTCTCAGCAATGTGCTTGACCAGAGGCAGAGCTCAGGGGTGTGTGCGCTGCCTCTGCTGCTGCTGTGAGGCCAGAAAGGCTGATTTACCTTCTCAGAGTGGAAGGTCTTCCTCCCCTGGCCCCAGACCTTCCCAATGAGGGCCTGCTGCAGAAGCGGAGCTGGCTCTGCTCTCTTCGGGCACCAGCCGATGCTCTCGGTGTGGCTGTCCAGGTCCCACGTGAGCATGTTAACTAATATACGCTGACAGGTGGAGGGATCAGGGATCCTGCATCTGAGGAGCTCCTCGGCATCGTTAATTTGCTAATAGCATTCCAGGGAAGAGGACAGTAAAGATGGGGACTCCTAATGGAGGCTTCCCACTGGCCTCAGCCAACCTGCACCCCTTCACGTGCCACCCAGAGAGCCAGGGTGAGTCAGTCACATGCCAGGAACTGCTGGGTGCTGCTGGCTGGGGTTGGGATGAGCTTGGAAAGCCAGGGAGCAGGGAGCCTTGCTGCTGAGCGCGGCTCTGCTTGGCGCCGTGCACGTGCTCGAGGCTGCTGGTGCTGGGGAGGAGAGTGACACAGTGCAGCGCTGCGTCGGGCAGGGACGGCCGTGCAGGGCACCGCAGCCCGCGGTGCGGGGAGCGAGGGGGAAAGGCAGCCGCGGAGCAGCCAACCTGCCCTCTGCGGAGGCAGGAGCCTGCGCCGCCCGCACGTGCTGCCGCCTCCTCTGCAGGATAAGAGCAAGGTGCTCTCGGAGGGCAGTGGGGGGGAAACGACAGAACAAGTGAAGCACAAGAGGCTCACATGGAAAGGTCACGGTGAGTTTTAAGTAGAAATGTCATTGTTATTCTGTCAAAAAAATAACAGAGCCAAAGCACGCGTGGCAGAGAGGTGGCTGCTCCCCCAGAGGAGGGCAAACTCGGCAGAGCCCACAGCCTGCTGCCATTGGGTTTGCCCTCCAGCTTGGGGAAGGGGTCATGCCCCTCCAGCCATCACTTCTCTGGCTTTGCTTTCTGTCTTTCTCTCCTCTTTCTTTTTTTTTTTTTCTTTCACCCGGTGCCTCTGCAGCTCTCCCTTTCCAGCACTGTCCTCTACAGTGAATTCCCAGGGGGGCTCAGACTGCAGGCTCTCTGTGGAGGAGATATGGACCCAGCTAGAAACTGTGCTTGGCCATGAGAGTCCTGTTTTCCCCCTGTTTAAAACACAGCCACATCACCACTTTCTTCCATGTGTGTTGCCCATCCTGCAACAACGTCCCTTTATTCACCTGCTGACTATGGCCTTGGAGAGCAGTGAGACCTGGTGGAGCTTGGTTCCAGTGGACCATGACCTGCTCTCCTATCTGCTAGGAGGTGCCTCGCCATGCTCTATCCAGAGCAGGTAGCATTACTAAGAGGTCGGGGCTGTTATTTAACTGAGCAAATTTAAAGATCTGTAGCTTTTGAGCTGCCTGCCTCTTGTCTCCCACAGAAGGTCATGGCTTTGCTGCCTGGTGATCGATGACTTGAAGGCCCTGTGGGTTGTGTATCCTGAGCAAGCACAGGTGGCACCAACCAACAGTGAGCAATGAAGCTTGAGCAACAAGCCCTTGGCCCTGAGCAGGGGCAGGTAAGTACAACAGAGAGCCATTGGGAGCCAACAGAGCCATTGGGAGCCCTCATCTTGCAGCGATGGGAGCTTATCCCTTTGCCTCTCCCTTGCTGGCTGAAGGCAAACCTAAGCACAGGCCCAGGCCTACCCTACTCCCCTTGGTTGTCCTACCACCTCCTGGCACAGGATGGGTTAGAGGCCTGTGGATCAGCCACCCAGCAAGGCTACGTTGCCTGCACCAGCTCTGGAGCCTGCCTGTGATTTTCTGCAAGCCTTAATTACAGAATTTCCATATCATCAATTCACTGCGAGTCAGCACTTGACAGGGAAGGCTGTGGCTACTGTCCTTGCTGCTGCCATCAGAGAGTACCCACTCTGTCCAGGGGACAGCTCTCAAAACGTTATTTTTATCTCTGTCTCGTAAAGCCTGTTCTGTATAAATATATTTTAATTAATTAATAAATGGGATGTAATGAGTTCTGGCAGGGTGACATTTGAGCATAAAGCGAGGCTTAAACAGATCCTGACATGTGTTAGCTGGGAAAACACAACATACCCGCACGTGCAGCACACACACACTCACACACACACGGCTTCGCTGCCTGGGACTGTTACGTAACGCAGAGGGGGACGGGTTGTGGGGAGCGGAGCGGGGAGGTCGATGCGGGAAGGCGGAGGTGAGCCGCACACAGCGAGCTTGAGCGGCGCGAAGGAGGAACCACGTAGTCAGTCCCCTGGGCTGCCTCCATCTTGAGACAAAAGGAGCATTGAATAGATCGCTTTCTTTCACAGAAATTGATGAAACGTCCCCAAAGACTGGGGATTGCTGGAAACGTGTTATCTAAGCCAACCTGCAGCATCAGCTCCAGAAGGTCTGTGGTGAACCTGCAGATCTGCTGTAGGTTGGAGCAGGGCAAATTGAATTCTGGCATGAGAGTTTTGACAGTTAATGATCAGTCACCAGCTCAAACATAGTCCAAAACAGACAAAAAATAAAGCTCTCTTGTGCTATATTTGCCTGGATGGGAAAATACTGTAATGTATGATGCTGTTTGTTTCTCTAAGATTATTTGTAAAATAATACGTGTAAAATATTTTTTTACCTCTTTACAAACCAGTCCTGGGGTGTCCAGAACAGCAGTGAGGACAGTAGTGAGCCCACCTTTCTGGCTGAGGTAGCTGCTAAATTAACCCAATGACATTTCTTGGGGTGACCCGCGGCGCTGCAGAGGTCTGGTGCTGTTGGGTGGCTTCCAGGCCGTTGGTGGCTCTGGTCCTTGCTCTCCCGCAAATGGGACCAGGCAGGGGTGTGCTGGGGCTGCCTCCCAGCTCTTGTGCCATGGGTACCTTCCTGCAGGGCCAAGGGGATGGAGATGGCATCACAGAGGTAAGCACCACTCAAGTACCTCACAAGAGGTCCTGTCCTCACAGGAAGGGTGTGCAAAAACTGGAACCCAGTGAGGCATGCTGGAATAGCAACAATCTTCACTGATTTCCTTTCTGTATCTTTGTGCATCTCAAGAGCTGCTGCTTGCGCGCAAAAGCAGTAGCAGACCTGCTGCTGTGTAGCTGAGACCTTGGTTCTCATCTAGGTTTGGACTCTGTTTCCCAAAGCCCGTCATTACTGGCGCTTTAGAGTTGCAGTACAGCCCACTAGAGGAAGAACAGCATCTGAGGGTGAACACTTTCCTATCGTACCTCTTAAATATGAATCTTTCCCCTTTCTGAGTCTTGTAATGTCAGTTTAGGAGTGTTCTGCCCTCTCTCAAGAATTAGTCACCAACGTGTGTTAATACCAATAACTTGTGTACTTAGTGAAAAAGTTGCACCTACATAGTTTAGACTGTGTGTGTGACAATATATGTCAATATACGGATGACTCAATCAATAACTTGGAAGTTGTTGCCCAAAGACTTGCAAGGCTGATAGCCTTCCTCTACTCTACAAACAGCTTTGTCTGCAAATGTGTGTCAGGCCACCCTCTCCATGCAGGTGTCCTTGTTTACTGCCCGTGGCTCCAGCTTGCCTTTCCTTCCTCTTCCTTCCCTTCCTGGGCTGCTGGGAGACCCCGAGGCATCCACTGAGCTCTCTGCCTTAGGTTTACCAGTGACAGGGTCACTCCTTCATCCCATGTCATCTCAGCATCACACCTGGCTCCTGACCTGCCTTCAGGACATTTGGAGACAATGAGGGAAGAAGGGACAGGGGCAGGATACTGACCTCCTGTAATTGCATACACATGTATCTTTTTTGCTTTTAAGATTTGGTCAAACAGGAGGAAAGTGCTGTTTGCTGTTCGGCTTTCTTTATGAGCTTTGGCTGCTGAAGACATCTTGTGGAAGCAGATTTCCAGTGAGTAGTGTATGAAGCAGATTTGAGTCTGGTCCCTACATGGGAGGGGGTGGGTGGGCAGACTGGGGATTTGAGCTTTTCCCTCTATGAAATGGGTCAATATTCCTTGCCTGTCCCTTGAGTAGCTAATAATATAGCGGTTGCCTCTTCTTCGCCCAGCAGGGTTATTGTCATCCTTGCTAAAGTTTGACATTTTACACTTTAACTAAGCACAGCCTTAGGCAAGAAGCTGCTAAGAGACAGATTTCCTTATTAAAAGAAGATGTCACCAAAAGAGCAAGTCAACAAATATGCCACTGCCCAGAAACAGCCATGAGACAGGGAGAAAACAGGGAGCAAGAGAGAAGGGAGGGCAGAGCTGCAGTGAGCGGACATGCGTGGAGGGCCACCCTGGAGAGCAGGTTTGGGGACACGAGGCGCTGCCGGGCCGCCCTACCAGGAGCTCCCAGGGTCCTGGCACTGCCCTGTGCTGCTGCAGGAGATCAGGTGGTGGAGCCTGACCTGGGGCCGTGCATCATCCTGGGGTTATTTGCAGCGTGTCCTGGGCTCACCTTCACATTATTCACGTACCCGTGCCAGAGCAGGTGCCCTATGTGGAGCCCCTATTACAGGGTGGCTTTGGGGAGCTCGTGCAGTATGAACCGTCCTGCCTGTCGTCTGTTCATTACAGGGTAAGAGCATGGGGTTGTGCATGTGGAGGATTTTTTGAGTCTGAAAACATTTTCCAGGATTTTTCTCAGTATTGCAATCGCAAAATGCCAGACGCACAGAAAGCTGCAGGCAACTGCTCTTTTTTTTTTCTTTTTCTCTTTTTTTTTTTAAATCTGAGCACGCCTGATAACATGCCTTTTCCCTGCACTGCTGACAATGTTTTTTTTTGCTCCCCTTGATGGAGTTTAAGTATAATACACTTAATAGCAGGTAGTGATGTCACTGCTCTTTGGTATAGCAAATCTCTGGCGTGAGATAATCTTAGTTAATGATCAGCATAAACCAGATAGAGGTCAGTATTTTAGCGTCGCTATAAATTCTGCGTTCACTGTGATAGAGCTGGAAGGCGGCGATCCCATTAACCTTTCCCGTGTATGGATAGGGGCTCCGCCGCCCGCCGCGGCCGGCCCCGCCGCCCTCCTTGCCGCGCTCGCGCCCGCCGCTCGCCGCGCTTCTCCCCTCCCCTCCCCGGGGAGCGCTCGTCTCCGCCGGAGCGACTGTCCCCGTCTCCAGCCGCAGCCTAACGCAGGGTGACACCGTGTAACGGAAGAGCAGCACTTGCCGGGCCCAGGAGGAGACAGAAAGCTCCTGGCAGCTTTTGCCCCCGCAGGTCCGGTGTTGGAAAGGGCAGCGTGATGCACATGCGAGCCAGGCACGGGGGGTAGCCCTGTGTGTGCCAAAACCGCCGGGACGGCTCTGGGTTGCGGGCCAGATCTTTAGCCCCCGTGGATTTCAGCGAGGCGACGCTGATTCGCACCAGCCGCGAATCAGCCCCAATAGAGCAGTTGCTCATGATCTAATAATGTAGAGATATAGGCAGGGTGGAGGGAAAAAAAATAAGATAAAAAAGTCAATGAAGCATTATGGTTAAGAATCAAATTGCATAAAAGTCAGGAAATAAAACACTTAAAGCTCCTACAGGAACATTAAATCGGCAAAGACTCTACTTACGTAGCATCAGCCCTGACTGTTTTCCCTCGATGTCTGTGCTGCTCCTTTCACATCTGTGTGATGGGCAGTGCCTGGGGGTGAGCTCTGCTGCTTTCTCCACTGGTGTAAGGCTGGAGCAGGTCCGGGTGTGCTCCGCGGAGCCGGGAGCAAAGGCTGGCCTCCAGCCTCGCTGCGGAAGCGCTGGCTTTCCCATTACTTGTCAAGTCCCTGCTGCGTGTTCTTCACGTGTCAGAGCAGTTGTGTTGCAGCCATGATAATTTAAGGACAGAGAAGGCTTGTCAGTAGTGGTTTTACCCACACACCTTATTTCTATTTACAAGGCAGCTTTTCCTACTCAGAAGCTGTCTGGAGCTCACGGTTGTATTTTGTAGACTGTTTGCGAGTGTGGCATGTGTGGCTTCCCTGAAGGGCAGAGCAAGGGTTGCTTGGTTTTACAAATCATCTTGCCAAATTTCAGCTTGCTGGGGCAAGTCTTCTTGGGGCAGTTATTTTCCTCTGCTGGGTTTTTAACCCCTGAATGCCTGTTGCACTCTCAAAAGCACCTTCAGTAGCACAGTGGCCCTGGGACTGCAAAGAAGGGCTCATTAGAGGACTTCTGAGCAGGAGCATTTGGGAAGAGAAGGGAATCCTCGAGCCTCAGGGAACAAACTATTTTCTGGCTAATGAAGGTCAGTAAAAAGCACCCCTTGGAGATAAGTGGCCTGGTGGTTTGGCTATGCTGATAATATCCCAGTTTTCCCAGACTTTTCCCAGCTATTGAGGAGCAGGGCCCTTGGTAGTGCTAGCAACTTTTGGCGCAAGATTTGCCATGCAGGCTGGCAGGCTCAAAATCATTTGGGGTGTGGGGTTATGCCTAGCAAGTTTTGAGGATAAGAAGAAGAAAAAAATGGGCAGAAATATGCAAAAAGCTGTCAGTACTTCTGTGAGAAAGTGTGGTAGCTGCAGGGCCTGGGGCTCTGACATTTCACAGAGCTTCTGACCTCAAGGAAGGTCCTTTCCTTCTTTGAAGGAGGAAGGGTCCTTGAAGATCCTCCAAGCTGTGGTCCAAAAAGGCTAACACGTGCCTTCTCCAAATCATTTTGGCACCTAGCTTTAAAAGGAAAGGCATCTTGGAGCAGTCTGCACCCCTTGAACATGCTTAACCCACCAGGCAGCACTGCCGAGTCCAGACGGTCAGAAAACTTCAAGATCTTCAGCTGTCAGGACAGAAAGGCAGTAAATCAACATGGGTGATGGTGGACGGTGCACAGAGGCTCCCGATCTCTGTGCACTTCAAACTGCCCCTTCCCCAAGGCCCTTGATTAGTTGCCTTGGTCGTAGCGTAGCACTAACGCGACCGATGTTAGAAATCAGTGTGTTGCTAGAACCCTTTTTCCTGTCTTTCAACTGAATGGATAGAGAGGGCAGAAATAAAGGCTCCCTCGGGTTCTGGTTCATATGTCGCCATGAAGTGCATTAATGAATCACGGCTCCCAGAGCACATTTGTGGCTTGTTACCAGCAGATAATCCTGCACTGTGACCCAATTGCTACTTGACTGCCCAAGAGCAAACCTCCTTTCTCCATGGCCCCAAGGAGCAAGGATGGTCTCTGGGTGTCTTTGGAGCTGAAACGGATGCATTCATTAAGGAGGGATTTTTTTTTTCCTGGCTAGTGCTTAGGGTTTTGTCTTTTTTTTTTTTTTTTAATGGAGAAAGCTTGGGAAAATAGCTTGAATTCCCCTTGCTACCACCTATCGCTGTCAATAGAAGCAGTCATTAGAGAAATGCAAGAAGCTAGCTTAAACTATCCCTAAAGGGCAAGAGAAGTGGAACAGAAGTGGGAGGAAGACTAGGATACCAGGAGGAGTGATGATGCAGGGACAGAGCCGTGGAGAGCCTAAATTTTCTACCAGACCGGAGGTAGTCTTGTAAGTGATTGTTAGGGAGGAGTGACAAGTGGTCAGTGCTGAGATTTCATGCTCTCCACCATGCAGCAGACACCCTGCTTTACTTATGGGTCTGCTGGATAGGCCTTCTGTTTCCACAACCCTTGTTGCAGTGTCGGCAAGTAGTGACCCACCATGAAATGCTGGAGAATGTCTTCTGCATTGCATGACTCTGTAATACAGCTTTGCTGGATGTCTTGTGCCTTTGATCTACCACAGAAAAGTTCCCTGTAAATAGAAATGTTTTCCGTTGCTTCAGGCCTCCAGGGTGCACAGACATGTTGGCAGAGAGTTGGCAGAACTGGAGTCTGGGAAGGCAGAAGGGACTCCTGGAAGGGAGAGGGGAAGGAGAAAGCTGGCAGCAGTGCTGGTGAGGAGAAACCACAGGGCAGACCAGCTGCAGAGATGCCATGGGGACATCGGCAATTGCAGCCCAGCTCTGCTTGTCTCACTTGAGTAGTCTTGAGGATATCTTGGTTGGGAAGCAAAGCTTGGTTGGGAAGCAAAAATGAAAAGTAAAAGAGCATGACCTATAACTAGCAGGATAAACAGGGGGAAAGGTGGATGCCCCTCATTGCAGGGGAGAGAAAAATGATGGAAAATGTTGTCCTTCTTCCTTGGGAACAGCCCTGGGATGTTCTGCCCACGCTTTCTGGGTCTGGATCTGTTGCTCACCCAAGACTGTTATCTGTTATTCTTCTACTGAGCTGTCATTGAGCATGTTCTTGAGGGCCAATATGCTCCCCATCTGCTTGCAGATGAGCTAGAGGAGGAGCTGCCGTGTGTTGCACTGAGAGGTTGGTGGGCTTTGGCCCAGACGACTGCTCTTCGCCTCCAGCAAGCCAGCAGATAATCCTGGGCACCCTTTAGTACTTTTCCTCTTCCCCTCTCTCCAAAAAATAGCCACAGAAACAGTAGAAGGAATGAAAAGAGTGAGGGGAAAAAAAAAAAAAAAAGCCAAAGCATATCTTTTCCTCTACTTAGATGTTTTTATCTAGTTCCTTGTTTTGCGAGAAGGGATGATGTTATCTGCAACCCTAACGGGAGATCTGGGTTCACCTCCCACATCTAGGGCTTGTTCTCGGACTCAGAGCAAGGCACTTTGGCGCTTTTTCTCCCAGTTCTCCACCTGAGGAAAGGGGCTGAGGTCGCTTTATTTCAGCGACCATGTGAGCTGGGCAGGGACAGCCCATGGACGGGGTCGGAGGCGTCCGAGCCGCGGTGCCCCCGGCTGCGCACGGAGGCTCCTCAGGCCCCACGACCTTTCCCTGGCAGCGCGCGGCAGGCCGGAGCAGGAGGGTAAGCACTCTCCCAGCCTCCGGGGAGGCAGTGTGTCTAACGAGACTTTCACTCCACTAAAAACAGAGGAACCCTGAGGAGATGAGAGCGGGTGATGTCAAGATCCAGTAGTTGGCAGATAAATTAATAATTTTTTTTTCTAAGAAGTGTCTTTATGAGCATTTTCTCCATGCGTAACAGCTCCATGGAAATGACTGTGCAGGTCGGAAAGTCATTAGGAGTCAGCAAATACAAGAGCCACTTATTTATTGGGAGGTTTATCTCTGCATTAAATTTCCACTGAAGAGGGTTTCATTAGGCCCGCAAGACTGGTATAAACAGGGAACTGGAAAGGTGTCTTTCACAGCTCCTCAGCTAATTTCTTGCTCTGTTTTTTTTTTTTTTTTCCTGTTATTCACACAGGGGGGCTGCCAAATGCATTGTGAGAGAAGCCTGTATTCAAGTCAGATTTTTTTTTTTATTTCCTGCATTTGAGCAGGCCAGAATTTATATTGCTCAGGTCTCCTTAAATTAGTCCGAGAGGATTTCATTTTACAGGCCTGCTTGACTGGGATCCTTTTGGCACGATGGGCTCAGCTTTGTATACAACTGAGATTCATATTTTATGTGTGTATAAAAATCCCAGCCATGAATCTAGCGGCTTAAAACTTCACCTTCATTCTTTACAGCTCAATTCAAAGCACTCTGCACATTTCCAGCCACTTGGTCTTGCAGGCAGCTGAGTTAAAGGAAAATGGCAGGAGATGGGGGAGATGGCTCAGGACTTCGCTCTCCTTGTTCGCCAAAGGTTGTTTGAAAGCCTGTGACTACCGAGGTTCCTGGTTCCGAATAGAGCCCTCTGCAACTGGGGGCTCTATTCCAAATTTTACGTGAGACCTAGAAGTTATTTTGGGGAATTAGGGTTGCAGTGGTAGACTGTGACTCTTGAAAGCTGTGCTTCATCTGTTTCCCTGCCCTGGGTTCCTCATGTTGCCTATGGGCAAATCCCACAAGTGAGTAAAAAGCAGGTTAAAATATCGTTGGGAAGAGGAGAGTCCTTTTCAGAAAGGGCTGCTGGGCCTTTTCCGCTTCCAGCGCTGTTGCCTGCTGCTGTAGACTCTGGTCTTGTGTCATCGGTGTGTAGGCTGGCCCTGTGCTCGTCTAGAGGACACTTGGGGACTTTTGCCTCCTTATATGCACCCTGGTCCCCTCCAAAATGCCATGACTGCTATGGAGGAGTTACTTCTGCCTTCCTTTGTCCCATTAGGGAATGCCTGGAGAACATCTGGAGCTGTTGTTCTCCACTGATGCTTGTAGCAAATCTGGTTGCCTGTAACCCATCAAGTTAGTCCCAGCAGGACTTGTTGTTTTGGGGACAACAGGACTGTCACTGTGCTGTGACCAGCTAATACCCCCTTCCACAATCCAAAGCCCTTGAGAAAACGGTGCCAAAGCTAACACAACAGCTGGACTGTTGCCAGTCGCATCTGGTGTCGCGTGGGTCTGTTTCCTGCATTCCCGTTCTTGGATCCATGCCAATGGTGTCTCTGGCTTTTCCTTGCCCCAGCGCAGTGGTGCTGCTGGACCAGGCTGGCCGTACTAGCTTGCTTCTGGGCTTTCATGGCACAGCCAACTGAATGGGAAGCACCAATATGTTTGTGGGAGAGACACCAAAAGTGCTTGTGTGCAATCAGCAAGGATCTAGGAGGGCCAGCTGTGACAGTGATCCTGTGACCCCCAAACCTGCCCCCCTGTTTTGGATAATAGAAGGCTATGGGACTGCACCATGGCTTGTGCTGCCTGGGCAAGCAGAGGTGTTGTCTGGTCGTCGGTGCTTTTCTTAGATATTTTTCTCTGGCCTGGAACTGGCAGCCGAGTTCAGTGGAATTTAAAATTGAATAAGATAAGAATACAAATATTAAAACACTGGCTTTTACTTCAGACTCCTTGGGAATGCCAGGGCTGCATCTAGTTTGGCTAGCTCTGCCTGTAATCCAGGTTCTTCTTCCACGGTTAGCACAGCGTGATTTGGCACATATGACCCCATGAGCTTTAACAGATTCATCCCGGTTCTGAGGTAACCACGAAGGAAACGTGGACAAGAGTGGAACAGTGACGGGCAGTGAGCGTGGGCTTGGCACAGCTGGTGCAGCGTGGCCCTCCGTCGTCGGCGTGGCGCCAGCGGCAGCCGCCCAGCAAGGCCGCAGGCTGCTCCCTCGCGGCAGCCCCTCGCGGAGGCGTCGCGCCGCACACGGCAGGAGCTGCAGGTGACTCACGGTCCTGCTCTGGTTGTGGATCACACCCAGCACCGCGCGCTCCCGCCCCAGCTCATGTTTGGCTTTCCAGTGGTTGGGTTTTATCGAGCAGTTCTTTATTGGATTTATCATGCCAGTTGTTAAAGCTTCCAGCTGCTTAAATTTACTTTCTTGTTTTCTCATTTTCTCATCTGTCTTTTCTGTGTTCTTTACAACAAAATCCACACGGCCCTCTATATCATTAACTCCACGGGCGAGTTAATCAAATTTACTGTCAGGCACAGCTATAGCTGTTGGAATGTTTCTAATTTCTTTGGGGGGGAATATTGGACTCACAAAGAATCAGCCAGTACCTCCATTTCTGTCTGTTTTCTTGATAACAGGCCCTGGAGTCCCTGCGATTCCCAAATGAGGTAGGATGCTCCACTTGCCACCTCCTCACCTGTCTCTGCTGCAGCTTGGAGCCACAGTGTTGGTGGCAGCTCCATCCAGGACAAGGGCAGCTGCCCCCTTGAGATGGGACCCATGCTGTAGCTGTGACTGGGTTCTTGAGTGAGTCACATCAGGTCCCTGTGCTGTGACTTTGTCTTCTCTTTGGGCTGAGCGTTGTGTGATGCTCTGCTCCAGGTGATGCTCCCTCCCAGAGCTCTTAGCTTGCTTGGGGCTCTTGGGGATGATCCAGTCGACCTTTCAAACTAAAGACTAACTCTTATGTAGTGCAGGGACTGCGCTTACCAAGCGCAGGGACGTCCTTCAGTGGTTGGAAAGATCAAGGGCCATCATGGGCCATCACCTCAAGCTAGCACTTGTCATGCTCAGGTTGCTTTGGGAGTATCATAGGAAAATCTCCATGGTGTCTTGTCTTTGTGCACACACTGTAGTGTAGAAGTTTCAGGTGCTCCAGCCACATTATAAGTCACAGTAGGATCCAAAGGTGCAGCAGAGATGTGCGTCATGAACTCTGGAATACTGTATGATTGCTTGCCATATTCCTGCCCTTAGCCTACAAATTCCCATTCTGGAGCAAGTGCTAGTTTGGATGGTGCCCTGGCACCACGGCAAGACGTGACACTGCTTTTGGTAGTGTGGCTGTGCAGGCACAGTGCTTATGCTGCTGTTACAAACAAGGCTTACAAACGCTTTCCTGGAAGGCCAGGAAAAGAAAGGTTGCAGTTAATCCCCATTTGCGAGTCCTCTCCACCTTGGGAGCAGCATCCAGGGACTGTGATGGGCCAGGGCCGGGGCAGTTTGAGCTGAGCCTAGTTGCAGGCGCCCGGCAGTGGCCGGTGCCCCCGCGCTGAAGGTGCGAGCCGGCCCGCGCGCGCGTGCCAGCCGTGACGCGCAGGGCTCCGCTGCCAAATCCCTGCGTGCAGGTGCGCGAGGGAGGTCCCGGGGAAGGGAGGAGCAGAGGCAGCGGATGAAAGCAGGTGAGAGCATGAAAGGAAAGGAGAAGGAGGGGGAGCAAGCGAGAGAGGGCAAGGGGAGGAGGGAAGGGGAGAGAAGTAAACAGGGATGAAATTGCAGGTAAAAATAAAGCCGAAGAAGCCCAGGTGGAATTCATGCAAAGTCTCCTCATCAACACTGCGACTCCCTCCTGTCACAGGAACTGTCATCCGGGCTCGGCTCGTAATGAAAGGGAAAATATTTTATTCAGATTTATTAATTTGAAAATGAAGCCCGCCTGTCGAGAGGGGGACAGTTCTTCTCAATCTGTCATCGTTGAACCACACGCTCCTGACACCGGGATTCATTTGTCTTGTCGGCTCTGACAGTCGGATTCTCCCAGAGCTGTTCCTGGTGGATCGCCCTGGGATTTTAAACCGGATGAAACACATTCCGACAAGGAACAGCCTCTTTATTAATGCAAATTACACGAGGAGGAAAGAGCGCGAGGGAGGGAGAAAGGGAGGGAGGGTGACGCCAGCAGACGCTCTGGTTCCTCTCCCTGTATCAGTCATTTGTTATTTACATTTATACGCATTTTTCAGGTTTAATAAAAGGAGAACGGGATTTTCAGTGACATTTATGGACAGTTTGTTTTTTTAAAAAAAAAGAAAAAAAAGAAATGATGCCATCACTGCAAGTATATTCAAAAAGAAAAAAAAAAAAAAGTATGTTTGTATACATCCGAGGAAGCCCCCATGTCCCCTACACAGAGCAGGCTTTGGCCAGGCAGACGTGAGGAGCAGAGCGAGGGCAGGCGGGGGACAGGAGTCCCGTGGGGACGGTGCTGGCGAGCAGCGAGGCGGTGGGGCAGGCGGGACGCAGGGCAGCGCAGGGCGTTTTGTGCCCAGCTCCTGCGGAGATGGAAGGGGAGATGGGACCTGTCCAGTGCCGCTGCGTGGGGAGTGTGGCTCCTAGGACTTCGCGTGGCTTCGTGGCGCAGCTGCGAGCACCTGTCCCTGCAAAATTCTGCCGTCCTTCCTTCCTTCCCAGAGAATAGGTGTTTTGAGCCAAGAACTGCAGCCTGAACACTGGAATGTTGTGCCCCTGTGCCCGGTTCTCGGGGCAGCGCGGCCGGAGGAGGCTGCGGCTGGGGGAGGGCTGCGGGGCGCAGGCAGTTTCGCAGGAGAGGGCTAGCGAGGGCTGCGCTTTCCTTGCCGGCCGTGGTTGCCCCTGCGGAGCGGGAGGCTGGCTCTGGAACGAGGGGCTGCTTGTCAGCCCCCCAAGGTCCCCTTAGCTCCTCGATGCTGTGTAAAACAAATGCCAGAGCCAGGCGTACGGAGAGAGCCTGAACGTATGTGTCTAATGATGTCTCCGCAGTCTATAGAATGAATATTTAATAGCGCTTGTCAGCAAGATCTTATAGAGGGATTTCTTTCCTAAAATGCTCATTAACTCTTGTGATTTCCACAGCAGCTTTGGCTTTAATGCGGGTGTTGCTGGTTGCCCTGTGCTGGGTTGCCCCACGGTGGGGGTCACCTCCCTGGGGGCCACTGCTGCCCTTGATCCCCGACGGCACCAGCAAGGACAGGGACGTGGCAGTGGATGTGTCATGGGGCTGATGGGCCCTCATCCCAAAGGAGAATTGAATTTCATGCTGGAAGTTGGTGGGGAGTTCCTTGTGGTTGTTATCAGGTGTTTGTAGTGTATGAGAAGACCCTACCTACCTTTTTTCCCCTTTTTTCTCTTTTCTTTTTTGTTATCACCACCATTCCCAGCCACTTCGGCTTGTCCCCAGTGGCAGGTGGGATTCCTCTGTCTGGGTGTCATCAAGTCTTTGAGGTCAATGTCCTTCAGCATAGTAAGGGTCGGACACCCCCGCGCTGAAACTCCCACACCTGCCAAAAGCTCTTTCGGAAAGATGTTTGGGCTTGACTTGAAGGCTGCAAGTGATAGAGAATCTACCATGTCATTAGGCAAATCGTTCCTCCCTTTAATTAGCTTCACTTTTAATGTGCTTGGAGCGATGAGAACAGTCATTCACTTTAGGAACAGGGACACGCAGCAAGGGTCTGGAGCGGTGTCGAAGAGGAGGATGGAAAGTCGTGGAAAAGAGCTCAATCAGAGCAGAGGCATTTCTCAGCCAACCTTTAATTTGTGACAAGCAGAACAATAGAAAGAAACTAGAAGAGAACAAAAGAGAAGGAAGGGAAAAAAAGCGTTTCAGAGAGACCGTTGTTCTTTATGAATTTGGGTTGAGTTTTGTGGATACTGTTTTATGATAGAAAGCTAAAAGATGGCAAAATGCCATTTGGTGGTATCCTTGAAGTACACTTTTCAATCTTTGATTTCTAAAAAGCAGTATTTGAAATTTGGTCTAAGACCCTAAAAAAGGGGCTTGAGTGAAATGAGCCAGGTTGAAGGGAGTGCTTGACTTCAGATTTTTTTTATATTATTCTATTGAAAAAAAAAAAAACGATCTGGAGACCACAATCCAGTTTCCCACTGCTTTCCCGGTGGCCTGGGTGTGATTGCCATGAGCCCTGGGACAGAGGGAGCTTGGCCAACAGTGGTGACACATCTGGAGCCCAGCGCATGCTGCAGTAGTGGCCTTGGAGCACCTTGAGAAACTACCTGGAGAGCTGGCCCAAACCCCCAGCAGTCCTGGTGTGCCTCTAGTTTCAAAGATCTTCCCGCCAGGTCTACAGGGACTATGTGAAAAATCACTTCTGTCCTTGAATTCCTATTTCCTTGCAAACCCTGTGGCTGGGGCTCAGCCCTGGTGTAATAGACATCTGCCTGTAGTAATCTCAACACCCCTCCCCAAACCTACTTATAAAATAATGTACCTTGCACCAATTTTATCTGCGACATTGCATTAAAAAAAAAATCCATTAAAAGAAATAAAAGCAGGTGCAGCTTGGTGCTGCAAACACTCCTTCACTTTCATTCTCTCCTGTTCGTTCTCTCTCTATCCTTCACTCCCAGTGTTTGCTAGTTTGTATGATTAATTTTATCAATTTTCCTGACCTGCTTTGCCACTGAAATAAATATGACAGCTGCAGTGCTGCCTCAATTCGTTCTCTTGCCAAGTGAGCTGCTGAGATGTGTTTTCTTGTTGATCGCAGACTTTGGTAAATATCAAGTAAATAGACTGAAGAGGATTCATTTCAGCAGCTTGGGTTGTCAGGACTTCAGACCAAGAGCACATCCTTCAATGGGGAGACAAAGAAAGAAGGAGGGCTCCCGTCCCTCCCCAAAAAAGCAATCAGGAGATTCCTCTGATGCACCAAGCGCTGTCAGCTCAGCCACTAATTAGTGACACCATCGGATGTCTTGGTGGAGACTTCTAAGTCTGGGTCACAAAAAAATGAGCCCCACAGCCAAGCCAGCACACAGCGCTGTCCATGAGGCACCAGGCAGAATTTAGGCATGTTGTGCTCTGCACTCCCGCACAAGGGACTTTGGAGGTTTTCAAAGATTGGTTTTAACTCACAAGGACACCAAGGAGATAGCTGGGCATCTTCTTGTGTCTTTTTAGTCTTTTGGATGCAACCATTTGACTTTTTTCACAGTTTTTTTTTGTTTCCAACAGCTATATGAGCTATAGGTTTATTTCCATAAAGAAAAGCTATTTGTCAATTTACAGCGGAGCTTCGTATCTTAAAAGACTCCGTGCATGAGTGGGAGATGGTGTCTCAAGTTCTTCCACTCTACCCAAAAGTAAACATAGCTGATGTTCATGTTCCAGTTAACTGGCACACAGTAATTACCAGTGTGAGCCCGTGGCTGGGCGCTCTGTGCACTCCTGGTCTTAGCAAAGTTGTCTGCGTTCAGGCCTTCAGCTGGCACGTGAAAGCAAAACGGGATAGGAAAAAATAGAAACTTCTAGCCTGTAAAACTGAAAAGAGAATTTGTAAATGTGACCCAGATAAACATGACGCAGGATGGCTTTCTTGAGTCAGCACAGAGCCTAAAATATCGTCTCATGCAACCTCCTCCACTTCAGTGTGTTTGAGAAGCCCCAAAATGCCACGTCAAGGGCTGGGTGGCTGCTTCCTTGCTGACAGTCCCTGCAGATGCATCCGGCTGCCAGGTGACCCACAGCTTCAGATCCCACGTGCCCTCCAGAACTGCCACGCGCTCCCGTTCCTGCAAAATGCTCCGAAGTGGTTGCACATCCCTGAGTCAAAGCTCAGCAGTTTCAAAATGGGAGCGGTGGGGGAGAAACTATAAAATACATACAAGTGAATATAAAGTTGAAGACATAGGGCTCCCCTGCTGTCCCTGCTCCAATTTCATGTAGATTGACTGTGCACCCGTGCACCTTTTAGAATTATTGTGTTATTATGATTATTAAGACAATATTTTTCATTAACGACTTGCTGCTGGAGGCTGTGGTTGCCTGGGACTTTTCATCAGAGTGTTGTTGCAGCTGGCAGCAGGGTCCCACTAGGGCTATGCAGAGACTCCTCTCTTCTCATGCTTGAAGTCTGGTAGCCTAAACTGACCAGGTGATGCCTTCTTTACCCTGTGCAGGGAAACTTAAACATCCATAAGCCCATTCAAGCCATGAAACTTGGGTCTATGACCTTAGGATAAGCTGGCAGCCCTCTGCTTGGGTCAGACTCCACCAGTCATGGAAGAATCAGAGACTGCCAGGACAGCCAATATACAGTATCTAGAGACAGTCAGGGGGACTTGACTGACTCCTGCTGGCCGCGGAGCCTCAGGAGAACTTAGGAACCAGTGGGAAGTGAGAAGCACGTGGCTAAGGCAGCCTTCCTTGGATAGGTTTATAATTACATGAGGGTGGGCAGAGTGCTGTGGTCATACTGCTGTAACTCCTTGCATGGACATGCACTGCGGCAGAAAGGTTAAACAAGAGGGCAGCTGCACGCCTGGCTTTGGACAACCACTGTGCAAGGCTCTCCTTGGAGAAGTCACTTGGCGTAGGTGTGTTTTGTGGGGAGGAGAGACTGCCTGTTGCTATTTGGAGTGGTTGGACTTTGGTGGCCACCTTGATTTGTGAGTTGCGTGACTGTTTTTGCTGACTGTGCTTTTATTCCCACAAGCTTGGTGTTGCCAAGTGCATGGCCACGCAGCCAAGGATGCATCCCAGGTCTGCCCACGGGAGCTGGCGGTGGAGCTCACACTGCTCACCGCTGCACCAGAGGTCTCTGGCCAGGCCCCAGCTCAGTGCACCTTCTCCCTGGCAAAGCCATGGGTCACCCTGTGCCCATCCCACCGCAGAGCCAACGTGCTGCTGGTACTGGAGCAGGCTGCGGCCTCGGGCAAGCAGGTATGAGACCCTGAGCGCCTGGGGAGCAAAAATGACCCCCAGGGAAAGGAAAAGGAGCAGCGCTTGCCTCCTGCCTGCCAAGATGGTCACAAGTCTGGTGGTGTTGACTGGGCGTATTTTTTACAGAGGCAGCTCACCTTGGTCTAGGAAAGAGCGCACGCGGCAGCAGATTGCCATCAATTCAGATACCCCCCTCCCCTCTTTTCAAGGACTTCTGAGAGCAAAAGGCTTGTGGCTACAGAGATTTACACCCCCTCGGCAAGGGTTAACCTCATCTCGCAGCCACTATTGTCTCAGGACAACTTGTCAGTCTATGAGAACGTGCCGTAATGGATTTGAAGTGGATTGCTCAGCCCACGGAGAGGGTGATGCTGTATTTATTGAATAGACATTAAAAAGAACATTTCTCAATTTCTCAGCACTGAACTCGAGGTCAATGGATCTTTTTGGCACTGACATGCTGAGTCAACTCCTAGCTAAAGCTTTTAGAAGGACCAGGGTTAGATGGAAGGATTAGACTCTGTCTTTAACGTTTCCCTGGCAAAATGGTTGGGTCCTAAATCATTTATGTTGCTTTGCGGTGCTTTGCTTGGCCTCTCCCTGTTACCTTGGGGAAAAAGGAAAAAAAAGAAACAACAACCTTCCCTTATTTTGTAATTGAAATGACACAGGTTGATTATTTGTGCTGTACTGGGCCATGATGAGGTTGATAAAAAGTGAGTTGGGCTCCCAAAATCTCTGGACTGTTGGGTCTGGGCACAGTTGCAGAGAGGGTTGCAAAGCCTATTCCTATGAGAGAAAAAATAAATAAATAAAAAGGCTTTGCAAAGAGGTGAGGCATCCCTGCACCAGCCACAGATGCCCATTGAGAGCATGCGGCTCACTGCATGCTAGCGAATTCCTCCTGCCCCAGTGCTCGTCATCACCCTCATCATGCTGAGCAGCGCGCTGGTGACACCAGTCCTCATGGAGGCTGCTGCCTTGGTGGTCACTCGGGAGCTCACTAGTGTGTAGGAGCCTGGATTTGACCCCGTCCCTGTCTGTTACGCAGGCTCCAGGCCACATCATTGAGCATCGGTGGGAGTCTTGCCCGTATGGTGGGTACCGGGTAGGAGCTGGGTCTGTTCAGCACACAGGGGCTGGAGTCATTTGTTGGGAGGCCAGGATGTTTATTCTGCTGCGCCAGGGCAGGTCTGGAGGAATCCACCGAACGCGATAGACATCTTCCTAGATAAGGCTGGATTCTGACCTCCTTGTTATCACACTAATTGCATTCATTTCCCAGTGATTTTGTTGAGGCAATGAGCATTATGCTAAGGGCAGCCCTGGGCCTTGCTGGAGCTGCTGAAGTTTTATTCCCTGCAGAGGCCGGCCCTGGCTGCACATACAGAGGGGTGTCCAGGGGGGCTGCAGGCACATCTGGGCATGCTTGTCCAGCCTTCCCATGGCAGAAAGCCTGCGGAAAGGGGGATTTTGCACAGGATAAGGAGGCTGGAAGCAGTGGGCGATGCTTGTGCTGTGTATTCCTTGTCAATCAAGCTCTCTTCATCAGTGAGTGGCCTGGCTCCAGCATCGATCCCTTTCCCTCCTGGGGAGAACCAGGAGGAGCACGGAGAGTGGTGAAGGAGAGCGCAGGTTCTCCTCCAGCACGGGAGGAACATTGGGCCCCTGTTGCCCACCCCGGGTGCCCTTCCCCTGCCAGCAGCCAGCCTCGTGCTCCCCGGGAGCTCGCAGGTGGCCCCAGCGCCGCAGGCGCTGCCACCAGCGTGGCACACTTTGCCCCGGCCCCTTCTCACGCCAAACCCCCACGGTAGCCAACATTTACCTGGGAAAGGCCTACGTTTTGGGGCCTTCTGGTAGCAGTGTAACAAATAAAATGCAATCCTCCTGTATCATAAAGTCCAATAAAAATGAAACTGAACATCCACTTTGCAGACAGCAAGTATACTGTAAATTTATGAGATCATATCTCGTGGAGGACAGGGTAGTTAAGGGGGGAAGGAAGGGGCTGGCAAAAATGGGAGAGAGCGGCCAAGGGGTAGTAAATATGTTTTCAATAATGAAGAGGCCCGATTACCCTCTTTGCAATAAAAATGTGCGCAAGGCAGAGGCTGCCGTAAAAATTACTCCTGAGCAGCCGGGTGTATTTGCACCTTGTCATCTTGTCAGCTCCACGCAAACCCGCCAGGCCGGCGTGGGCTGCTCCGTGGCGCGCTGGCCCAGGTGGCCAGGCTGCCCTTGTGCAGCGGCCACTCCGGTTACTGCCCCCTCTTCCCCTCACCCTGGTCCCATCCTCTGTCCTCTGCTGCCCTGCCAAAATGCCCGTAACCATGGCAACCAGCGTGGCGGCAGAGCGCAGGGATGCGGGGACGGAGCGGGGCGCTGGGCCCGGGGGGCCGAGCGAGGGCACGCGGCACCGCAGGCGGCTCTTGGCTTTCTGCAGAGCAGCCCTGGACGCGGCCTGGCGCCCCAGGCCCATCCTTAGGTGGCATTTCTCCGTTTTGGAGGGGAAAGCTGTGTGTGCCGTGTGGTGTCCAGGGCATGTCTACAGCACACGGTGCTCTTGGGTCTTGTGTATTTAAAGCAAGAAGTGTTTTATTGCATGTCAGCACCAAACAGAACAAGGCCCGAGGCCTCACTTCTATGAAAGTGCTTTATCAAAAGGTGTGGATTTAAACTGATTTAAATGAGGGGATGTAAACAGCAGAAGAGCAGCTGCAAGTCGTTTGAGCATCAGTTTGAGCTATCCTCAAATAAACCAGCGTTGGGCCCAGAAGAAAGCAATTACACAGGGGCTTAACTAAGCTGATTTAACAAAGCTGCAGTAATTAAACCTCATACACTTAAGGCTGGGGATTCAGTTCTGAGTGCTATCAAGAGCCTCTCTTTAAAGGTAAATCTTCCTGGTATAAGCACTGGTTTTTAGATCAGTGTCATTAGATGATGATTCTCCTTTTCCTGTCTCTTGGCTTAGGTATCCTTGTCCCTGCAGGGACTGGCGAAGCTAGCAAGGATTTTATTTTCTTTATTTATTTATCTATTTATTTATTTTTCAGAGCAAATCTAGAACAGCATAAAACCCCCTGGTCTGGGTGCTTTCTGCCTTAGGGTGTGGACCCTAATCCACGTTAACAGAGGAATCAGTGGGTACTTTATTGCTACGAGCAGTCTCCCAAGTTGATCTAGCAGCCTTGACAGTGCACAACCTCGATGCAGAGCCTGCTGAAACTCAGGGAGCAATTTTTTGTGCCTTCAGGGGCTGCCGAGGCAGGGGGTAAGCTGGGTGCAGCCCTGTTCAGCGTGGAGGCAGCCAGGGATGGGTGCTCCCCTGCCGAGACAGACCGTTCTCCAGACCACTGCCTCTGAGTCATCATTGCAAGAATCATGGATCTTAAGATTGAAAGAAAGAAGTGTAACTTGACCTCTTCTACTCAAAACAAGGGGAAGGGTGGCCTAAGAAAGAGCAGAGGAGGCTGTTGCATCAGATAGTTAAATGTAAGATGAATGGGAGGGGAATGGGGAATCTGGGGCTTTGGCTTCTAACAAAGTAACAGAATTCAACTAGCGCAATAAGTCATATTCTAAAGCATTAAAGGGATATAGCTGCAACGGGGAAGTTAGACACAGGTAAGATTCCCTTCTGCCCCTGGGAAGCTGAATTCAGGGAGAAGATGCTAAAGACAGCCAGGCAAAAGTTATTTGCAAGTACAGTTCAACTACAGTGGGCTTTGACAAAGATAGAAAGGGAGTGTGGATCTAAGACCTGAGAAAGAAGGCTAGAGGAAAGGAAGAAGTAGGTCAGGTCATTAAAATCAAGTAAAAAAGTACAGCACGTGCATGCAGAGACAAGATCAGAAAAGCCAAGGTGCATGGGGAGATGCAATTAGCAAGGGATGTCAAGTGTAACAAGAGATGGCTCTAGAAGCACGCGCCAGCAGTAGCACCACAACTGCCAAAGTGGTGGTTTGGCGCTTTGGGAGCAGCAAAGGAAGCGGCACGCCATGTCAAGGAAGTGCTTGGTGCCTTCGGCATCTTTGTCTTCCCTTAAGAAGGTCGGTTGGGATCCTGGTTAATGGTGGTGACAAAGGATGAGACTCAGCAGTGGAAGACAGAGTTCACATGTGACTTAGGTGCATTATTTTCCACATGCAGGTCCTGGAAAGACACTGGCACTATTAGTCAAGCCTCTGGATACCGGGGAGAAAACAAGCGAATGAGAACAGCATATACGGGTAACTCCAAACAAATTGTGTCCATGGGGTAGGATCTCCTTCTGCTATGGTGCAGCAGGCCTTGGAGTGGGAAGGGAAACACCGGAGGCTGCAGGCCCTGAGCTGACTGAAGAGTTAGAGGGGTAGGAGACAGTGGTCTAGATGCCAGTGGCTTTGAAAACAACAAGAAATCCAAACTTAAAGAGTATTTTTCAGTGGCTTGCTGTGACACTCAAAGGCTGTGTTGAGTAAGCATCCACCATCCAGGAATCTCCCTGCTATACCAGGGTTTTTTTTTTTTTTTTCCCCCCTATATTCTTATTAATGACCCAGGGTTGGAAAGGAGAACTAAGATTATATTTCCAGAGACCACCTACCTAGGAGAGACAGGTAGTAGTTTGGAGACAATTGGAATCCAAAATAACCCAAATAAAGTGGAGGTGGTCTTGGAGAAAAAGCTTTGCCTGGGGCAAGTGTTTGCCAGAAGGTGCTGCTGTCATCTAGATGGGCAGAATGAGATGGTAGTGGACTTAAGAAGGGATAATTCCTAGAGGGAGGCTGGCTAAAAGAGAAAGGCATTAAGGGAAAGGCATGTGAGAACAGATGTGATAGGTCTGCTCAGTGAGCAAACAGGATATAGAGGGTGAATCAGATATTCCCATTTGCGCATTCTTCATTTGACAAATGTTGGCCACTACAACTTGCACAAAAGGTGAAATGTCTTCTGCTTGTACAAGGAAATATTCTTAATATTCCGTACACAATGTTCTTGAACTATGAAAACTTGCTGCAAGGTCACATAGAAATATGGAAGGTTATGTTTCTTTTAAGATTGCAAAAACTTGAGGGGAAAGAAAAATCTGGCTCTTACACATCCTCTTTCATGGTCATGTAAAACAGGAGCAAGTCCACTGAAGCTGATGGAAATGTTGCTATATAAATTCAGGTTTGGTAAAAGGAGTGAGCGTCCCTTTGGAGAAATCCCAACAGCAAGCTTGTGGAGGCTAGGGGATGTATCCTCAATTGGTAAGTCATTCAAAAACTGCACATGGTAAGTTTCTGCTTTCCTCTGGAGTTCATACAGGCTTCACAAAACATCCCCACTAGGTGCTGGGCATGGTGTCTGTGTGCTTGTTTTGGCCCCACTGGAGGAAAAAATAAAATCTTATGAAAATACCTGTTTGGTGCAATACTGAGGCTGGTTAACTTTTGGAGGTGCAACCTCTGGGATGATAATTTGAAGAGAGAAAAAAAAAATCCTCCTGACCCTTCTGAAGCATGCTGAGCTATGGAGGATATCTGTGCCAAATGTGTTCGCGCAAATGCAGTTTTCGGAGGGAAGGAGGGGTTTGGTTAGTAACTGACCCCTTTACCTGGCTCCACCCCTCCTGTCGCTCACATGGATGCAGCAGGGCTGCAGCTTCTGGTTGCAGCGGGAGCTTGGGGTGTTTGCATGGGCCTGTGTGTGGGGGCCCTCCCTTCTCGTGGTGCACCAGGCCTGGAGAGGCCTTGGCCACTGCTGGGGCTTCTGGTGTATTCTGGTGGACTGAAGGAGACTCCGGCCCCTGCCGGAGAGCAGGGGGCTGTGTGGCCGAGCCCAGAGAAGCCATTTTCACCAGGACCCAATTATGCCTGTTGCTGGGAGAACATTTAGTTCCCAAGCTCAATAAATCAAGTGCAGCTGGGGGGTGGAGCTGTGTCTTATCTCGCGCCGTGTGCAGAAGTTTGAACAGCAGAACAAATGATTTGATCGTGTTTTTATGGTGCTTCTCCCCCTCCCTCCTATCAGGGAACTATAAAACAGAGCTAATCTGCACTTCTCCCCCATTTTAATGGCGCTTCCCGGCCACCTGAATGCTCTCGCCTTGTGGAGAAAATGCCCTCCACGCTCGGGGCGCGGGGAGGCGGCGCGCGCACCGGCTGCCTGCGCAGCTGCCTGCCGTCCCCGCCGCTGCCTTCCCCGAGGTAATAATTTACTCGGATGCTAATTGGGCCATCCGCAGAGTGAATTAAAAGGACGTTCTCCGCCGGCTCGGGAGCTGTGGGAATCCTGTGGCTGTGCCCAAAGGGTAATGAGGAATTGCGTGGAAAACTAACCCTCCCCCTGTTTGCGGGGAAGTTAAATGGCAAGTGCTGAGGAAAAGTGGCCGTCGTGTTTCATGTTTCAGGCCTGGAGTGGGAGCCCAAGGCTCTGAGAAGCTCTTTGTTGGAGGCAGAAACAGGAACAGTGTCAGGCTGCAGAATCTTACTTTCATTAAGAAGATTGGTTATTTCTTTTCCTTTCTTTTTTCTTTTTTTTTCCTCTCCTCTTCATTATAGCAAAATTAAACAACTGTTTGCAACTGGCTCAGTTCAACCCACAAAAAAGCCAACTGCAGATGTTCAGTGCTGGGGAAAGGCTTTATCCCCATGTTCCTCTTATTTCCCCATTTTCTTAAAAAAGCCATTACCTACTGCTGGTTTAAGCCAGGGCTTCTGATTTTGCTGTGAGGGAGTGAGTGTGGGGGGAGACCTTTAAAATCCAGTATTTTCATGTTGCTTGGAGTGCTTTTTTTTTTTTTAAGGCTCCACACTTTTTGATTAAAAAGACATCAAGGGGCCCTGGCTGTCAGGGGAAGCTCCCTCTACGGGTGATGGTGAGGTAGCGTTGCTGTGGCTTGGCATGAGCATCCCACACTTCTGCACTGTGAAACTAGAGGGAAACTCCTAAATGAACTTTTTTCCCTTCCCTCCCCCTGAAAGGAATGGAAAATGGAAAGGAATGGAAAAGCAGTCACAGGAGTCTCCATTTCAGCAGCTGCAGATGCAGTGTGATCACCTTGGTGTAGCAGGTGAGCGTGCCCAGCGTGGCCTGGGATGTGGTCCGCACAAATGCGGAGCACAAGGACAGCCTGTGTCACGCAGAGTTCTCCCCTCATTGCTGCTTTTGACCAGCTGTTTTCTTCTCTTGAAACCAAAGCTGGCTCTGGGATGGTCTTCACGGTCAGTGCGTCCTCCTGACCAGTTGCATCTGAATGGAAATCTGCATTTTTTTTTAAGGCTAAAAGCAGCAAGCTGACCCATCTGACAGCTTAAGCTGACCTTTAATAATAATAATAAGGTTTCTGTGCTGTAACACTTGGAAAAGGTTGAGTTTTGGTGCTTCCCAGGAAAAAAACCTAAAGCTGTTTGCATGTTTTCCTCTTCCACTTCCACGATGTCAGCTCTGTCCCGCTGGCTGACAAGCTCTGGAAAGGGCTCCTGTTGCTTGGATCCACTGGTGACTGCTGCCATGTGCTTGTTTTGACTCTTTAGACAAAATTTAACAAATGCACCTGGAAGATTCAGACTTTCCTGCTTCCAGTGCTAAGGTAAGCTCTCTGCAGGGGTAGTTATTTGCTAGGTGATAAGGGAAAATGTTAAATATTGATCTCATTGGTATGCTTTTTGCTTGAAGTTGATATGAAAAGTTGAAATTTTACAACAGCTGAACAGAATAGGTCTAAAATGTTGGAGAGAGATTTTGGTTCTGAAATACTGGCTTATCCTTAGAGCAGGTTCAGTGTGAAGGAGGGAAGGTTTTTCTTGCAGCTCTGGAACTTTGCTGTGAAAATTCTCTGCTTTCCTGTCCCAGAGGGAAGGTGGCCTCTTGAGTCTCAACTCTGCATCTGCAAAACCCCGCAATGAGTTGAAGTAAAAGACTTGGTGAGGTGTGTTTGTTTTGTGTTGTTGCTGTTTGTTTGTTTTTTCCTTTTTGGATTTGATCCCTTAAAGAAGTTACAGGTTTATAGGCTTGTCTGTACTAGAGAGAAAAGTTGATCAGGAGAATATACCAACTGTTTTCCTTCTCTGAGGCAGGTTTCCTCTACATAAGTCAGCAACACTGTGGACTGAATTGATGCTCGCTGGGATAGGGCATGTCATTGAGTAGAGGCTGCTTGGGAGGCTCAAATATGTAACCGACAGCTCAATTTTTCCAAGTTAGTGAGATGTTGGACAAATAACACCAAAAAGTAGAAGGAATAGTTAGATCCCAATTCACTCCCAATTCCCCTGCCTGGCTAGAGTGAAAGGTGGCTTCTTCCCTTGATATTTCACCCTAGTGCTTCAGGGTCGGTTAGAGAGTTGAGCGACCTGAGGAAATAGTGAACTGAGTGACCCAAGTGATTACGGAGCGTGGTGGCCCTGGGTGCAAGTCTCTGCTGTCCTGGCTCCTGCGTTCCTGCCCCAGAGAGAAAGTGATGGGAGGAACGGGCTGGCATGAGGTGCCTGAGCTTGAAAATGTCCCTGACAGCTTTGCAAAGCTGAGTTATGTGGAGAAGTCACGTTAATGTACAGTCAGCAAGAAAGGAGAAATATCGTCGTAGGGAGATCTGTATTTTTCTCCATTGAGTAAAATATTGTGTAATTTTATCTAGTTACTATAAAACAGCTTATACTCCCTGTTTATAAAAGAAAGGGAGGGGGAAAAGAGAAACATATTTCAGTTCCTCTACTGACAGGTTATGGAGGAAAAATAGGTGTTTCTTCTGCATTTAATATTTCAAATCAAGTAGACCCCAAAGAAAAAGGAGCAATTAGCTACAAGTACCAACAACATGTTCCTTGCATCTTTCTTTGTGGATTCAGCTACCACGAATCAATTTCAGGTAGTCAGTTGTGTTACATCTTTTAGTAATAACTTCCCAGATTAAATAAGAGCAATGCAATCGCCATGTTCATCTTTCAAACTGTGAACCTTTGAGACAGGACATGTTAAGTTGTCCATGTGTGGAGCTGCATTTTTTTTCTTAATTCTGTGCAAGACTTGATCTTCCTCTCCAGGTGATGACAGATAACCTGAGCATCTTCCACCTCACATCTCCTGCATCTCCTTGCCATCGTGGCTTGGGCTCTTGCTGTCTAAATAACCCAGCCTGTAAAACAAGAGGAGTTATTCGAATCCTAACTAGGACACAGGGCTCCTCGCTCGCTGCCTCTCTAAATAGCCAGCACCCCAGCTGACAAGCATCCTGTGACTAACTCTTCTAGACTGGATTTCTCCAAGGGAGGACCAGCGCTTAATTCGGCTGACTCTGCGCTCTGCGGGAGTCCTCATCCATGCCAGCTTGAGTCCTAGCAAAAACCCATCATCATTAGTCCTAGAAAGGAACAGCTCGAGTATTCTCCACCCCCCATTTACAGAGGCTGGATGTACTGCGTGTTCCCACAGACCAAATTTCCCCTGGTAGGCTCAATTACAGCAATCGGCCTTCACGCTCTTTTCAGTGGTGTTTTTGCCACTGACTTTCTTGGGCCAGCGTGTTGTGCTTGGGAAAGCAGCTTTCCTGTGGGTGCTGGTGTGAGGATGCTGCTGCTTGTTCAGCTGTGTGTGCCCTGGGGTCAGCCCGTGACTCAGCTGCTGCAGGGGGCAATTTGGGCTCTCTGTGGGCACAGGGGCACGTGCATGGGTGTGATCTGAGACCTGGCAGTAGCGTCAGCCCTAGGTGTCCACCACAGCCAGCTCCCTTGCTGACTGCCTGGGAGGCCTTGGGCACTTGCTTTCCCCCTTGCCTATTTAAGTCCCTCTGGAGCAGGGGTTGTCTTTGCTGGTTGATGTTGAGGACCAGTGCAAATGCACTAGTTTGGCTGCTTCAAGCTGGGCTGCGAATGTCCCACTCTTAGTGCGTCTTGAATCCTCCGAGATGGGTGAGTGTGGTGGACAGCAGGTGTCTTTGGGCTGAGTGTGCAAACAGGCTGGGGGACCTGCTCAAGGGATGGCTGCAACCTCCGCTCCAGACATATCCGCATTGCCCTGGATGCTTCCTTTGACAGTGTGATTGCAGCAAAATGCCAAGCGTATGCCCCGATTCGGCAGGGTCTCAGCTCCAGCTTGCAGCAGCCCTGCTCTGCTGCAAGCCAAGGCTGTGGCCGGCAAGGATCAGGCCAGTGTGCATTTCTCTTTGCTCACACATTGGCAGCCTCTCAATGAATAAGCCACTAGAAAACAAATCTGGAGCAGCCCTCGGCTGCGGTGGCCAGACCTCGTCTGTTAACTGGGCTGAAGAGTACCAGCTGCTCTGCTTCTGCCCTGGGGAAGAGAGGCCCTTCTGCTGCAGTCTGGGGACTAGAAATGAGCCTGAACCAGCCCGCTTCAGACCGTGGAGGGCTTTGGACTCCAGCTTTGGATCCAAATCCAAATTTCATGGCTGTACACGCTGTCTGCTCTGGGCCTGAACCAATGTCTCAGTTCCAAATACCACCCTGCTCGGAGAAGACGAGGAACGTTGTGGCGCCAAACTTGTTTCCGTCCGTGGGGAGACCTGGCTGTATACGGTGCAGCTCGGAGGTGCTCTCACGTGGGTGTCCCTGGGTGCCTTGCTGCAGGATAAGGTCTTGGGAAAGGACATGCTGTCTTAGATCCTTTGGGGCATTAACCATGACCCATCCCTGGAAAGGGCCAGACCCCTGAAAACATCTTGCTCTCTGTTTTCTGGTGGTGTCTGTGCAGTACCAGTGTAATGCTGCTACGTAAACCGTGGCTGTGGTCAAGGCAGGCTGACTTCTGCTGCTTAAAAAGAAAGAGATCTTGATCGTAACAGGGAAAGCCTTGGTAGAAATAATTTATTTTCCAATTTTATCAAAATCTCACCAGGTTTGCCTCTTCAAAAAGTGTCCTGCCTTGCTAGAGGTCAAAAATACCACGGAGAAAGCTATACTTGTGCCACCAGGAACTCTCTCTACGCTTCTCTATGGGGAAGCTTTGGGCTCAATGTTTGCAGTGACTTTGTCATGGGTTGTGGCTTTCTTGCCCTTTTCTGCAGTGGCTGCAGTGGTCCCCAGCCTTCACTGGCTAGTGGGCAGTGATGAGCAGCAGGAAATCGTGGCTGTATTGCAACATCCCCGTCTTTCCCTCGCAGCCTGAGGACTTGGTAGCCCCTGGACAGAGTGGGAGCAGTGAGCCCTGGATGAATGTGCTGCTGATGTAGTGCAGAATCTTGGGATTGTGACAGGGGATGAATTGACCAGGAGCCCGAGGGATCCCCAGTGCCACGTGACCCCAGCAGAACCATGGAAGATGACTCTGTCCCATGAGGGAGGTGGCCCCATCAGAGGAGTCCTGCCCCTACCAGAGGGGCTGAGCTGCCCGATTTGTGCTGCATGCAGCAAGCCTGTGAAACTGTCCACATCCAGCTGCTGTTGGGTGAGGCTTTTGAGCCCACAACTTGGGCTCTCTGGAAGGGGAGGAAAAGTCTGCTTGGGACTCTGTGTTTCTAGGCAGGTTGTAGCTGGGCACAACCGTGGCCACAGGTGGACTGACATCTGATGGGCTGTCACCTAAGACCTCCTCAGAGCCGCTGTGGCTCTCTGCAAAACAAGAGCAGCAGGATAAATGCCCTGTACCCTGGCTCAGGGCTGTAAGTGACTAAGAGCTTGAGATGCCCAAGAGGTGTCAATGTGGGTTTATTCTGCCCATAGCACTGTCCCGGTGCGCCAGCAGTGAGGAGAACAGACAAGCACAAGGCTAGTAGCATCCTTGAAAAGTAGGAGCCCGTGTTCCCTGGATAAATCAGTGCTCAGCTCTAACCCTGTTGCTGTCTCCTACCTCTTCTCGCTTCCTAGGATTCCCCTCCTGAAGCCGCCTCAACCTGCTGTGGCACCTTCTGTCAAATGCTTCACACGTTTGTCACCAAAATGTTTTGGCAGCAGCAGCATCTCTAGGTTTTGACATAATCCCGACAGGAGACTTTCTCAATTATTACTAATGGAACATTATGCTCCTCTTTGGGAACTCCTGCATGAATAAAAAGGGTCATTAATGACATCTGCGCCGAGCCCGGAAATTATTAGTCAATGCTGATACAGTTTTATTTTATTATTTTTTTTAATTTTTACATATATATTTTAGCTCTTGGTAATTTCCCACCTTGCCTCCCACCCCCTTCTCCAAAGTCTTCTGTGCAAGCTGGAGCTGAGCTGGGTTATTGTCAGCGTTCTCACTCTTGTGCAGGTAAATGCTACTCCCCTCCTACCTTTCCTTCCCTTTTATTCCCTCCTGACTTCTTTAAATACCGCAGCTCCTGTTTTGGTCCCAAAGGATCCTGTCGCACCTTTTCCTGTGCTTCATTGTATTGCTGTTGAAACTCAAATTCTTCTTAGACTTGGAGACGCTGCTCTTGCCATGGTCCTGCCAAGGCAGTGCTGGAAGGGAAGCTATAGGTGTCCTGCCCATGACCATGAGTGTGGCATGTCCCCCGGTGCAGGAGCTGGTGACACAAGGGAAGCAGCAGCATTGGCTTCATTTGGGGCCTTGGTGTTTCAATAAACTGTATTTTCTTTTTGTTCTTCTGCAGATACTCAGTTCCATCAGCTCAATACTCCTAAAAATGGCCTGAAGTAGGTTCCCCTCTGTCCCAAAAAAATGATGTAGTGATCGGAGAAACTGCTATTTTCCAAGACACTGGCCCCAGGCAGTGAGCCCTTATCCTGCTGGGAAAGGGAATACTTCGGACTGGGAGTGCAAGGGACTGACCGTGAGCGCTTCTCCGGCAGTCTCCGAGACCGGATGCCTCCCCTTCCCTCCTCAGAAGGGCTGGATGCCATGGAAAAGTCTTTCTCTAAAGAGAGAAGGTTCAGAGGAAGGGAAGGATTTACTTTCAGGCCAGCTCTCCTCCTTCCTGGCAAATGTTTCCTATCAAATGAGTCATTTTCTGATCTGGCTGCCCTTTGATTTCCCAACCCAGCTTCCACTAGTTAGGAACACTGGAACCCCTGGATTTGAAGCCTCATTGCACCAGGTTTCCTACAGAGACATGACAAAAAGAATTTCTCTCCTGAACCATACCCAAGGAGTCTGGAAGTCATGGCCTCTGAGGAGGTGACTCTTGCAGGATTCCTCATGGAAGGAGCAGGCTGGAAGCTGCATCTACCCATGGGCTGGGCAATTTCCCTGTGTCTTCATTGCAGTACAAAAACCTTGGCATAAGCTGCCAATGGCAGTAGCATGTGTGGTAGAACAAAACCAGTGCCAGCAGATGTGACTTTTTTTTTTTTTTTTTTTTTTTTTTAAGAAGGAAGGGAGAGGACTGAGTTGTGTTAGGCTTTCTGAGGTTCTTTCAGGGCCTGTGAAACAGCACTAAGCTTATTTTTATCTTCTGGACAGTCAATTGGCTGCAGAGGAAGTGAAAATGGTGCGAGTATGACCTGTCTGGAAACTGTCTGATTAAACAAAGCTTCAGTGGAGCTTGGTTCTTGGGTACCAAAGATGATGGTGACCAGCATCTTGGCTGCGTCGTCACCAACAGGCAGAGCACTGAACCCCACCATCCACGTGAACAGCAGCATGGAGGCTGCTGTGTTAGCAGGAAAATCCAGCAGCCAGGATCTTGGTTTTATAACTTGCCTCAAAGGTGGTGCCTTCAGCCGCAGAGGGACCCTGGCCCAGTGGCACCCCAGCTCTGAACATCCCACCTCCACGGTGAGTGTCTCTAACGCTGTTACGTCCAAGAACCTGCCCCAGGACACAGTGGTGTTGGGCTGGCTCAGGAAGGCACCCACAAGACAAAAGCCCCCCCTGGCACCCGGAGGGGACATGTGAATGTCCCCTCCATGTGATACCAGGAGCCCAGACTTGTCGCTGAGTCCCTGTGTGTCCCTGGGGAAGGCTGAGCAGGGATCGCCAGCCCTGTTTTGAACCTGGCACTTGGGGGTAAAAGGTCCATGCAGTAACTCTAAAAAGAAAACTGCAACAAGAAATAGACTCCTTTAAAAAAAAGTCCCTTGGAGAAAAGATATTTCAACCCCTTTTTGATTTATGAGCTACTATAGGATATTGAGACATTATTTACAATCGATATATGCTCCTGCAAGACTCCCGCTGGAGCCATAGCCCGTGCCTGTTAGAGTGGAGACTGGTCAGCGTGCTCCAGTGGAAGTGCCAGCCATGTCCTCCTGGAACAGGCTATAAAGCCGGACGCAGCTGTATATCTTTCAGAAAATGGACCTGGTTACACATGTCTTTGGGCAGCTGACACGGGGATATAGTTTAGGGCTAAGACAGCAGTTCAGTAGCAGAAATCAGCATTCCTCAACCTTGCCAATAACAAAATCTCTTGCGCAACGTACTGAGATCTGTGGCCTTAAAGGTGTAAAATGGAGTTGTTCAGTTGACTTATAATGGAACTGGGCCAATTTTGAAGCAAGGGTTGGATTTTATTCTGGGATTTTTATCTTTAAAGGGGGATTTGCAAACACTTTAAGGGGGGGAAAAATTCATTCAGCGTAAAATTGTGTCCTGGCCAAATTCCAGTTTGGGTAATTACATTCTCTTTCTTTAGTGGCTGCAGGACAAAGGGCCATTCATCACGCTCTAAACTGCTGCAAAGAGCTCCCGTGTTCCACCAAGAAGTGGCTGCATTTGAATCGAAGCGAGAAAGTTTTTTCCCTGTGAGCTAGGCTGCTCCGAAGAGTAATGGAGCTTGCTGCTATTTTAGGATCCTTTTGGGTGAGATGTAGGGGCAAGAACATTGTCATGTGCCAGTCGGTCTCCAGCAAATTTGGGCAAGCAGTACATTCAGCAAAATAGATTCCTTCCAGCCTCTCGTGGCTTTTCTTTCACCTCAAGGACATGCTTTGCTTTGCAAAATGCCATTGGAGCTCAGAGGATCTTGCTAGAGCAGAGGGAGCCAGATTCTCCTTGCTGCAAATTTTCCATTTTGGCAAAACCTACAGGCAAGTGAGGGGGTTGCGTACTGCTGAGCAGGACTTAAGGACTTTGGGCTTCATGCCCCAAAGGGCAGGAGCACTCTGCTTTCCTCCGCCCAGGCCTCCAGCCCTGGATCTCCCCTGGGCAGCCAGGGAAGAAACATTTGCACCCTTTCCTGCCCTTCCTAACTCAGGGAAGGGGTGCACCTATCTAGTGCACCACAGTGTTTAGGAAAAGTAATCAAGCCATAAAGCAATAGAGCATCCCTTATCTACCTGATGTCACTCTTTGCAACAACTCTCTGTCTTTTAAAGCAGAGCAAGGCCTCCTAAGTCCCGGTAATTGCAGCCTCAAGGATCAGTACAGGCTGTATGAGGAGAGAACAGAGACATGGGGTGAGGGGACAGGCTGGCAGGAGCGTGTCTGCTTGCCACCCATGAGCTGACCTGTTGGGGAGCATCTTTGGCCTATGTGCCTGGAGAGTGCCCCTTTAAAGCAATTTGTAGACTGTTATCCTTTATCATTAACCTAATTAGTGTAATTGCCGCCATTTATGTAATGAGTATAAATACTGGAGGAATCCCATAATTAGAAGATGTAATTAGGTAATTAATAGATGACATGGTAACAAAAATCCAGGGGAAATTTTGCAAGGTGGACACTGTGTGTGTGTTTGTGTCTGTGTGGACACGACTATTCACACGTGTTGGTCCTGCCAAGTTTGTGGCAGATGTGCTCTAGAGTTGGGTCAGTTATGCTTGATCTTCTTTATATTACACTAGCAACATAAAGGGACCTTCAGGTGACAAGGAAGGCCTGTGAGATGTGTATAATCTTGCAGAGGGGCTGTGGAGAGCCCTGCCTCGCGTTGCGTACAGGGGATAGCAGAGGTATCGCTCTTGCTTTGCCGTATAGGCGCTCTGTGCCTTCAGATCCTGCAAGGAGCTGAATATGCCAGAGCTCTGAGACCTTCCCAGGCCTGACCTGGAAGGTGGCTTGAAGTTGTGTTTCTGTGATGCTTCTTTAGGTGTCCTGATAGCCTGAAAGTCAGTCGTAGACATGTATCCTGCCTGACAGCAGGAAAGAAGAGGATGCCCGGGTTTGTGCTCAGCTGCATTATGGAGTCTTGTTTTAGATCTCTTATTTGTCTGGCTTAGAAAAGTGGTGCTGGTTGAAGGGATCATCAGGCTGAGATTTACGGACATTTTTCCCCAAATGAGGCTCCGAACATGCAAGGAGGATGTTGACTTTGAAATGTCAGTGCACCAGCCAGGTCATCTGTGACCTTTCAGCTGCCAGATTGCACTCGTCTAAACCAAGGCCCATCTAATTCTTCAAAAAGTAAATAAATAAAGAAAGAAATAAATAAAAATCCCACAGAAGATGAGTTTGCTGCTGCTCCTCGCAGAGTGGCGGGGCGCCGGGATCGGGGCAGGCGGGAGGTCTCGTGGCCTGGGCCTGCCCCGTGGCACCGAGAGGTGCTGGGGCAGGTTGTGCCTCCGCGAGCTCCGCGTGACGTGAGCGCTGCCGCGCGCCGAGCGGGGAGCTTGGCCTGAAGGGAGCCGGGGGGCTCTGGTGGGGCTGCTAGGAAGGGGAATAACTGCCCCGTGTCTTGGCTGTGTGATTTCTCCTTTGGAGAGAGCCCTGGGCTCTCTACACGCTCTCTCCATGATGATTAATCAACACTGGCTTATTGTAAAAAGGCATCAACCTTGTGGCTTTTACTCTTGGCCTCTTCTCCTCCCTTTTGACATGTGTCCTCTGCAGGGCTTGAGCCCTCTTGGGCTCTTCAGAGGCTCATGGCAGCCGGCGAGAAGTCACCCCAGGGCCTTCAGCACTAAAAACACCGGCCTGTGCGCGAGGCCGGAGGGGAGTTTGCGCAGGCACCGGGTGGTCAAAGGCTGCAGAGTCCCCAGGACCAGCAGCTAGAGGGAGATATGCCCTCACACTCAGGGCCACTCGTGTCTTTGCCATTGGTTTCCTTCGCAACACCCCAGAAGCTTCCCCGTGCTTAGGGTCCCTGTAACGACCTGCCTTAATGCGGGCTTCATTGCGTGGCATAAGTCATTCCTGGGATCAAAGGCTTCTCAAATGGCTCCTGCTGGATTTTTTGCCAAACAATTTCTTAGTCCATGTCTACATGGGAAGTTGTACCAGGAAGGCGCTGTCTAGACATTTTAATTCCAGTATGAAAAGGACCTTTTTCCCTTTAGCTTAAATTCTCTTGCAAGCAGCATTCACAAATGCAAGGCTTGTTTTAGCGGTAAAGAGCATCCCTGTAGCAGCATGTTTGGATCTGTTTGAATTTCCAGCCTGGACTGCATCAAAACCTGCTTTGCCCTGAGGCCGGGGTTTCTGCTCGTGCTGTGGCCCTGTCTCATGGTGTCAGAAGTGGGTTGGGGTTGGGCAGCTGCTGGGCCGGGGCTGGTGCTTGGGTACCAGAAGGAAGCGAAGGGAGATACTTCTGCATCGGGAGATGCTTTTGCCTCCTCTGCCTGATGCTGCTGTTTCTCTGCATCGGGAGCCCTCGGGAGACCCCTTCTCAGGAAGGTGCTGCCTCCCTTGGGACTGTCCCTCTGTCGGCCTGCACAGCTGGACCCTGTTGGCCCGGGGCATGGGCAGAGCTCCCCTGCAGGGCGTTTCTGCAGTTCTTCTCCTTCACCCTGCTCTGCCTCTCTCTCTTTCTTGATTCGTGGTGCCAGCCTTGTTCTAACCACCACAATGGGATGTTTCCCATGGGAGCACTGTTCAGAAAAGCCTTCTCCAGCTGAACCTCTTGTGATTCATCTAGGAAGTTGGTCTGGGAATTTATCCACTGGAATCTAAATTTGCTAGAACCATGTTGCATCTTGGTTCATTTTCCATGCAATAACTTCAGAGTCCTAAATTATCAGATCTTCAAATTTTGTTGAATTTTCTTCTTGACATTGCCTTCCAGGCTTGCAGAGCTGGGAAGAGGTGCTGTTTTCTTACCCTACAATCAAGGAGCAGGACTCCCCAAAACTGTTTGAGTGCTTGCTGATGAGGAGTAGCTGCCTTCCTCCCTTCTGGAGCACCCACGCAGGCAAGGATCATTGCCATATCTACAGGCTCATTCCTTGCCTTTGTGCTCACCAAGCACTGGAACCACAGGCAAAACATGGATTTTTTTTTTTAATTATTTTTTGGTGCTGGGTCCAAACGTCTGCCATCAGTGTAGGGTAGCTGTGCTTTGTCCCTTGCTTTTTTATGGTGAAAATGCATTTTGCGTGTACTTCTGTATCCTCTGCCTGAGTCTTGCCAAGTTTCATCTCCTTTCTGCATTTCTTGATTTCCGGGTGTATCTTCCTTTGCTGATGTCTCCCTCATCCCATCTATTTTGCTTTTACAATCTTGATGCTTAGGGTGAAAAATCCTTTTTGCTTGCGTGGTTCCAGGCTTGAATCATTTCACCTGCTTCTTGCATTCTATCTAGAGAAAAAAAAAAATCTCCCTTGTTCAAGCATTTATGTTCTCCAGTGATGTTGGGCATGTTAATAATGTCTTAGTTCTGGTCTGATTTTGTGTATGTTTCCACTGAGTTCAGGTTTCTCTATCCAGGGTGGACCTGAAGTTATTTTCTGGAGTAGCTGGCTGTTTGCCCGAGCTGGTGTCAGAGGTGGGTTCCCAAGAGCGGGCGAAGGACTGGGCACCATGAGGGCCTCATCCCGTTGGGCTCTTCCCACGGTCCCCGGGTAGCGGCGCTTGGTGTCCCACAGGGAGCAGAGCTGGGGCTGCGAGGTGGTGGGTGCCTCTGCTCCAAGGAGGGCAGCCCCGGAGGAGGAAGAGGGTGGGAAGCTTTCCCTGGGAGTTGCTCGTTACCTTCCTCTCTAAGTTTTGTCCTGATTCAAAGAAAAATGTATTTGAGGAAGTCATGTGGCTTGTGCTAGACAAGAGCATCACAACGTCGGATGATTTTTTTTCCTCCTAACTATCTCCATCTGCATATTTATTGTAAGTCAGATTGCCTGGAGTGCGTTGCTCACCCATTACCCTGTGCTACCTTGCGGTAACCTCTGCAAGAAAGTGTTTAGATAATGAAACTGCATGAACTAGTCATTAATATCTTATAGGTCAGAGTTAAGGATGTTGCATTGTGATGAAATATGTATTTCTTCCTATTTCTTAGGAAAATGGGCTTGCGAGACAGAGTAAGATTTATGATGTTCTTAATTAGTTATTTCCTAGCTTTCAAAATGTTTGGGTTTCAGAGATGATATGATAGATAATTAACTTGTTGTCACAGAGCGGCTTTTCAAGTGAAATGCTGGCTTTCAAAATATTATTTATCCCGACGTATGCGACCGTATACACGCCGCGATCCGCGCACACGTCTAGGCATGGGCGGGCGCGCGGGCGCTCCGCTCCGCGGCGTTCCCACGGGAGAGCCGCGCGGGCCTCTGCCCGGCCGCGCCGGTGCCCTGCGAAGGGGAGCGCGGCCGCCGGCGGCTGCTATTCTTGCCGTGTGTTTGTCCTTACTCTCCTGCTGGAAAGGAGACCTATAAAGGGGAAGGGAGTTGGCATTCTGCCCTACCTTTTTTTTTTTTTTTTCTCTCTACTGGTTTATGATTTAACCCCAGAGTTTCTTTTCACTTGTTTCTTTTATTAACCAGGGGTTTTGGTTACAATCAGCAGGCGCTAAATGCCTGTGTTGGCTTTATGTGCTGTGGGACTAGCCGTGCTCTCCTCCAGGCGGCCCAGCATTGAGGAGGCAGCTTTATGGGATATTGTTTTTTCTCTATTTTGTCCTAATAGCAGGAGGGGACAGAAGCCCAAGTCTGCCAAGGTCTTCTGGTAACAGCCTTTGGAAAGTCCTCCAGACCAGGCATCGTCATGACCTCCTGCTAGTAAGACGATGCTGCTGAAAGGTGGACTTTTGTGTCCTTTTTTCTCTACAACAGTAAGCCTAAACAAAGCAACTGCATCCCTCAGTGCTACATCCCTTGGGAGCACTGGAAGAGGTTAGAGGGAAACTCCAGGGAAGGCAAAGGGCAACTGTCCACTGAGTCCAATGGTCTTTGGAGGTGGTCCCTGAACCTGGGGCCATCCTGATGTCTTGCTGCTGCTGGCAGCAGGACCACTGCAGAGGGGCAAGAGGGGGCACCTGGAAGTTGAAATGATTTTTTTTTTTTAACCTTCAATTTTCATCAAAGCTTTATAAATAACAGACAAAGCCCCTGAGGAAAAACCTCCCAACCAGCTGCCTATTACAAGTACTCCAGGAAATGGGAGGCAGGGGGAGGAGGGAAGGAAGGCTAAACTGAGCGGACTTTATTTTTAACAAGGGCTATTTCAATCTGTTTTAACCTGTGTGTGGAGGGAGGGGGAGGAAAAAGCCCAGGTCATGAGAAACTCTTGCCAGTGCTGCAAGCCTCTGTGGAGCGGAGCTGCGAGGCTGCTCGGGCAGCGCGGCCCCTGCCCAGGAGGTGACGGCGGTGACGCTGCCGAGGCCCTGGCACCGATGAGGAGCTCGGGGACACGGGCGGAGTGACGTGTTCAAGGTATCCCAAGATTTGCCTGGCAAAGCGGAGAGATAAGCGTTGGTCCCTCTAATCCCTGGCCTGAAAGTGCAAGATCTTTCATCATCTGTGCACTAGCAAAAAAAAGTTTAAATCAAATAAAAACGAGGAAGAAAAGTCCATGGTGTGAAGTTTTGGAGGATGCTCTGGAAATGAAATGCACATCAGTGAGAGCCCTAATGTAGCCTTGCAGGCCTGGGTAAATGCTTTCAGCCTCGCTGTACGTTCACCCCTGGTCCTGCTTCTTCAGTTTGATCCTGTTGAGCTGCTTCAAAGCCAAATGCAGAGTGAGTGACCTTGCCCTTCGTGGTGTTGCTGGTGCCCCGAAGAGGCTGGAAATTTTCCAGAGAAGCTGGAGCAGGCAGCAGGGAGCCATCGCTTTTCTGCAGGGCTCTCGTGTGTTCCTGGCTGTTGTGCTTGGTCCCTGGTGCAGCGTGGCAAAGTTTAAGTTTAAAAAACAAACAAAGACATAGAAGGCAACCCCCTGTTTTTATTTTGCTTTGAAAAAATTCCATGACAACATTTTTCCTCCCAACTGGCCCTTGCTAAAGCTCGCTGTTTGCGGTACCTGAACTTGAGGCATTTAAAATGACTTGGCAGCGTCCCTCTAATGTTCCCCTGGCACTCTTCTAAGAGCGAGGGTGTTAACCTTGGTGTCCTGGCCACAGTCCAGGGTAAGTAATTACATTCGGCCTCTGCAAATTAGCCCCGTGATCCTCGCTGGGAACCGCAGCCGTCCCTTCCTACAGGGCTGTGGGGCAGCGTGGGGTGCCCGCGCGCTCCCTCCCGGCTCCGCTGCCCTGCGGTGTGGGGTGGCGTGAGGGGGGACACGAGGAGCCATGTGCGTTTGCTCACCCGAACGCCCGGTGCTCACATTGCTTTGGGTTTTCCTGAAATGGCATGAAGAGGATTGCTGAAATCTCCATGAGGCTGATATCAGCTGAGGTGCACGATTGGGAAAAGTGAGGAGTATAGATGGTAGAGCAGACACGGTTAGAAGGTCTGAGCAGGAGGTGGTGGCAGGACGTGGTAGCCCATTCCAGGCTATCTTGTTCCTGTCTCTGTCAGGGTGCTGGTTTGATCTTTAATTTCTGAAGCGCAGTGGGAGATACTATTGCATTGACACACAGTCGGTAGGGTAAAACTGTCCTGAGAAGCAGTGGGATAAGTGATAGCACTCGGTGCTCTAGGAGGACAAATATTCGGTTGCTCTTTTGGTGGCCTTTGCCCTCGTTCTCACCTGAGCTTTTTTTCTTGTAAGCTTTTTCTTTATGTTTCTGCCCAGCACAGGAACTCGGACAGTGGCCACCAAAGCTGCCCGCTGCGTGATGTGAGAGCAGAGACCCCCTCGTTTTCCCGCTGCGGATTGGCGTGGCTTGCTGGAGAGCAATGGGGCAGCCCCCCGGGGTGCAGGAGGGCCGTTCCACCCTGCAGGACTTGCCTCCTAAGCGGGAGTTTTTCCTCCCTGACTCGGGAGCCCTTCCCTGCTGGGCCGAGCGGGCCCGGCTCCCCACTGCGCAGGGGCTCCGGGGATTTTCCAGCCGCCGAGCGCTTCCGCCTTTGCATCGCCAGTCTGTGTGTGGGAAAGGATTTCAAGAAACAATTGACCAAATGAAACCTCTGTAATGCTTCTAAATACTCAAACACATTAGCCATGCCTGCCCAGCTCAGAGATAAATTAGAGCTATTATCACTAGAGCACAGACAAACAAACGGAGGGCTCTCTCCAAACAAGCCGTTCACTCAAGAGACAGGATTTACAAGGGTCAGGGAAGCAGCATGAGCTGCAGGCACCTGCTTTCTTCTGAAACCTCTTTAAATTGGCCATATTGACTGGGGCAGAGGGAAGGGAGCGAATGCAGCTCTGCCTGTTGGAGCTGGTGAGTCATTTCCACGCTGGAGTACGATGCTGTGACGTGCTTGCTGGCATTTTGCTCTGCTTGTCCATGGTCAAAGCTGGAAATTGGCCTGTTTCCTTTCCTTCTGCATGTGGGGGCTGGAGTGTATCTAGGATGCCAAGGATATTTTTATTATTATTATTTTGTCTCCGTTTTCAAGGAGGGGTGAGGGAGCTAGTGGCACAGTGGTGTTAGGAGAGGCCAGCTCAAATCAGCATTGTGGCCATGAGCAAAACTGCCTGAAAAAGCAACCAGAGCAAGCATTTTGAGTTTGGTTTTGCATGGCAGCTTAGAGGAAGGAAGGAGCAGAGCCAGAGACTAAAAAGAAGAAAGAAGACCTTGTTATTCTGCTCGGGCTGCTCTGGCTGCTGGTGCTTGGGTGCAAGCGTGGGCAGCGATGGGAGGGCAAGGAGCCCCTGGGCCAAGGCCTGAGCGGGGCTGGGGCTGGGCATGGCCCTGGTAGCACATCTGGAGAAGGGCCACGGTCAGAGCAGGGCGTCTGGGCTCGGCCAGCGGGTCCTGGTGCCACACGGGGACTCTGCGGTGGCACAAACTCACCCTGCTCACCACACAGCGGGTGTCCCGCACGGCCCCAGGCACTGCCACCTTGGTGGCAGGGATGGAGGGTGTTATTCTCCTGCAAGAGATGCCCTTGAACCTTCTGGCTTGGTCCTGACCCAGAATGTCGCTTTTCGAAAGGTGTCTGGGCTCCATGCCTGACCTCTGAGCGAAGATGAATTTGCCGTTTTCCCTTGTTAACTCTACCTGGAGATTAACTACCCTCACTGTATAAAATGTTTTTTATTTCTCATTCAAGGTTCCCTCATTCAGTGTTGTCAACCCTCACTATTTATTTGGGCTTTCACTGCTTATTGTGCCTTTTACCTGGGAGCCCAGTGAATGTGCCAGTCTCAGCCATTTTCGCTCTGGTCTGGGTCAAGTCACGGGGAGGATTTGCTTTGGCGGCTGAGCAGAAGGAGCCCTTGGCCTCTTGCGGGGCTGAGGGACAAGCAGAGTAAAAGCCGTGCTGTTACAAGTGTGTTTTTCAAAGCTTCTCACTGTCTCGAGCACGTGAGGTTCACCCACACCACCCCAACAAGGGCTTTTATTTAACAGGCTGGAAGTCACGCCACTACAGGCACCTTTTCCACTTTACCAGAGCAGATGTGATGGGCACCTTTTCTGCTTCAGAAGGAGTCCGAAGGGCGCAGGCCGCCTCACCATCAGCAGGGCCCGTGGGGCGAGCACCAGAGTTTGTTTTCCATCACGCTCGATGGTTTCCCTAGGGGGTCGGAGGCCTGGTGGGTTGTGCTGACCTCCGCAGGCCGAGCCAACGTGCCTGGGAGCCCCTGGCCTGGGCTGTGTTTGCCTTGTGCCACCGCTGTCGTTCCGGACGTGTCTCCTGGCGGCGCGGCAGGACAGAGTCCTGCTGTGTCTGCGCGCGAGCTCACGAGCCTCTTCAGAGGCAAATTATAAACCCCAAGTTTCTAATGAAACAACAAAATCCATTGTCTTAAAATATTGAAATTGTTTCCCCTTTATTCCTTTCTCAATGTCTTTATATTTCTAACAAAAAGCTATCTGTGAAGTTGGACCTAAAGCAAGGCTAGCTTTGGTGAATGAACCCCAGCTGGTTTTCTGGTGATTAAAAACTTCGGCAAACTCTGCTAATTGCAGCCTGCCTCCCTAAGTCTCTTCAGCCCTTTCAGTGAGGCCTCATGGCGTTCATCATTCCCAGGCTCCACGTTGTGAGGACTGTTGCCCACCACATCTGCTTCTAAAAGGACTTGTGAGGTTTCCTTAATGGGAGCATATTTCTAAGTCCTGTGGCTGTTGCGGATGCGTGCGCATGCGCCCGCTCCTTTCCCTTCCACAAAGGAATCAACCAGGTGGTCATGCCCTGAGATCCTTAGGTATTTATACTTAAAAAAATATGCAGCTATAGTGGTTGATTTCTTTGGGGCTGGGAGAAGAGGAGGGAAGGTTCTGTGTGTGCAGGCATGTGTTGAACATGCACAAGTTCTCCTGGATCCTTCAGCAGGAGATCCTGGATCGCATGTTTATGTAAGTCCAGGCCATTGGCCTGGTCTACTTCGCCCCACTACCAAAGCTGTTCATCTGGTGTCACTGAGAAGCACTTTCTGAGGCAAGAGAAGCAGCGTGCTATTTTATTTTCAAGGCTACAGCACATTTTCTGTGCAGTATGGCACCCTGTCTTCTTCATGTGTTTAGTTTGTGCCTACCTCCATTCTTCACCGGTGCAGCGCCCCGCACAGCAATATCCCAGTCTTGTCTGGGGAGCTGAAACAGTGTAAATTTCCCTCATCTGTGGCTTCTTTGGGTTTGAACCTGAGCACTGTATTCGACTGTAGTCGTGTGTCCAAACGAGGGGAGCTAATGAGCTGAAACCGTGGAGATGTATGGACACAGGCTGCAGCTTTGTCCCTCGGTGATGCACTTCTCAAAGGATTAGGAGAAGCTTCCCTGGCAAACTGGGAAGGAGTCCAGCCTGGGCGAGGTGGTGTGATAGGAAGTGACAGGGCTGGAAATTTGATTTCTGACTCTTTGGGTGTGTGTTTCTTGTGAAAGAAGAAGAGGGAGAGGGAGCCAGGAGTAGTTTGAATCCTGCAATCATTAAAACCAATTCCCCTTTTTCCTGCCTCTGCCCACCTCCTGATATGTGTGTGAAACAATCTTTACAGCTACACAGCCATCAGATGGTATCGACCCAGCGGTGGAAATTGCTATTGACTGCTGCTGGTGCTGCTCTCTGCACTTCCGTGGCTTTTAAAGCGACACTCTGCAGGTGCTTGGGCTTTGCACAGGGCACAGCTTGGCAAGCCGTGCCTCCAGCGGGCCGGGAAGAGCCGGTGTGGCTTGTGTGCGCCCCAGCTCACTGCTGCCCAGCGGAGGGGAGGGTGTTGGAGCAGGCAGGTGTACGGGCACCAGAAACACCTAATAGGAAGATTTAGAAATTTGTTTTTGTATTTTGTCTGCCATGAAATCTCTTGTATGCCACTACAGATCCTCTGCAATTGCCGCATCAGAACAAGAGCAGCCTGCTACCCTTGTGAGGGTGAAAGCCATGTTCCCAGATGGACTGTGGGACTAGGTGTGTTGGATCCTCATTTTCAGGGACACCTCTAACACTGCATTATCAATTCCTGCTCATCTCTATTGGGTTCCAGAGAAAAAAAAGCAGGACGCAAGGCAAATATTGATATTCTCCTTTTTAATGTAAGTGCTTTGTGCAGACTAAAGAACTCCTTTCATCATGAAGCATGAGAACAGGGCTCTGGCTTAACTGTAAAAATGCATGTTTGGTTTCCTCCGAGGCAATTTATTTGATGGTGTTTGGGTATTCCAGCACTTGGGTTTGGTGCTAAGCAAAGGGGGGATGATAAAAGAGCTCTGCAAGACCTGGGGTTAGATGTGAGATGGGGTTAGCAGGGCTTGGCAGACCGAGATCATTTAAGATATCAAATACTGCCCTGGACACTGGGGGCAGTTTTCCTCTGAGCAGAAGGCATAGGTCAAGCTTGCATGAGCACAGGTTCCCTTGCTGCCTTTGTGTCTGCTGCCAACCTCTGGGATGGTGATTTCAGTTGGTGGCGGAAGGCAACAGTTTAAAAACAAACAAACAAATAAAACAACACTGCACTCTCATCCCTTCAAAACCAAAAGCCTGCAGCTTGCTTTGCCTCACCTCCCTTTCTCCTCTGCTTTGGAAGATCTGTATTTCCAGGATGTAGCTCTCCTTCTGTCCCATCCCCACCCAGCTGCTTGGAGCCCGTCACTGCCTTTGCGAGGGGACAGTTGGGACCTGGAAGGGCACTTCCCCTCCCTACTCCTCCTTGGGTTCTGGCAGCGTCTTTCTCTCTGTCCTAATTCTTGTATTGTTCCAGAAATAGACTATTCAAGTGGGGAAAGAGCAATTAGCTGGAGGAAGGGGCCGAGCAGCCTGGAACGCAGGAGGAGTTTCAGCTGTTTTATTCGAGGCCAGGGAAATGCAGGCCTAGTGGGGTCTTCCCAGGCTGGGCCTTGAAATTCAGGCTTCACTGAAACACCCACCTGGGGCCTCTAAAATCAGAAAGCCAGATCTTCACTGTGGGTAAATTGGTACTGCTTCGAAGGAGGTTTTATTGATTTGCGTCCTTTGGGGATCGTCTCCAGCCTGAGACCGGGGGAAAGGCAGCGCATTAAGGCCGTCAGTAGCCTTCTGAGTTTTATGCGCCCTCCTTTCATTTTCCTTCTCGCTACGACCATGGTTCCTTCATTCTGTCTCTAACCAGTCGCAAGTTTTTTCAGGCCTTCTCCCACAGGGCCGTATCCCTTGGGCACCTTGACATTTATCCTCGTTAGGCGGAGGGTGGGAAGGTGGAAGCTGTGCTGGGCTGTGGCCTGCCCTGCAGGACAGCTGCTGGATCTGAACACTTGCTGTTTTGCAGGCTCTCCTCTCCTTCGGCGATAGCCGCAGCCCGTCCTTTCTGGCCTTTCCTCTCAAAGAGAACATGCTCCTTCCTAGAGAAGGTAACTGGATCCCCCCGCCCCTTCCAGCTCCTCAGAGCCACGGCTGCTGGACACTGCTGGAATACAGAGGTACCCTTGCTGAACAAGCAGCCTTGGGTAGGTTCTCTTTGTTCTGGGCTTAACTTTCCTAAATCTTGGCTTTGACGCCTCTGTATAACCTGGGAGTTGCAGGGAAGGAGAGTTTCTTGAAAAGTTGCTTGGAAAGACACAAGTAAGGTCAGGTTAGTATTGTCATTTGGGCTGACTGAACAAGAATGCAAACAATGAGGAGGACTAAATAGTAATTGAAGAGAACATCCCGGTTTTATGTGGTTGTCTATTTGAAACTGGTGCTTTTCCAGGTGGTCCAAAATATAGGGACGTTACTGGGGAAGACAGTGCTGAGAGCAATAGACAGGATGTCCTGGAGTGAAACCTATCTGTCCTACAACCTTCAGTGTCTGCTGGGGGATGTGTTTCCTGGCCTGTGAAGAACCAATATGGGATGCAATCATATATCAGTGATTATATCGATCACTGTCGCAGGTCTGTACAGTCAAGGACAGCGGTGCCTTTGGAAAGGAAGTGTTGTTACTGCTCCGGGAGTCTGGGGAGGGCGTTGAATGAGATGGGAAGTGTCTCAGTTTTAGGGGATGCTAGGGCCACGCTCAAACCAATTAGTCGAATGGAGCTGAGTAAAGTACAGGCGGGCCCAGACTGATAATAAGCAAAGTGCTGAAATGTGGGAAGTTGGGGAAGAAGCCAAATGAAAATGAAATGAAAGGCTATAGTCCAACTCTGGTAGTATGTAGAAAGGATGGGATAGCTGACAAGAGGAAACCCTGCAGGAACACCGGGTCAAAGCCCCAGCTAGAGAGATTGGAGGAATCTGTATGCAGACACGCCAAGGGGGTAAATTTTATCGGAAAGAGAGTCAGCAAGTTTGAGCTGTTGGCTTGCTTTCAGTAGAGACCAGCATTTGTTTCTCTGACCTCTTTTTGCTGGAAGCTGTGCTTTGTGGTGATGGCCAGCTTGAGGGATGCATGGGATGGTAGGGCTGTAGCTCAAGAGTAGCAACAGTCTCCTTGGTGTGAGGTCTGTGCTTAGGAGAACACTTCCCTTCAACTTCAGTCTTCATATCTGGGGTGGGCAGAAGGGCTTTGCTCTATCCATTGATTAAGAGGAGTCTATCCTGGACATTAGAAGTTGTTTTCTGGGTAGCCCTATCCCCTCTTCTGTGCAGATAAAATCTAAAGCCCAATTTTGAGCCTCTTTATTGCAGCCCTCCTGAGCCTTGGACTCAGCTGTGGAAAGCTCCTGAATGAGAAACCACCTTCTGCCTGCACATGAATTCCATAAGGACCACTTGGAGGGAGCCGCTGTGGGAGAAAACAGCCCCAAATCATGAGTGTCCACCTGAGGCAGGAAAAAAAAAAAAAAGTCATTCTAGGTACCTATATCTCACATGGGGCAGCAGGGGCTTCTTTCAGAGACACGATGTGCAAGGCAGCCACTGCATGAGCACATCTAGGTGCTGATTTCTGTGCTGGCTGGTGCTTCACAGAAGTAAGGCCTTTCCTTTCCTTATGCCTCCGCTCCCCCTCAGAACAAGAACCTAGGGACACCTTCTTTGTAAAGCATCTGGAAACAGGCTTTTTGCTAAAGAGAGCCCATACAGACAGTGGTGACGGGAAGGTCTCATTTGCCCTGACTTGTGAGAACTCGTGGAGAAGCTGTGGAGTGTGGTCATGTGCTTGTCCCTCTAATGTGGCTTTCCCCTGTAAAGAGTGCTGTGCAGAGTGGGAGACATACTGAATAAGAGTGGATTTAATGGCTATTTTGTTACCCTCTAAGGAACAGCCATATGTTAGTTGAAAGAGAGAGAAAGACTTTTTTTGTTCTTGGGTCCAGAATGGTCCTGCTTTTATTGTAGGACTCTGCTTCTGTTGATACTTCCTCTGATAGCTTTTACCTGACTTGTTTTGAAGAGCCATGGTGAAATTTTTCAGTCTTCAAAACCAGTGTATCTCTGCTGAAATTCAAGTCTCGGGTCTGGCAATATGTCCAAAATGATTTTGTAAGTGGCTTGCTACAATGTAAAAGATGCAGAAATCAGATATTCTTTAAGGGTCACCACTTTTTTTATTTCTGCGAGGGTAGAGAATTTACTTTAAACAATGGTGTTTTCAATTATAGACTTTTTTTTGTGGGGGAAAAAAGTGCAGGAGCCTTTAAGAAAGAACATGTGATCATGATTAAAAGATGTATTGTGCTGTATCAGGAGGTAGCATTTAAACTGAGAAAAGACTGGATATTGACTATAACTCATTGTAATTACACCATCTATTTCAAATATGTAAATATGTTTGGTAGCACTTACATGTTTATGTCAGCTATTGGGAAAAGCCGTTTTCCTTTTTGGTAAACTTCTGATGATAAGAATTTTGCTACTTGCATTTGAATAAGCAACAACCATCACGTTTAGACACAAGAAGCTGATCCTCTGTCTTATGATTCTAGCACTTTATCCCTATTAAGGTTGTTTTGAATAATATTTGTGAGAACGGTGCCAAAATATGCATCTCTTAACCAAATACACCCTTTACCCTACCAAGGCAGTAGAGGACTGAACATGAGACTGGAAATTTGTTTGAGGCTCTCCCACTGAGGGGCTAAACGTGCACTAGCAAATCACTTCTCGTGCTTCTTTCCTCCTCCATTAATGGGAATAATGATATTTAGCTCCTTCTGAAAGGGCTTTGAGATCTTCAGATTAGAGCACCCAGGTACTTTGCTAAGGTCTAACACACAAACCCTGCAAAAACTTGAACACTGATTTAACCTGACAACACGAGTGAAGTCATGTCTTTCCTAAAATTGATGAGAAAAATCTTTAAGCTTCCAGGGATTGGGGTCCTCTGCCAGGGGAAATTATTCTGAGCCTATTTCCCTTCCCTTCAACGCTTTCTTTTGGCTGGTGATAAAAGAGAGTAAGAAAGAAGGCTAATAACTAAATTGACAAATAAACATTCGGTTCAAAAAAGCTACACAACATTTCCAGGAATATTTAAGAATCTCCCTGAAAACCAATTAGGAATTTTAACTCTGCTGCATTTCCACCCAAGAGAGACCATCCATACGGAGCTTGTTGCGTTGTTACGGCAGCGCTGGCTGGGAAACAGGAAGGGTGATCTTTTTTTTTTTTTTCCCATGGAATATATAAAGAGAAAAACGCAGCACGTGAAGGCAGATGAGCTCTCTGTTCTGGAAGGGAGGAGGGTATCGCCGTGGAGGAGGTTGGGGTGCATTCCCTCATGATAGGGACGAGAGGGTCTGTGGTGGGATGCGCCACCCCGCAGGCAGGGATGCTCTCTCGCAGCGGTGCCTGGTCCTCGCACAAGACACCTATATATATTGCACAAGGCACCTATTATATATTGCAGGATGCAATCTAGGCACCCTCCGTCTCCAGGTCTTCAAATTCTGGATAGCAGAGCAAGACATTCTGCAGGACGCAGACCCCGCTCACTGAGAAGCACATGAGCAGCGAGGTGCAGGCCAGGGGGCTGACCCCATCCTGGTGTGACACGAGCGCTGAGGGAGCAGTCAGTGCACTTGGGGTGACTGCCACAAGCCCCCGAGAAGATGCTCTGCTCGTGGGTGTTCAGAGAAACAGGCTGTCTTTGGCCTTCGTTTTAGAGGGCTTCCCTTTGCCACAGTCACGGTGCATTAACAACAGCTTGATTTACATTTAATAAATAATAGGAATAATGCTAACGAGCCAAGATTTTAAACAAGGGGCTCCTGTAAACATTTTCTTTGGGAATCTGTGATAAACCAAAGATAGCATTAGATGTACTTACAGAGAGCGGGAAAGACAGGCTTGGAATCCGTCCATCTGCTTCACCATTGAAACAAAACCACTTTATAACAACCACAGAGGAAAGGAAGCGATGCAGCTTGGCGTATACACTTATACTACGTGTGGTGGAAATGTTTATTCTTTATTTCAGAAAGATTTAGTGGGTGTAGAGATAATAGAGCAGAGTGCTTGCTTGTATCGTGGGGAAGGAGGGATGGCAGTATTTGGGTTTTAAGGGAGTCCAGTGTCGGCTCCCATGGGGAATATTTTCGGTAATACCTATTGCAATCTCAGGCGCTTGGGAGGCAGGAGGAGGCAGAGGAAACGTGGCTTTCAGGAGAGGTGTTGTAAAGGCCCCAGGATTAGTTATACCTGACAAGAAGGATTTCACAGACTCCAGCAGATGGCAAAGCCATTGCTGCCCTGCCCAGCTGCTCCCGCAAAGGTCCTGTGCTGGAAAGCTTCCCTGGTGGCAGGACCCGCAGCCTCCTGGGTCGTTTTTCCTTCCCCATGGCAAGGAAAACCCACGCACCCACACGTAGCTCATCTCTAGCACGTACCCCCTTGCGTGCACCATACCCACTGCCACGTGCTGACCTCCAGCATCTTCCTGCTCCCATCTTCTCGCAGCACCTGGATGGTCTGCGGCATCTCAGTGTGGGAAAGGGGGAAAGACTCGTCCACGGGGGTCAGCCAGACACCCTGTCCCGAGGGTTCTGCTGTCCCTGCGGCAGCTTGGAGCTGCTCAGGATCAGATAGGAGAGATCCTGTTCTGACCTCTGGAGATGGGACCGTTCCTGCCAGATTTTTACACAATGCAGGTCTAGAGTTGGGGCATGAGCAAGCGTGTGAATAGATGACCAAGTGTCTGAAAATCTGGAGCTTTGGAGAGGAGTCCCTTGGCTGGTGCGTTTTTCTTAGATTAAGTTCCATATTCAGTGAAGCCATGTAGATAATGGATTTTTTTCCCTTTTCTGGCCCTTTTAAAAAAGTAAAAATATATAGATATATTTTGGGTGAGAAAACATAAAACTTTGAAAAAAATGGCAAATTGAGGAAAAAAAAGAATGTGTTGAGTGAAACATTTCACAGTGACAAAAATCAAAACATCTCACTTTGGCTTCAACCACTTTAAAACGTTTTAATGGTTTGCAAGAAAATTTCAAAATGAGAAGTCATATTTTGCCTAAAACACTGGAAAGTGTTTCATTAAAAAAAGAGAAGAGTGGAAACAAAGCTACTTTTTTTTTCCTCCTTTCTAATGAACTGGGTGGATCTTTTCCCACTCTCTGCTGTAGCCAGGAACAGGGCATGGCCTGTCTTCACTTGTGTTATAACGGACCTCAAACTTAGCAGCCTTCAGATCCATGAAAGGGACAACGTGAAGAAATCATCCTCCAGGTAAGAAATTCTTTTAATTTGAGATCTGAATAGCATTTGCCGAGGCCTTAGGACCTCTACTAACTTCTCCTGCCCAGAGGGCAGGCCGGCTGGGCTGGCTACAAAACAGGCTTGGAACTGTTGCCGGTTGCGTGGGTCTTCCTGGTGCTCAAGGGCAAGGGACGCACAGAGCAACGGGCTTGCTGCCGGGGGACATGGACTTTCCTGGCCTTCCTCCTTCGCCCAGACAGCCCTCGTGCCAAACATCTGCTCCTCCACCATCGCAGGGAACAAGATGCCTGTGCGCGGCGTGGGGAAACACCCGACACCACCATCTTCTCAGGTAGCCAAGCCCCTTCCTTTCTGGGACTGCTCTTGCTTGTCAACCTCATCCCTCCCCATCTTTCCTTGGAAGGTCTTGCAGGAACTCAGTGGCATGTGAGCACTTCCAAACAAACCCTGTCTCTTTCCACCGAGATGGGCAAATCACAACCCAGTGTCATCTTGCAGCAGGACAGCAAAGGGATCCACCACAACACAGCGCCCCAGCTGCCCCTCCATTGAGGGCAGCCCCCATCGCTCCCCACAGGACGGGGCAATGGGCCTGTGCTGTGCGGGAGTGTTCCGGCTCCCTGCAAAGGCCCCGCTCCTGGATGGGGAGGACGAGAGGGAGCGGGCACAGCGGGGAGACGCAGATGCCTGAGGCGCGTGGAAGGTGCCCGGCGGCGCCGTGGGGCTGATGGTGCTCGGGGCCGTGGGGCTGGTGGCGCTCGGGGCGGCGCCGTGGGGCTGATGGTGCTCGGGGCCGTGGGGCTGGTGGCGCTCGGGGCGGCGCCGTGGGGCTGATGGTGCTCGGGGCCGTGGGGCTGATGGTGCTCGGGGCCGTGAGGCTGATGGCCCTTGGGGACGGCGGTGCTGTGGGGCTGATGGTGCTCGGGGCCGTGGGGCTGGTGACGCTCGGGGCAGCGCCGTGGGGCTGATGGTGCTCGGGGCCGTGGGGCTGATGGTGCTCGGGGCCGTGAGGCTGATGGCCCTTGGGGACGGCGGTGCCGTGGGGCTGATGGTGCTCGGGGCCGTGGGGCTGGTGACGCTCGGGGCAGCGCCGTGGGGCTGATGGTGCTCGGGGCCGTGGGGCTGATGGTGCTCGGGGCCGTGGGGCTGGTGGCGCTCGGGGCGGCGCCGTGGGGCTGATGGTGCTCGGGGCCGTGGGGCTGATGGTGCTCGGGGCCGTGGGGCTGGTGGTGCTCGGCGCCGTGGGGCTGATGGTGCTCGGGGCCGTGAGGCTGATGGCCCTTGGGGACGGCGGTGCCGTGGGGCTGGTGGCGCCCGGCGATGGCGGCGCCGCGCTGAGGGGCCGCCCCGGGCCGGGGCAGCCGCGGGGGCGGCGGCGGCTCCGCGGGCGCTTTAAGGCGCGGGCGGGGCGCGGCCCCGGCCCACCTCTGAACCCGGAGATTGACGGGCGCGCGGGGGCGGGCGCGGGCGCGGCCTTCCCGCCGCCGCGCCAATGGCGCCGGGGGGGCGGGCAGCAGCGCGGCCGCGGCCTCCTCCCCTGCGCGCTCCCCCTTCCTGCCGCGCGGGCTCCGCGGAGCCGCTCGCGGGGGTCCGGCGCGGAACAAAAGCGGCGGCGGGCGCCGGGGCGGGGGGCGGCGGCGGCGGCGGGGCCCGAGCGCGCAGGCCCGCGGCGGGGGCGGCCTCGCGCGGGGGCGCCGAGCGGAGCCGAGGCGAAAGTTTGGGGCCCTCCCCCGGCGCGGCCGAGCCCCGGCCCCGGCGCTGCCATCGCGGCGGCCGCTCCGCTCCGCTCCGCCCCGCGGCCCGGCGGCGGCAGCGGCCCCTGCGCCGCCCTCGCCCGCTCCCGCCCCGGCGCTGCCGGGCTGCGCCGCTTTCGGAGTCGCCGCCGTTTCCCCTCCCTTCCCCGGAACCCCCTCCCTCCCCCTCCTCCTCCCTCCATCCCTCCTTCCCTCCTCCTCCTCCTCCTCCAGCAGCCAAAGGGATTTTTCCCCCCTTTCTTTTCTCTCTCTCGCTCGCTTTTTTTTTTTTCGTTTTTCCCTCCTCCTTTTTTTTTTTTTTTTTTTTCCCTCCTCTTCCTCCCCGCCGCGGAGCTGGAAGCCAGCGTGAAGGATAAATAATAAAGAGAGAGAGAGGGAGAGAGGAGGAAAAAAAAAAAAAAAGAAAAAGGGAGAGAGCGCGAGCGAAGCAGAGGAGGAAGAGGCAGGGAGGGGGGAAGGAAAGAAGAAGAAGAAAGCGAGCAAGAAGCGCGCGAGCGCGCGCGGCGCCGAGCCCCGCCGAGGCCGGCAGGCAGCGGCGATGGACGAGCAGCCGCGGCTCATGCACACGCACGGCGGCGTGGCCATGCCGGGCCACCCGGGCCTGTCCCAGCACATGCAGGACGGCCCCGGCGGGGCGGAGGGGGAGGCCGGCAGGAAGCAGGACATCGGGGACATCTTACAGCAGATCATGACCATCACGGACCAGAGTTTGGACGAGGCGCAGGCCAGGTGAGCGCGGCGGGGCGGCGCGGGCGGCTCCGCTCCGCTCCGCGCCGCAGCGGGGGCAGGTGCCGCGGCCGGGAAGTTTCCCGGGGCCGCCGGGGCCGCCGCCGCCTTTTGTGCGACCCGCGCTCTTTGTTCCGCGGGGAGCCGCGGGACGGGCGCCGGGGCCGGCACCGCCAAACGGCGCTGCCCTTCGTTCGCTTTTTATTTCCTTTTTTTTCCTCTTTTCTCTTTTTAAAATCTTTTTTTTTCTTTTCCCGTCTTCTTTTTTTTTTTTTTCTTCTTTTCCCCCGCTTCTTCCTCGTTTCGCACCCCCAACTTCGGGGCAGTTGCCTGCGCCGGGGAGCGCTGCCCCTTGGAGCCCGCTCTGCCTGGCTGTGCGCTGGGAACGCGGCTGGACTTGGCATCCCGCCTCCCCCCAAAATGCCTCCAGTGCTGGGCCGTTTAGGACGCACTTTCTTATTTTATTTTGTTTCCTCGTGCGGGGGCCTCTGCTATTATTTTCAAGGCCCTATTACTTATTTTTTTTTCTCTTTTTTTTTTTTTTAATGCTTGGGGGACGTACGAAGAAGCTTTGAAAGAAAAATGCGGGGGTATTTAAAAAAGGCAGAGAAGGCTGCAAAAGCCAGTTACTGAACCCGCATTAGCTTCTTGGAGCTCAGCGCTCACACACACCTCCCAAGGAGCTAGCAAAAGTTGGGGGGGTGGAATCCAAAAAAGGAGAGCATAGATTTCTTTTTTTTTAGTTAAAAAAGAAAAAAAAATGCACCACAGACCCTTTAGGCCAGTTCAGGGGTTTGTCTCCCCACCGCCAGCCTACGCGATGTCTTGCAGGGCCGAGGTGGTCTCGGCAGAAGGGAAGGCTGCGCTTTCTCCCCGGTCAGCCCCAGGGAAGCCGGGGCTCTTTTCTCCTGCAAATGCCAGGGATTTTCCGTGCCCCTGCACGGGTAATTCGGTGCAGTTAATCAAATCAATAAAACCGAGCCAGGGCAGACCTAGAAGGTTTTATGATGTTGCTTTGCCAGACTAGTTCAGCTGCTTCCTTTTAATACTTTTTTTTTTTTTAAGCTACTAAATGCAGTGTTTATTGGTGATGTTTGGCTTTGCATTTCTTGCATCCATCCCTCTGTTGCATGGTTGTTTTTTCAGCTTTTTTTTTTTTTTTTTTTTTTTTTTTTTGCGGGTGTTTTAAGTTCTGGAGAGGTGCAAAGCGCCAGTAGGGATGGTAAGAGGCTGCCTGCAGCCCAGGTGTGCGATTTGTTTATACCCGAATGCCTGGGCGCGCTGCTAACGGGCCGCTGCGCCTCGGCAAGGGTGTCTGTATACATACGTACATATATATATATACACACACACACCTTTGAGAGGCTTTGGCATACATATAAATCTCTTTAACATGTTGTGGGTGGTGGGGTAAGGAGTGTGAATGTTTGCCAGATGTTCACATCGTCTTCGCGTGTAATTTCGGTTGGTAAACAGAATTCCCGTAACTGGCGCCTGATAGGAACAGCCCTGCGGTGCAACTAGAGCCCCTGCAAAAATGCTCGTGTGGCTCCAAAAATGAGATGCTGCTTTGCCTCAGCGGGCACATGGAGGGTTTCAAGGCAGCTGGATCAAAACCCTCCCCTTTCCCCCCACCCCTGCAGCTCCCTGCTCCCTCCAAACCTGCCAAAGGACGGCCAGCTCCTCCATAAGGATCTCTGCCGAAAGCGGAGCCGCTGGATGGGACTGTCCCCATGAGCGCTCGACTGTGTGTGTGGCTTTTTTTTGTTGGTTTTTTTTTTTTTCTTTCCTCCCAACATGCTGGTTGTCCCCATTGCAAAGAACTAAATTTTCCCACCCGTGGATAAGGCGGGTGCCCACGTGGGGAATTGCCCTTCTCCGTCCGTACAAGCGTGTGCCCCTGGCTGCGCCTTGCCCTGCTCCGAGCTGGGCACTGAGATCCCCCGGTTGATGGCTCTAATCAGGGGTGTTTCCAACACTGTGAGAAGGGAAAAGGTCTTTTTTTATTTTTTGAGAATTTTTTATTCTTTACCTTTCCTCCCCCTTTTGCAGGGTGAGCTGAAGGAAGCACACGGTTGAATTTCAGAGCAGAGGTGGGAGTCGGAAGGATCCCTCTCCCCGGGGAGAACGGCAGCCAAAGCAGCTCGGCTTCCCGCGGCCCCGGGCTGGGGCTCCGTGCGGAGCCCGGCTCGGAGCCCGGCGCTTTGCGAGCCTCGTGGTGGCCGACATCCCAGCGCTTCCCGAATTGTCCTCGTGCGTCTCCCCCTCTGCGCTAGGCAGGCGGCGGCCCTGCTGCTCACAGGACCCCCCCGGGCCCCATCCGCTTCGGGTTCGGAAACTTCTTCCCGGCTGCTGGGATATCCTCCCCTCACCCTCCCCTCCTTCTTTTTTCTCTCCAGGAAACACGCTTTGAACTGCCATAGGATGAAGCCAGCCCTTTTCAATGTCTTGTGTGAAATCAAAGAGAAAACAGGTAGGAAATCCAAGCTCTCCGTTCTGGATTATTTTTCTTTCTTCTGCTCTCTAAAGGTCTTTATCGTGCCACAAAAGTTCGTGCCTCCCCCCTGCAGCCCCTCCGTGCCTGTAGTGTTATTTAAGTGTTGGGGGGGGAAACAGTTACCCAGTGTTTAATGCCTCTGGTATTGGACTTGCATAATGTGGTTTGTGTCCGCAAGGGAAAACATCGTGGTTTAATTTCTATTGTATAACTTCTTTTTATTTGTTGCTTTTTGGGGGGAGGAAAAGAAAAAAAGCCAAAAAAAAAAAATACCCTGACATTTCTCTCTTGCTTTACTTTAGTTCCTTCTTTAAAACTTGGAACTCTTAGTTTTTCCTTTAAAAAAAAAAAAGGCAGAATTAAAAAGGCAACAAAATTAACTTGTTTGGTTTTGTTGCTTTTACTAGTTACGTAAATCTGCAGGTCTCTCTTTTTTCTTTTTTGCTTAAGAAAGGGTTAAAATGCTTATGTCTGCCAATCATCCCGGCTAGCTCACCTAAGTGCAAGTTGTCGGCTGGCTTTAGTGAAAGCAATATATTAGATTGTTAGTTACTTTAGGGGGCTGTTGTTTTATGACATGGGGTGTTCTCGGGCTTCTAAAGAAGCTAATGACATGAGAGCGTTGGTTCTGCTGTTTCCCACTTTCCAGACCTCCTACCATGTACTAACACACTTATAACACATCCCAGGGGGGCATTTAAATTTTAAAAGCAACAATTAAAAAATAGCAGTCATCAATCAAGGGTGATCTTAAACAACAGATGCTCGGGGAAGGACATTTAGCAACATGCACCACTTATTTATTTATTTGTTGGAATCTCTTTTGGAAAAAAAAAACAGGGAGAATGGGGGGAAATTTGGGAAGCAGGGGGGAGGAGAGGTTTTGTGTCTGCTGTTGCCTTCCCGAGCCGATCGGAGGCGATCGGCAGGTCCTCTGTGCAGATGCAGCTGCCTTGTTTGAGCAGGCTGCGAGGTACTTGGCTTTCCCCCCCTTCCCCTTTTACAACAAGGACTGTAACAGTCAATAATTCATATCTAAACCGTATAAGCAAGGGCATGACATGAATGAAAGTGACAATAAATATGATTGCGCACCCAGTTGATATACATTGATAGTTACACATAAAGGGGAACAGCTTTCGGAAACCTGAATCTGGGTCTTTATTTTTTATTTTTTTTCCTTAAATATATATAAAACTACGCGGTGTGAGCAGCTGATTGAAAATGCAATTACTTGACTCTTGCAATATATATAAAATGACTAAGGGGGCCTTTGCTAAATGCTGTTTGTGCAGCCGGTAGCCTAGACAAAGCGCCTACCGATGGCACCCGGCGCTCGGGAGCGCTTGGGGCTGCGCTGCTGGCTCTGACCTGACTGAGAAGTCCTTCGTGAGGCGCTTCCCATCGTGTAACGTGACGGGCTCTGTGCGGGAGCCTGCGGAGAGTTCATGGGATGTGATGGAAGGGAGGCTGCATAGGGAGAAATTCTACGGGTGGTTTTAAAGTCTTAAAAAAAAAAAAAAAAAAAAAAAAAAAGGGGGGGGGGCAATACAAAAAAGAGAGGGGGAAATGGACCATTCCGTTCTCTTCCCTTCTCCCTCTTCCTTCTTTTATTTTATGCTAGCCAAGGAAACTGTCCATCTTCCCCTTTCATCTCCCTCTTCCCGGGGCGTTTGTGATGCAGTGTACATTCCTTCCCGGCCTGGCTCTGCCATGGAGCCCGTCACAAAGTTACGGGATGGGGCGTCAGCCGGCTTGGAGATGCTGATGGAGGAGCTATGTGTCCTCCTGGCCGGAGATGCTTCGGGATTGTGGGGAGCCGGGGAGCGCGGGGAGGCCCCCACAGTGGCTGGGTGTGCAGATTCCCATCTCCTGGGTAAAAGTTGGAGAGATGGTGACTTGAGGTGTGAAAGTAAAGGATACCAAGGTGTGGATTTGGGGCTGCCTTATTTATTTATTTATTTTTAATAATAATAATATTTGTCTGGCCTGGGTTGTTTGGGTTCAAGGCTGCCGCAAACAGCTCTCTGACCAAGTTCAGTGGAGAGGGCTTTCGGAGCGCTGTTTATGATATGTTTACAGTGAATTGTTTTGCTTTGCAAATTCAAGGCCCTCCTCCCTCTCCTTTCCCCTCTATCTGTGTGCCCAAAAGTCGCGCTCCATAAGCAAGCAAAGGGCCAAATGGTGTTTCTTTTTATTTTCAAGCGGTGCTTTGTGAGTCCGAGCCTAGGAAGAAGGTGGCCCTGGTGTATTTATTTATATATATATATTTTTTTTTTCTGGGGATGAGGTGTTGCTTTCTCTGCTGGGTGTGCTCCTTGCAGGTGGTCTCGGGAGGGTCTGCCTGGGGGTGCCGTGGTGAAAGTTGAGGGAACTTCTCCCCGCTTTTCCCTGGGATTCCGGTGTTTTTGGGTGCGCCGCGGGGCGCGCGTCGTGCGTGCTCCGACACCCTGGCCGCTCGCTTGTGGTCGCGGGGGCAGTTTGGAAGTGCCCGCGCGCGTCCCCCCTCCTCCTGCGCAGCGCTGCGACGCGCGGAAATGTGCGCGCAGTTACCCGCGGCCTGATTTAAGTGACTCCAGAGCCTTATGGAGACTTTACCACCGTCTCCTGCAACATTATGGCTAATATTTCATAGCGTTCACGTTGCCAGAGCAAACCCAAAGTGTCCATAAAGTTGTTAGAAAGAGAGGTCGTCTTTACTGGCCAAAAGAGTTCCCCTTTGCATGCAGGCTCTTCAATTATTATAAAGGATTTATAGGTGCTTCATTTTAAAGCTCTGGATTTGGGAGTCTGTCGGTTGCCTTTTTGTCTGCAGCTTGGAGGCCGTCTCTTCTGGGGCGATGTGTGCTTAAAAATAATAAAAGTTGAGAGATTTGATCCAAGCGGGAGCACATCGGGGGGGGGAAAAATTGCCGCTTAAATATACATCTAAGTTGTCTGCGTTGGTTTGGTGCGTTCTCCACTTGCTGTCGGCCGCTTTGTTGCGAGCGGAGGGGCAGGACTGCCTTCAAATGGCTGGCTGGCTTTTTGGAATAATAATTATGGAAATCGGCGGCATTGTTGTCCTGAATACAATTGATTCCTCTGCTGATGGCTTTGGAAATTGGGTGTCTGATTTATGTATATACACATATTGAAGAAAAAAAAAGTTTGATAGTGGGGGTAGTGGCTCTTTTTATCCTTTTTTCCCTTTTTTTTCCTTCTTTCTTTCTTGCTCCCTTTTTCTGTGTGTCTTTTTTTTTTCTTTTTTTTTCCTCCTCTGTTCTCTGCCTGAGCGGAATAGCTAAGCAGCGGCATCGGGCACGGCGTCGGCAGGCGCGGGGTCCTTGGATGGCAAACTGGAAAATATCTGCTGTCAAAACGCAGCAGCGTCTCTCGCTGCGAGCCCTTCCCGAGCCCCGGCTCCGCGCAGGATGTGTGACCGGTTAATCTGATTCCTCCTCCTTAAGAGGCTCTCGGTGCTGTTTCACTTTCGAGGAGAGCGAGGGCTCTCTGACGAATTCTCTACTTCTTTAAAAAGCCCCCCTCTCTCCTTTTTTTTTTTTTTTTTCCTTTTTTTTTCCTTTTATTTCAAATGCCCTGATTCTTTTTTTTTTGTTTTTTTTGTTTTTTTTTTTTTTTTCCTTAGCCCCCCCCCCCCCACCTTCCAAGCAATTTGGGTTTGGAAGAAAAATGTGCATACCACCAATGGGATAAAATTCACTAAGTGGAATATTTATAGACAGCAGTGATTAGCTGTGCAATTGTTGTTGAATAATGGGTTTGTGTTTTATTTATTTTATTTTTTTTAAATCTTAGAACATAATGGCTATATATGGTGCCTCTTAGCTACCTTTCCTTGTGCATTATCTCCACCAAACTTAACTCAAATCAGATCTTTGGAGGAGGTAGGGTTTTTTTCTTCCCCCCCCCCCCCCTTCTATTTTCTCCCTTAACACCCCTTTGTTCTCTGCAGCTCTGTGTTCAATTAACACCCCCATGGCAGAACTGTAGTCGTCTTTTTTTTTTTTTTTTTTTTTTTTTTTTTAATGTCTGTTACTGTATTTCACTTCTGACACCTCTCTTATTATTCTTGCCTGCCACTTCTTTTTAATATAGCAATTACGCTGGGGGGGGTTCGTTCTTTCCTCCTCCCTCCCTTCTCCCCTGTTCCCGCCGCCACCGAGAGGCAGCGGGGGGCAGAGGGGCAGCCGGGCTGGATGCAGAGCAGGGTGTTTGCGGGGGCTGTGGGAGCGGGGCCCCTCGTGCTGCTCCCGGCCCAGCTCGTGAAGTTTTTTCCCCGCAGGACAGGCTAGGGCACAGCTCCTTTTCCTTCTCTTTCCTGGTATCCTTTAAAACCCCTGCTCTCCCCCCTTGGGTTTCTTTTTTATTCCGCCTTTCCGCCGAGGTGTGCGAAGGTGCTGAGGAGAGAAACGCCCCCGTGTGCATTTCGATGCAGTGCTGCACCCAGGGCTTAATTCTGCGTTTGCAGAAGCTCCTAATGAGCGAACGAACCGGTAACGAACCCGGTCGCGCCGCAGCCTGGGGCCGGGGCGGCCGCGCTGTGCCCAGCTGTGCGCGGGGTCCCTCCGCTGTCCCCTGCCCTCGGTGGCAGAGGAGGTGTCGAGCTGCCCTCCTGGCCCGGCTCGGGGTCCCTCGCGTGGCTGCGCTCGCAGGGACAGCGGAAAATCCCCGCGGGCCGAGCGTGGGAGCCTCTCTGCAGCCGCCGTTAAATCGCTTCCAGATACCTGGCGTCTTCCCGGGGAGCTTTCCTTTCCCTGTATTATTTTTTAACTTTTTATTTTATATTTTCTCCCTCTCTCCTGACAGCGTGTGGTTGCAGCTCTTTGAACA